>NC_053496.1:81068549-81407804 GCF_905171775.1 Rana temporaria | reverse complement strand
TGCACCATTAACATTTTCACACATTTGCTCCTCCACGTTTTTGTATTAACCACTTCAATACCGCACATAGTCATATGACGTCCACAAAGGGGATCTCCAATCCCGGGTGGACGTCATATGACGTCTTGGACTTTGTGCGGTGATATCTGAATGATAACTGCAGCTAGAGGCATCATTCAGATATCGTGTTCCGGCGACAAGCCTGCACACCATAAGAATGATCATAGCGGCGCCACAGCCGCTTGATCATTTTTGTAGGCGGCGGGAGGGGACATCTACCCTCCGGTGCTTCTCCAGGCTCTCCCGTGCCTTTGGGGGACCAGAGAAAGGATCGCCCTGCGCTGGATAGGAAGCATAGAGATGACTGGTGACCAGATGGTCACCAGTCATCTCTATGACCGTCGGAGGCCCGGGCGCGATGTGGTGATGTCACGCCTGGGTACCCGGAAGTAAACAAAGCCGCGACTGCGGCTAGTAGGCATGCTTTACAGCCTGGAGGAGAGATGTAGACCCCACATCTCTCCATAAAGAGGACCTGTCACACACTATTCCTATTGCAAGAGATGTTTACAATCCTTGCAATTAGGAATAAAAGTGATCAAAAAAATTTAAATGTAAAAAATAAATAAAAAAACTAAAAATAAAAAGTAAAATAAATAAATAAAAACAATTTAAAAAAACGCCCCTGTCCCTGGTAGCTCGCGCTCAGAAGCGAAGGCACACGCAAGTCCTGCCCACGTATGTAAACGTCGCTCAAACCACATATGTGAGGTATCGCCACATGCGTTAGAGCGTGTGCAGCAATTCTAGCAGTAGACCTCCTCTGTAACTCTAAACTGGTAACCTGTAAAAAAATTCAAAGCGTCGTCTATGGAGATTTTTAAGTAACAAAGTTTAGCGCCATTCCATGTGTGCGCAATTTTAAAACATGACATGTTAGGTATCTATTTACTCGGCGTAACATCAGCTTTCATTTTTTACAAAACAATTGGGCTAACTTTACCGTTGTTATTTTTTAATTCATGAAACATTTTTCCCAAAAAAAGGCGTTTGAAAAATAATTTCGCAAATACCATGCAAGATAAAAAGTTGCAATGACCGTAATTTTATTCCCTAGGGTGTCTGCTAAAAAAAATAATATAATGTTTGGGGGTTCTGAGTAATTTTCTATCAAAAGAATGATGATTTGTACATGTAGGAGAGAAGTGCCAGAATAGGCCGGTATGGAGGTGGGTATAAAAGCCTTGTATTGAAGGGGTTAATATTAAGCAGATAAGCCACTAGAGATGGGTGTATTTGAGTCAGTCCATTGACACAAGATAAACACACTGATATGTGCGCTGTAATAAGTCAGCTGACTCAATGCACTGTAAAAACAGCACTACTGTACAGCACAGCAAGGAGGAATATGAGAAACACATGTAATGAGCAAATATGGCTTCCCCTAGTAAACAAATGTCAAAATCAAGGTTTCTACACACATTGATAAGATTTACATACATCTCTAAACCTAAATAGTCAGTTTCCTTTATGAAAAAAGATTTTGCAGTTCAGTATTTATAAATCCTTAAAGTTGAATTCCTTTAGCACTTAAAGTGGATGTAAACCCTCTATACACCCAGTGAAGTGGACAGCCTCAGGTTGATACACAGGGATGAAACAAATCTCCCTACATAGGTTTTACATGTATATCTGCTGTATTCACATGTATATACCGTTTAGAAAGTTTAGACCATGTAAGGAAATTTTCTCTTCCTGTTTAACACAGAGTGTTACATACAGCCAAGATAGCTAAAATTGCTGATTGGAGGAAAGGCACACATCACCTCTCATTATAGGCAGAGACTCTCAAAAGGTGTTTTGTAATAGGGCCAGCTCCCTGCTAATCTTTTTATAGCAACCTCCCCAACAGAAATGTCAGGCTGCTTTTATCTGATGTGTCCAAGAATTAGTCAGAAGTTCTCATGCGGATAACAGAGGAATGGGTCAGGAGAGAGCTATGGGACTTGGCTCTTTGAAGAGAGATAACAAAATACTGCAGATATATATGTGCCCAGCTCAAATTTCATGAATTGGGTTTACAGCCACTTTAAGCTCTGTACACACAGGCAGAATGTCAGGAGACATTTGCCAATTAAAAAAAAAAACAAAAAACGCCATTATTCTGCCTGTGTGCGTCATTCTTTCCAACAGAAGCCGGCCATTGGACACCATTATATGCTGCTGCAATATATAAAAATAAATACAAGCCACCTACAACTCCTTACAGTGACTTATTATATACCATTCTACAGCTGCAAAACATACTGTATACCGTAATTGGCTTAGCAACACAAAATGGAAGTACTACCCATGGATAACCGACAGGTCACTAAAATTAATTTCCTAAAGCCTTTCCCAATAATACGTTGGCATCACAACCCAAGAAAGCCATCACACAAAAATTATTTAGGCCGGGTTCACATATATGCAAATTGGATGCAGGGTTTCACTGCATCCGATTGGCATGACATCTCAATGGAGCCAGTTTACACAGGTTCAGTTCGCATTCCAAAAGGGTCCTGTGCATGTTTGGGTCCGGTTCACGTGCAAATTCGGGCAATAATTTGGACCCGATTCGCACATGAACTGGTGAACAGGAATACACCCGACCCCATGCTTTGTAGCTGCGCATATGTGAACCCGACCTTAGAGTGGTTAAAATACCAAGTACCTAAACTACATTTCCAGAAACTACTCTATTAGAAATTTGAACTGTTTTTACATTTAAAGGTCTAAACATTTCAGAGAATGTAAAAAAAGAAGCCGTTTAGGGCTCATGCACACAGCGCCCTTTCTACAGGTGTTTGACTTTTTTTCCCCCCCTGTAAAAAAGCACCTCTATGTTAGCCTGTGTGTCCATGCATTTATTAGGTATATTACATGAGGTGTTTCCAGGCTCGAAAAAAAAAAGAAAAAAAAAAAAAAAACACACCACCAGCACATTCAGGAGAGGAGCTTTTGGGCAGAAAAACACTTCATGTGCCTAAACGTTGTTAGACATGTTTAGCGCTTGAGTGTTCATTCATTCCAATGGGCAGAATAAAAGTAACATTCTGGCATTCATAAACACTTGACAAGACTAAACATGTATGCAATGCGCGGCTTTTAAGTTTGTTTTTAGGCTTCATGCACACTGGCTTAAAAATCACTGCTACTACTGTACAGTTTTGTGTCCTGCCTGTATAGGCAGCTCAATGTTATCCTATGGTGTCCAATGTACATTAGGACATTTAGAGGCCTGTTTTAAGTTCAGCATTTTAGAGGCAGAAAAAAAGCACTTCTAGTTATGGTTTTATTGGAGCTTTCTAGCAGAACAAAAAATGCTAAACTCTCCTAAATTCACCTAAACAGTACAAAACATGCCTATTAACAAGGGTAATTTTTTTCTCTGCCCAGAGAACTGGCATTTTCTTCAAGCCTAGTATGCATTGAGCCATGAGCTGCTTTTTCCTGCCAGGCGTAAAAGGCATTCAGAGGAGAAATTCCAAAGCAGTGTGCCCTTAAAGCAGAAATGAATTAATCAAAGTACATTTTTAAAAAGCTTCACCTTTGCCCTCCTAAACAGTGAATACAAATCCAGACCTCTGACCAGAAGGCTCTATGGAGTTTGTCAGCAGACATGCAGTGCACCCGGCTGGCAGAAAACCTATACAAGTGATGTTTTCTGACTAAATGGCTCAGGAATACAGTAGGTGAACTTGATACAAACATATCTTTCATCCAAGACCTACAGTTTACTTTAGTGGAACTACTTTGCATACAGCAAGACCCAGTTCACACAGAAGCAACCTGTGCCACCTGACAAGTGGCACTCCATTCTGTACAATAGAACCATTAATAGGAATGACTCAAGGTCACCATTATAACTGTAAACTGATCAAATAAAGAGGAAACTCCCTATCGGGGGCACAGACGCCAATAGAAACAGATAGGTGTCCCAATTCCTTTGCACTCGGTTTAAAATTAAAATATACTTTCTTTAATGTGGATCTCTTTCTTGGTCGCTTTACACATCTAAACGAATACATTGCCATACACAAACCGTTCTCTTAAAGCGGAGCTCCCCCCTAATTGCAACATTAGCCTATTTGTACTGCCAACATTAAAAATGTTTAAAACAGAGGTTTTTAATTTTCAGATCTGTACAGTACCTTTAGTTTGATGAGGCATCCGGTCTGCACAACTGCGGGTATTCTTCGGGCATTGTGTCACTTCCCGTACCACGCAGTGTGCTCTGGGAGCTTCTCTCATAGCTCTCAGTGTTCATTGCGGAGCTTTCATACCAAATCTCGCGCAATTTCCAAACCAGGAAGTGCGCTGTGAGTGGCGAGGTTTTACATGCTGTGTAACTTTGCATAACGACGCCTGCCGCTGTGATGGCATTGGCAACACAGTAGTTGACGCCGCTACTCCCCATAATTAGTGCGCATGCGCGGGATTGAGCGGTGCAATCAGGAAGTGGCTGCTTGTGGGCTTCCAATGCCCACAGTTAAAATGGGAACGGCGCTGCGACCAGAGTAGAAGAGTAAATCGTAGACGGAATCGGTAATAAGTGGACTCTGCACACCAAATAAGCGAGTTCTTCTAATCTTTACTATTAACGATTGACCTACTAGAAAAAAAAAAAAAAAAAAAAAACCACACACGTATGGACGTGGGAGATCCACTTTAACTGTACCTTTTATGCGTTAAAAAAAAAAAAAAGCAGTCATCCTGTTTGCTATTATACAGGATTTATACAGCGCCAACAGTCTGCGTAGTGCTTTACAACGTGAGGCCAGACACTACAGTTTAGACGGAGAGGTCATGAATCTGCTGCATGAGGCATTACCTCATTCCCTATTCCCCCAGCAATCATTCAACATTGTGCCGCTCTTCAGACTGGGGCATTTTCTCATGCAGTTGCTGTCACACAGCATTGCATGGCAATGAAAAACACATTCTCTATGGTGCCCGTTTCACATCTTTAAAAAAGTTCAGGTGCTACTTTTGTGCAGTTTCCATGTAATTTTGGCCTCAGTTTCATAACGAATGTATTTTTGGCAAAGTTGTGTGTATAAATCCATGACCAATGCATCAAAAACCATGTATAGTAGCAACAAAAAAAACACATTGAAAAGCAGCAGCACTAGTATGAGCCTAGCCTGTAAAGTTATACCAAGTCAAAAGAAGAGAATCCGCAGCTGGGATCGTGGGCAAAACATTTGTGAAGGCAAAGAACTGCACAAGCACCAGGATTGTAATATCTCAAAGCCACATCATCTCTTGTCCAGGAATCAGATGCTGATCCTGGATAGTGCCTGAAAGATAGTTTAGGTTAAATGTTATTGCATAGTTAAATTGGTCCAACTTGGGCCAACGCAAGTAGGAATCTCTCATACCAGAGTGATCCGTGTGCAAGCTGCAAATCTCTGAACTAGTCACTGCTACTAGAGTTATAGCAGCAGACTTTCAGCCTAGGTTCACACTGCTGCGAATTCAAAATCGCGGTAAAATGCGCGATTTCGCGGCCGCGATTTTGCCCGCAATTTAATGTAAATCGCGGCCCGAAATCGCAAAAAGTAGTACAGGAACTACTTTTTGAAATCGCAGATGCGGCGTCGCACTGATTAGGACAATTGCCGCCGATTTGAGATGCGATTTGACATGTCAAATCGCATCTCAAATCGTACACAGTGTGAACCAGGGCTCAGGTCCAGTGCCAGGTGGGCTGCCCTTCTGCATAGTAATCACAAGAGGTTCCTCGTTCAGCACTGTCACTATTCACAGAACACATTTTTTTCAATGAATACAAAAGTATTCTCAGACAAGATGAGGTGGAGAGGCAGGGAAGTAAAGGCACCACCATCAACACCTTGTCCAAATCACAGAACGCCTTGTATTTAGTAATAAAAAATACGAAGCGTTCTTTCAATGGCAGCCATGCAGAGCACTAAACCTGAAAGACATGTACCATCACTGTAGCAGCGATGACTACTACAGTGATTTGTAATTTCCACTGGGATTGCTCAAGCTTGAGATTTGCATACTTATTTGTCCATGCTAGACCAATGTAACTATACAATATACCTAAATCTCATGCAAGGATTCCAGTAACCCCACAAACATCAACTCTAAGTTTAAAATCTCTTTTGCTCCAGTGGCAACGAATATAGAGCAAAAGGTTGCAACAAGATTACCTTATTTTCGCAATCCATTTAAAGCGGAGGTGCACCCATTTTTATTTTTATTTTTTAAAGCCAGCAGCTACAAATACGGCAGCTGCTGACTTTTAAAAAATGGACACTTACCTGTCCAGCGCGCCCACGATGTCAGCAGACGAGGCTCCCCCCCCTAAAGGTGGCAAATGTGACACCGGGGGGGGGGGGGATGATTTGAAAAAAGCGGAGGTTCACTTTTTGTATTAACCTCCGTTTAAGTATTTTAACACTGTTCCAAATTTTGGTAACTAAAAAGAGAAGGAGTGCATACACGTACAAGAAACTAAGCAACCTGTAATGCGTTAATCAATATGTATTATATATCTTTAAAAATGCAATAAAGATTGCTTAAGATATACAGTATTCTCCTTATGCAGTGCCACACGATTACCGGTAATTGTTTTAAAAAAAAAAAATTATGTTGGTTTTTTGGAAAAATGTCAGCTGTCGGCGGGAAATACCCGCTGATGACTTAGTTAAAAGCGGAGTTCCACTCAAAAAAGTGAAAACTTCCACTTTAAGCACTCCTCACCCCCACTTTTTTGGGCGGTAGGAGTGGGACTTCCCTCTTCTGCCCAGGGACCGCCTCGGCGGCTTTTCTTCTCGCCTTAGACGGCCCCTCACTTTAGGCAATCTCCAGGACGCATGAACAGGTCCCCAGGAGATTGCCTGTCCATTCATAGAGCGCAGCACGACTCGCGCATGCGCAATGAGTGCCCGGCCGTGAAGCCGAAAGCGGTCACGGCCGGGCCCACACTATGAATCGGGGCGAGAGGAACAGAGCTCCGGGCGGCCGCGTTGCTGGACCGTGGAGCAGGTAAGTGTGTTTATTAAAAGTCAGCAGCTATACTTTTTGTAGCTGCTGACTTTTAATAAACACTAAAAGGCTGGAACTCCCTTTTAAGGACGCGGGCGGCCAGCTTCCCAGCCCTCCTTCGCATGTAATGCCGAGAATCATGATCTTTATTCTAAGCAAAAAAAAATATTGCGATCTCATTTTTTCCAGAATCTGTCAGCTCTAGCATTAGATTTTTTTTTTTTAAAAACACACACACAAACACACAATGCAGCCAACAAGTAGCATGCATTTTCCCCAAGTAACCTCTTACTAGCATGCAAAAAAAACAAAATGGGCGATTAGTTGTCCGATAATCTCATCATGTGTAACAGGCTTCAGAGCGTTTTGAGTAAGGCCCCTTTGAACGGGGCGGATCAGTAATGATCCACCTCTGTATGCTCCGTGGGGATCGCTCCATTGATCCCCGCTAAGCTGGCGGATGACAGGGCGGTCCCCGCACACTGTGCAGTGACCGCCCTGTCTGTTCTGCGCTCTCCCCTATGGGGGGATCGGATGAACACGGACCGTCTGTCCATCCGATCCACAGACAGAAGGAAAAATTGTGTTTTCTTCCGTCTGCAAAATCGGATCTTTGCGGAGGCGGACGAGATCGGGATGTCAGCGGATGTTCATCCGCGATCTCATAGGGACCAATGTCCGTCCCTTTTTCATCCGCAAACGGATGGATGAAAAAGCAAACATACGGTCCGCACGTGTGAAAGGGGCCTAAAGCACACATCTGCCAAGCAAAAACAATAAATAAAACAGGGTCCCTGATCATTAAAACACTTCCAAGAATCAAATTTGATAAACGAGAAAACATATCTGGGGCCAGTTTGAGCAAGGGCTACAAACTAGCTGCAGTCAATATAAAACACTGTCCACTGGCACATTTATAGGCAATGATAATCAGCCAATACTAGGTGAACTATAAGGCAGGGGTAGGCAAACTGGGGCCCTTCAGCTGAGCAGTGACTGCCAACTTTCAGGGAAATAATCCCCATCCTGTCCTGGCTTTAGTTCCTTCTTGAATCTCTGTCTTGGAGCAATAATGCAACATTAAAGTTCAGACTTCAAGGTTTGCCTGCTTTATTTCATTCATTAACCTAGGGGTGAAACCAGGGACAGGATGATAGACTTACAGAGCCTTCACCTTAAAGTCAAAGATATCAAAAACGACTTGTAAGGGTATTAAAAAAAGGTGGCATAATGCGGGCATATATCAATTCCTTTTAGCTGAGCAGCCAGCGCTGTATCTTCTCCCGAGCCAGCAGATTTTATCCACATCTTCTGGCAGTGTCAGAATTTCACAACATTTTTGATGGGGGAGATTCCAACATATGAAGGCATCATGGGGAGGGTTTCTTATGAGGCGGTACAGTCCCACGTGACTTTGAACTGGACTTATTGTGCAAGCTTTGTTTTATTTTTGGTCTTGTTACAGCTAAGCAACATTGCCCTACCTTGTATAAAAATCCAAGTATTTAAAAAAAAAAAAAAAAAAAAAAAAAATCAAATTCTATGCCCCAAGTTTGCCTATAACAAAATGACCAGATCTTGGCAAGTGAAGTGAAAATTATGACCTATTCCAGAAAGTTCCTTTTTTCAAAGAACTGTATGAAAACCGGAAAGTCCAAGACACAAAGGTTGTATATTCCAGTATGAAGAATGCAGTTTATCAGGTGAAGAAAACTACCTTCCTTTTCCAATGAGGTTTTCATGAGCTAAACTGATCCTACAGCAGAGCTGAATGAACTATACAGGAAAAGATTTTTACTTCCGTTATTTGACCATCTAGGACTATTTTAAGGTGTAATAAAAAACAAAAAGGTCAGTCTTCAGGCCCAAAGCTCAACAACCCCACCATTACAGCACCCAGGGGTTCTTCTTCCCGAGTGCTTCTATCATGTTTGAATTTGGTGTTGCTTTTTGCAAAAAGGACGCATTTACCATTTTATTTTTTTTAAAAGGTGGATTTCTCTTAACATTGCAAAGGACAGTAATCTAAAAAGACACCAAACGGGAATTCACTGGGCTGGCTGCATAAATGCAAAGTGATGAAATCTGACAGGAAGCTACACAGGCTTCCTATCGCCAACCCCTCCAAACAATGTCAATTACGACCCATAGAATGCTGATATTTACACAGTTCAGCTACATAGCACAACCAGTTGAATGACAACTTTGTTACAAGAAACAGAATGCAACAACTCCCTATAGAGAACCTGATCATGATGGAGAAGTAGTACAGACAAGCTCTATCAAATGTTTAAACCAAGAAAATGTATCATTTTAACAGAAAAGTCATTTTGACAGATTGCAGCAACATGTCTCAAAGTTAGGACAGGGCAACAAGAAGCTGGCAAAGTGGTTCTAACAGGGAAGAACAATTTACACAAGGATTAGGTATTAAAAGAGCATCTTGGAGAGGTTGATTTACTAAAACTGCACAGAAAAAAAAACTGGTGCAGTTCTACATAGAAACCAATCAGCTGCCTTTTTCTTTGGCAAAGCTTAACCACTTAAGGACCCGCTCATGTACATACACGTCGGTACTTTAAAGATGGATATCTTGGTAACAGCAGCTGCTGTCTCCGCGGCGGATCCGTGCCTGCATATGAAAATGGTATTTAAATCGCACAAGTGAGGTATCACCACGATAGTCAGATTGAGAGTAATAATTCTAGCCCAAGACCTCCTCTGTAACTCAAAAGATGCAACCTGTAGAATTTTTTCGCCAGTCGCCTATGGAGATTTTGAAGGGTAAAAGTTTTGACGCCATACCACGAGCGGGCGCAATTTTGAAGTGTAACATGTTGGGTATCATTCTACTCGGCGTGACATTATCTTTTACAATATAAAAAAAAAAATTGGGCTAACTTTACTGTTCTCTTATTTTTTTTTTTATTCAAAAAAGTGAATTTTCCCCCAAAAAAGTGGACGAACGGTCCATTTTTTACAAGTCCGTTTACGGACTTGTAATGCCTCCCTATGGGATTGCAGACGTTAGCGGATGATGCATCCGCTAACATCCGTAAGGATTTGCTTCCGCAAAGATCCGCTTTTTCAGACGGAAGAAAATCCGATTCCCCATAGGGGAGAGCGGAGGAAAGACAGGGCGGTCTCTGCACAGTATGCGGGGACCGCCCTGTCCAATGGGGATTTACGGATGATCCCCGCTGAGCAGACAGACACACACGGGGAGGTTCAATACGGATCCGCTCCGTGTGAAAGAGCCCTAAGACTGCTGCACAAATACAGTGCGAAAGAAAGTATTGCAATGACCGCCATTTTATTCTCTCGGGATATAGATATATATATATATATATATATATATATATATATATATATATATATATATATATATATATATACACACATACACAAATATATATATTATATATATATATATATATATATATATATACATATATATAATATATATATATATATATTATATATATATATATATATATATATATATATATATATATATATATATATATATATAAATAATGTTTGGGGGTTCTAAGTAATTTTCTAGCAAAAAAAAACTGTTTTAATGTCTTAAACACCGAGTCTGAAAAACAGGCAAGGTCCTCAAGTGGTTAAATGGAACAAGCTGAAGTTAAAAGCTGACTGGCTACCATATAACGCTGCACCAAATTTTGCACACTTTAATAAATCAACTCCAGTGTCTCACTAATCTGAAAAGCTGCAGCTAAGAATTGTTAAACAATTTCTCGCATTATGTTCAATGTAAAATTACAAAGACTTTAAAATGACATCATCTACCATACATATCACACTGGCTGTGCTCAGACACAGCACAAGCCTATCAGCGGGTGCTGGTCGATGGATGACCGCCAGCACCCACTGATTGGTGAGAAGGAAACCAGGACAGAGTTCTGCCTGTGTAAATACAGAGCTCTGTCTTGTCAGTGGGGATGCAGAGGTTTTTGTTTCCCTGCAAAGCAGAAAAAAACTGAACATCTCTTAGTAAAAGTAGCTCACAGTACACAAACACCGGTTAGTCACACATTTAACCCTTTGATCGCCCTAGTTGTTAACCCCTTCCCAGTCAGTACAGTGATAGTGTACATTTTCTTTTTTTTTTAACATCACTGGTTCCCACAAAGTGTCAGACTACCAGCCATAATATCGCTGATCGCCATTACTAGTATAATAAAATAAATAATTCCAAAGACAAAATATATACATATACACACATACACACACACACACACACACACACACACACACACACACACACACACCAGGATTTTTACACCAAAAATATGTAGCAGAATACATATTGGCCTAAATGTATAAAATGTATTTTTATTTTTTTATTGGATATAGCAGAAAGTAAAAAATATTGTAATTTTTCATTTATAGCGCAAAAATAAAAAAAAAATAAACTGCTGGTGATCCAATACCACCAAGAGAAAGTTCGATTTGTGGGGAAAAGATTGAATAGGTTTTGATTACATACAGCGATGCATGGCTGTGCAAGTGTCACATTAAGTAATGCAGTGCCAAAAAGCAAACAATGGTCTGGTCATGGGGGGAGGGGGGGGGGGTAAACCTCCTGGAGGTCAAATGGTTAAAAGAACAAACTATTACTTTGCCAGTGGAACAACTTTAAAACCATTCACAGACACTTATTTTTTTTCTACTGAATGCAAGCCATTTTCTGATTGGATAAGGTGTTTGTCACAATGTCACTGTCCCTCCTCTCCATCTCGCTCAATCACAGAAAGCTTTGTATTAACTGAAAAAAATAAAATAAAAAAAATACAAGGTGTTATATGAGGAGTGGAAGTGCCGAGCGAGCAAGCCCGTTTTCTTTGTAGGGGAAGTAGGCCACATTGCGGCTACCACTGTAGTAGCACTATCTACAACAGGGATTTTTAGCTTCACCAGCCGCCCATCAGGTATGAAATATGCATACTTATGTAGTGCCAAGTAGGATAAATGCAAGGATGTAACACAGATCTTTCCTTGAGTTCAGCATTACCCACTTGTCAACCTCCACTGTGTATAAACAAAGGCTGATAGAATGGGATTGTAACCCTTCCTTCTGCTGCCACTGATGATTGGCATATGTCAACAACAGCAGTTGGTTTTATACACAGTCCTGACTGCTACATAAATGCGACAAACCAACTTTCACGCACTCCTGATACAGTTTCCCAAACACCCCCCAACCTACCACACGTTTCTCAGGCTTCACACTCACATCTGTTAACCAGGACTAGTAAGAACCCAGAACTGATATGTTTTACATCACTTCTGGATTTGGCTGTCACCTTATAATGCCGTGAAAAAAAAAAAAAGAAGACGATCAGCGATCCATTAGCTTCAAAGGAGGTCAGGGGAAGGGGACATCAGAAGTGAAAAAAAAAAAAAACAACCCTATTAAATAAAATTCTATCTATCGATATATAATTTTTTTTACCTAGTATTTGCTGCCCACTGCAATTTTGACATTTTCCACATACATGTTAAAGCGGGGGACCGCCCAAATTTTTTTTTTACTGCAGCTGCTGACTTTTAAAAAATGAACACTTACCTGTCCAGCGTGCTTGCAAAGTTGGCAGACGAGGACGAGCAATCGCTCGGTCCTCGGATGCTGCCACCACGCCATGCTTGGTGAGGGAATCAGGAAGCCATGCCCGGTTGCCTACTGCGCATGAGCGGCATGCAATGCCATCACTGGTCCCCGCTCTCTCTCCTGAGAACACTGTTTCCCAGAAGACAGTGGGGGTGACTCGAAGGGGCGCGACTCCCGCGGGAGTCAATACCCGGTAGTGGTGCAAATACCTGCTATTTCCAGATATCTGCACCCCCCCTCAAAGGTGTCAAATGTGACACCAGAGGGGGGTTCCAAAAAGCAGAAGTTCCACTTTTGGGTGGAACTCCACTTTAAAATCAACTGTTTGATAGAAAATTGCTTAGAACCCCAAACATACACTAATCAGCCATAACTGTATATCATTTTAACATACTGTATGTGCAAAACCTGAAAAGGATAGTAGAGAAAGTAGAAAAGGGGGTTAAACCATATTTAAAGGAGTTCTCTGACCTAAAACTTTTAACCCCCGCTGTGCCCGGGCTGTAAAACTATACAAAATAAACTTTCACTTACCTGCCTACGATCCCCCGTTGTTCCGATATCGCCGTCCCGTTCTCCGGTCCCGGTCTCTTCCGCTTCCTGCGGGTCGGTGACTCGCAGTGCGCTCAGCCTATCAGCGGCCGCGACGGGACATTGCTGCGGCCGCTGATAGGCTGAGCGCACTGCGAGTCACCGACACGCAGGAAGCGGAAGAGACCGGGACGGCGATATCGGAACAACGGGGGATCGTAGGCAGGTAAGTGAAAGTTTATTTTGTATAGTTTTACAGCCCGGGCACAGCGGGGGTTAAAAGTTTTAGGTCAGAGAACTCCTTTAACAAGATGCCAAATGAACCAATGGCTTGTCTGCATTGTGGTATCTGTGCCTGTCTCTCACAGCACAGATAAGTCATGATCCTGGTGTCTCTCACAGCACAGATAAGTCATGATCCTGGTGCTGACAAAAGTCAGCTCTAATAGGGGAGAGAACATTTGAACATGGGGCCCCCCTCCCCCAACATGCTGTTATAGTTACTGCTGGTGGGGAGGCAGGCCCTGAAATGCCTGGGACTATCAGCACTGTCATACAAGGTCTTCTGGCAAATAAGGAAAGGTTGCCTAGGTGGTGCAAGAGGACCTTGCCCCAAACACTGGAATCCTTGACAAAGACGTTTGATCACTGCCTTACTGTACGACGGATTTAATAAATATTTCCTTCTGTATTGTTGGATCAGAAACCAGTCAGCATGGTTTCTGTAGTCATCATCCAACTCCCTGTACAAGACTCACCAACCAGCTTGAGCAAAAGAGAATACAATTCAATATTGTGAAAAAAGCACATGGAATGTGTTACATATTGTAAAGGATAAGTTGACCTTTTTAACATGTTCCACCCGTATTTAGGGTGGAACATGCAACATTCCAGCTCATGCCTCCTTCCCTTTCCCTGTGATAACGTGTGGGGGTAACCCCTCCCCGTACCTGCTGTCAAATACAGATGCTTCATTCAGGGTTTTGTGTATTAAAGAGGAACTGCAGCTCACATAAATTGCAATAAATATATATCTGTCATTCTGAAGCTTCCCTCCAACTACTTTGCACACACAGAGGCACACCTCCAGTTCTGCAACTCTCATTGGCGCTCCTATAACTCATCCCCCCCTCCCTGGCACGAGGGAGAGCGAGAGCGTGCTTAAGATGTCATTAGCCTAGGCTAATGACCAGACAAGAAACAGGAAGTGGTCTGTATAAAGGAATTTACTGGCAGAAAAAAAGTTTTACTATCCAAAAAAAAAAAAAAAAAAAAAAAAAAAAAAAAAAAAGAAGGACAGACAATTTAATAGATGGAAAGTTGAAAAAAACGACTTAATGCTCGCTTTAACTAAAAGTACCATCATGCTCTGCAGCAGATGGCTTTTAGCTCTCGTAGTCCATCGATTCTTCCTGCCATTATAGGAGACAGTGTACTGAGAGTCTGCAGTGTCCTAGCAATGACTGCTGTGTGGTGGCTTCAGTCTTCATACAAACATACTGCTACTTGACACTTTAGGAGTGCCTTCCGTTTGGGCGCTGTGGTTTCTCACACCGGTTAGGTCATGATTGTGTTCTGTAGTAAAGTAGTGGCAGGCAGATAGAAACAGTGCCCTGCAGGGTGTTATATAGCAGAGGCAGCCATAGCTCCTGAACAGAACCAAAACTGGAGTTGTCACCCAACAGACAGGTCTTCGTAATCTTTTTTCACAACATGCTTCAGTTTGTTTGTTTTGTTAATCCTAGTGGCAGGATTGCTTTAAAACGTTATAATGGTTCCTTAAGGCCCCTTTCACACCTGAGGACCGTATTTGTCCGCTTTTCCATCCATCTGTTTGCGGATTAAAAAAGGGACATACATTAGTCCCTAGGAAGTGAAAATTTCTCAGAAGAAATAAGGACATTTAAAAGCAAAATCGAAGGATGAGGTAAGTGAAGGAGGAAACTAAGGTAAAGGAAGCTATTTAGGGAATTTTTTTTTACCTTTACACGTAGTATAACGTCCTCTCTCTCAGCCGCCACTAGGGGCGCGCGCCCCCCGCTCGCTCCCAACTCCCGTGCGTGTGCCCGGCGGGCACGATCGCCGCCGGGCACACGCGATCGCTCGTTACAGAGCGGGGACCGGGAGCTGTGTGTGTAAACACACAGCTCACGGTCCTGTCAGCGGGGGAAACGCTGATCTTCTGTTCATACAATGTATGAACAGAGGATCAGTGTTTCCCCTAGTGAGGCCCCCCCCCCCCCCCTCCCACAGTAAGAACACACCCAGGCATACTTAACCCCTTCCCCGCCCCCTAGTGTTAACCCCTTCACTGCCAGTGGCATTTTTATAGTAATCCAATGCATTTTTATAGCACTGACCGCTATAAAAATGCCAATGGTCCCAAAAATGTGTCAAAAGTGTCCGAAGTGTCCGCCATAATGTC
Source organism: Rana temporaria (assembly GCF_905171775.1). Classification (NCBI taxonomy): domain Eukaryota; kingdom Metazoa; phylum Chordata; class Amphibia; order Anura; family Ranidae; genus Rana; species Rana temporaria. The sequence continues at coordinate 81,392,151 of NC_053496.1, read as the reverse complement.
GCAATACCGAAGAAAAAAAAAAAAAAAAAAAAAAAAAAAATCGCTCATCGCCGCCATTACTAGTAAAAAAAATATATTAATAAAAATGACAAAAATACCCCCTATTTTGTAAACGCTATAACTTTTGCGCAAACCAATCAATAAACGCTTATTGCGATTTTTTTTAACGAAAAATAGGTAGAAGAATACGTATCGGCCTAAACTGAGGAAAAAAAATGTTTTTTTTAGATATTTTTGGGGGATATTTATTATATCAAAAAGTAAAAAATATTAATTTTTTTCAAAATTGTCTCTCTATTTTTGTTTATAGCGCAAAAAATAAAAAACGCAGAGGTGATCAAATACCACCAAAAGAAAGCTCTATTTGTGGGAAAAAAAGGACGCCAATATTGTTTGGGAGCCACGTCGCACGACCGCGCAATTGTCTGTTAAAGCGACGCAGTCCCGAATCGCAAAAAGTACTCTGGTCTTTGGGCAGCAATATGGTCCGGGGGTTAAGTGGTTAAACAAGCTCAAAGCTGCAAGTAGAGCTGCACGATTCTGGCCAAAATGAGAATCACGATTTTTTGCTTAGAATGAAGATCACGATTCTCACGGCATAAAATATTTTACATTTATACTAAAAAAAAAAAAAAAAAAATGGGCTAACTTTACTGGCTAGTTTTTTGTTAATTGCATTTAAAAAAGACTTCTGCACAAATACAGTGCAACATAAAATATTGCAACAACCGCCATTTTATTCTTTAGGGTCTCTACTAAAAAAAAAATTATATATATTGTATATATATAGTTTTGGGGTTCCAAGTAATTTTCTAGCAAAAAATAATAATGATTTTAACTTGAAAAGAGCGGTCAGAAAAAGGTTTGGTGTTTAAGTGGTTAAACGTTCCCTAATTTACATACAGAAGTTTATTCCTTTGATGCGATACAATGTTTAGACTTAACTTTCCACCAATCAAAAATTGGCAGGCTGCCCAGACTTTGACTTTTGCCTGAGAGCAGACAGGAAATTCTTTGCATACCAAAGTGCAGAGAGAAAATTCTTTTCATGTCTAAGATCCTGAAACCCTGTGTCAAGAACCGCAACGGGAAAAAGATTGCGATAACGATTCTTGACGATTAATCGTGCAGCTCTTAAAATCAGCATATCCGCTTTAAATGTAAGCGTTATCATGGCAATTCTACCATGCCCAAACCCAAAATCTGCCACCACGGGCACAGACCACTGTATTTATATTCAGCTTTAAAGCCCCCACAGAGGGCTTGAATTTAAAACAATTGCAGCTGAATCTGACACAATTTGAGTCATGGGTGGCCCTGCAAGCAATACCCAGCTCAACAAAATTACATCCAAAAGTAAACTGAGGCAGGAATAGAATTGATCAGCCTAAAGCCTCGTACACACAATTGGATTTCAACAAAATCAAATCAACAAAAATATATATACAATCCCAAAGCATTATGCTGCCACCACCATGCTTCACTGTGGGTATAGTAAGTTTCTGGTGATAACAGATTTTACCACATGCCATTGGCAGACTTCATTCAAGTTTTGGAAAAATATAGCTGGGTTTGTATGCTTTTCTCAGTAAGAAAAGGCTTCTCATGTTGTGTAGGAAAACACATGCAATTCGGACATGAATCACATCACACTGCATTTCTGTTCAAATCACACCGCAGGAAAAAAAATAAGGTATATACACTTTTGCAGGATCACATGGGTGTTCACACCCATGCAATCAGATTCAGCCAAACGCACTAAAGTTTGAATGCGATTGGGTAATTCTGACCACAGCCACATCCCTAATTATAAAGACACAAGTACACCTATGCAACCACATTTAATTTTTTTCACCACTAAACTACCTTTTTTTTTTATTTTTTTTTATCGATTTGCACAACTTTCAGGTCACAAAAAATTCTGACGTGATCAATCTTGGTCTGATTATTTTTTTTACATCTCAAAAACCTGTAATTTTTACAGAGATATGTAGACTTTTTTTTAGAACAACTGTAAATAAGATAGTTCTCATGTTAAATGGATGCTGGGAATTTTTTTTTTTTTTAAAGTGACATGTCCTTTTTTACATTTCAGTTACGGAAGTCCAGAGTTACATAATATATGCATAGTATGCTTCCTTTAAAATAAACCTTTGGTGTCTCGCTGGTCCTCAAACCCTGGCTCCTTTTCCCCCCTCTATGTTGCAGGTGTCTTTTAGCTAGGTGGCTTTTAAGGCGACACTACTAGGGCTGTATCCATCAATTGAAATGCACAGTACCAGAAAGGCACACCCCTGTTCCCAACAGACAGCTGAAGGAACTTATCACCCCTTACACTCCTCAACCAACCAGAAGTTCCAAGAACAATGCAAATCAACAAGGGTCCTAACAGCAGTGACACGGGTAGGAATGACAGAGTATTGTATATACTGGGACATTTTTTAAACTTAATGCCGTGAATGCATTAAAGGGGTTGTAAAGGTTCATTGTTGGTTCACTTACCCTTTCCTTCGATTTCCCTTCTAAATTTTTTTTTTCCCTTTGTCTGAATCTCTCACTTCCTGTTTCTCCTCAGTGAACTTGCCCCCATTATCTGAGCTGTTCTGGCTGGGAGTTAGTCAGCCAGAACAGCTTACTGAGGAGTAGGGATGGGCTGTTCATGGGAGTTCAACTCGAACATTGCCTGTTCGCCGAACAGCGAACAATTTGGTGTGTTCGCGGCAAATTCGAAAAGCCGCAGAACACCCTTTAAAAGTCTATGGGAGAATTTAAAAGTGCTAATTTTAAAACGTTAATATGCAAGTTGTCATAAAAAGTGTTTGGGGACCCGGGTCCTGCCCCAGGGGACATGTATCAATGCAAAAAAAAGTTTTAAAAATTGAAGTTTTTTTGGGAGCAGTGATTTTAATAAAGTTAATAATTTTAATAAAGTGAAACAAAAGTGAAATATTCCTTTAAATTTCATACCTGGAGGGTGTGCATAATATGCCTGTAAAATAGCGCATGCTTCCAATGCTTAGAGAAGTCCCTGCACAAAATGACATTTCTAAGGCTAGGTTCACACCTATGCGAATTGAGTGCGGTTTAAACCGCATCTAATTCGCAGGACATTTCAAAATACATTGTTTTCAATGAGGCTGGTTCACATATGTGCGATGCATTCGCACTGCGTATTGCCTCCAAACCGCATGCGGTTTTTATGTCTTGCGGTGCGGCTCAGGTGCGAATTCAGTCCCATTATCTTCTATGGGTACGCATCTAATTCGCACATGTGTTCAGTTCTCTGCAGGAGTTTCTCTCATTCAGCTCAATAAAATTCTCCCCCACTCTCCTCTCACCCGGAAGTTCTCCCAGGTCTCCAAATTCGCACCTGATCTGCAGCTAAACCGCAGTTGATCTGCAGAACACCCTCTAGAGAAATCTGCAACGACAACGCAGCTCAAAAAAGCAACGCACTAGTGTGATTCCGGCCTAAAGGAAAAAAGAAGTCATTCAAAACTAGTCGCGGCTACAATGAATTGTCGAGTCCCGGTAATACAGATAAAAATCATTGAAGAAAAAAAAAAAAAACACAGCACGGTTTCCCCCCTTTAGTCCATTACCCTTTGGGCCTGGTATTAATATTAAGGGGAACCCGACCAAAATAAAAAATGCAAGGGGACCCCCCAAATTCCATATCAGGCCCTTCAGGTCTGGTATGAATATTAAGGGGAACCCTGCGCTATTTTTTTTTTTTTAATGGCGTGGGGTTCCCCCCAAAAATCCACACCAGACCCTTAATCCGAGCACGCAACCTGGAAGGCCGCAGGAAAAGAGGGGCGGGGGGGGACAGACGAGAGAGCACCCCCCCTCCTGAACCGTACCAGGCCCGGTGGTTGTGGGGGTCTGAGGGTGGGGGGCTTATCGGAATCTGGAAGCCCCCTTTAACAAAGGGGAACTCTGTCCCGGCACCCCCCATGTGAATTAGTAACCCCTACCATTTCACAAAAAAAATAAAAAAGTGTCAAAATATAAAATAAAAAAAACACAGGTGACAGTTTGGGACAAGTCCTTTATTAAAAATAAAAAAATGGTTCAAACTATTTAATACTGGTCTCGAGCGATCAAAAAAAAAAAAAAAAAGACGCTACGAACGATGCCGCCTCATAGGAGGAGCCCGACCGTATGACGCTCGCTTGGTGTTACAGTTCTTTTATAGCTGAGGGCGGGGAGGTGTTCAAACATGTTTTTTCCGGATCACTCGAGACTGGATTACATCATTGGAACCATTTTTTTTTATTTTTTACTTTTAATAAAAGGACTTATCCCAAGCTGTCTCCTGTGGTTTTTGACATTGTGACACTTTTTTGTGAAATGGTAGGGGTACAATGTACCCGGTTACCAATTCACATAGGGGAGGCAGGAACTGGAGTTCCCCTTTGTTAAAGGGGGCTTCTAGATTCCGCAGACTCCCACAACCACCGGGCAAGGGTTGTGGGGATGAGGCCCTTGTCCCCATCAACATGGGGACATCCTCCCCATGTTGCGGGCATGTGGCCTGGTATGGTTCAGGAGGGGAGGGTGCTCTCTCGCGTGCTCAGATAAGGCTCTGGTGTGGATTTTTGGGGGGAACCCCACGGCATTTTTTTTTAAATGGCGCAGGTTCCCCTTCATATCCATACCAGACCTGAAGAGCCCGATATGGAATTTGGGGGGGACACCCACGCTTTTTTGGTTCGGGGTTCCCCTTAATATTCATACCAGACCCAAAAGGGCCTGGTGATTGACTGAGGGGAGAACCCATGCTGTTTTTTTTCAATTACTTTTATCTGTATTGCAGGGACCCGGCAATTCATTATAACCCCAAGTAGTTTTAAATGTTTTTTCCACCCCCAGGTACAAAATTTAAAGGAATATTTCACTTTCATCGTTTCACTTTGAGCATTATTAAAATATTAAAATCACTGCACCTGAAAAAAACAGCCGTTTTTAAAACTTTTTTTTACATTGATACATGTCCCCTGGGGCAGGACCTGGGTCCCCAAACACTTTTTATGACAATAACTTGCATATTAGCCTTTAAAATTAGCACTTTTGATTTTTCATGTTCGTGTCCCATAGACTTTAACGGTGTTCGCGTGCTCAAAAATGTTTTGCCTGCTCGCATTTAGAAGGGAAATCCAAGGAAAAGGTAAGTGAACCAACAATGCACTAGCTTAAAAAGGAACCCATTTAGAAAAAAAAAAAAAAAAAAACCTTTACAACCCCTTTAAAGTGTTTGTTAACCCACGTCTTACTTTATATAATCCGCTCTGTCTCCTAAGGATATGTCCCCATGTGTGTGTTTTATAAAAAAAAAAAAAAAAAAAAAAAATGCTGTATATAAAACTTATGCCTCTCTCCTCCCCCGTCTGACAGATTCAGCGAGAGGGGCCGAGAATCCACCACTGACGTCAGTCTAGAGGAGAGAGGTGGTGGGTCACGTGACCGATGATCAACACTCAGAAATAAGGTATATACGGCATATTTTTTTTATATACACATAGGGGGGGCATATCCTTAGGAAACAGAGTGGGTTATATAAAGTAAGACATGTTATTTCAGCAGCGGGCCCTGACAGGAGCCAACAGGCAGGGAGGGAGGGGGGAGAGATAAAGGACAGGAAAGCTGTGGATGACAGAGGCACATAAACTTACCACAGTATCCATGATACACTGTGGTCAGTTTACATAGGGGAGGGTAGAAACTGACAGGATCAGCCAGGTTTTTTTTTTAGGTGTTAGATGGGGCCAAATGACACAGCACAAGCGCTGTATAAAATGCTTTAATCGAACAGGATAATTTGTTTTCTTAGATTTACAATAAAAGCAAAGGAGGTTTTTACCTTAAACCTTTGTTAAATAGATTACCAAAAGCAAACAGCTGCAGAGTTTTGAGCAGTTAAAGCCCCACTCCGGACAAATTAGCCCTTACAGTGGGGCATGTTTATGTCTAGGTGAACAATAAAAAAAAATAACTACCTGTCCTCCACTCCTCCCCGCAGCTTCTGAAACACCTCCCTCTGGAATCCTAACAGCAAGACCAGAGAGAGTCTATAGCCCTACTCTGCCAATGAGGATGCCTCGGATAAGTCCACTGCCAGACTTAGGCCTTGTACACACGACCGAACATGTCCGCTGAAACTGGTCCGGCGGACCAGTTTCCGCGGACATGTTCGGTCGTGTGTAGGGCCGACCGGACAATTTTTTCCGGCCGACCGGACAGGTTTCCAGCGGACAAATGTTTCTTAGCATGCTAAGAAACATGTCCGCTGGAACCATGTCCGCCGGACAAGTCCGATGGTCAGTATGACTCATCGGACATGTCCGCTGGTCCGAGAACCCGCGCATGACGTCGAAGTGATTCGACGCATGCGTGGAAGCATTGAACTTCCGGGTTGGCGCACGTCGACGTGTCATCGTCGCCGCCACCGCGTTGTCTGTCCGTGGGAAATTTGGTCTGATGGTGTGTACAGCCATCAGACCAAATGATCCCAGCGGACATGTCCGATGAAAACGGTCCGCGGACCGTTTATCGGACAGATCAGCTCGTCTGTACGAGGCCTTAAGGGGAGTGCCGTCTACTGGGGGAGCAGAAGATCAGATAAAACTGCCACTGCAGGCCTCATGCTGAAAATGTTAGAAGCCTGCCTGGTCTTAGCCTTTCAAAAGTCACTCTCCTGAAATAATTATGCAGAAAACAAAAATTAGGATTTCCTATTGGACATTTATCAATTTTGTTGACCTGGAAGTGAATGCTAAACAGAAGTAGTGGAACAGATTCAACACAAGACTAATTAATTAATTTGTCCCTCTACTGGTCTAAAGTAGTACTACGACCTGCCCATGACTATGTGTTTAGACTAGAGTGTAAATTTGTTTGATTTAAGTGCTAAATCTGTTGCAGACATATAAAGCCAGGTTAAGTGACTTCTCACATCAACTACTTTAACACATGCAGTTCACTGGAACCCTGTCATGTTTGAGCTTGACATGCGTGGTCAAGTCAATGAATGAAATTTTCAAAACTGCTAAGCAGTCATCCAGCAACACATAACATACATTAAACCTTGCCATAATCAATACTGCAAGGCACAAACCGCTCCACAACCAATTTCTAGACACACAAAATACCTGTTCAGAAAGTACAAGTACTGTACCATTGTCCCACTATAGTAAAAACCATCAAGTGGCAACTTGCACTGAAAAGGGATAAGGTTTATACTGTAAACATTTCTATGACCAAGGGTGCATTATACCAAAGGTGTAGAACATTTTTAGAAACCATTAGCCTGGCAATAGAAAGCATTTGTCAATATGAAGGTCCTAGGAATCTGGCTGCAGAAATGTGCCCAGCTTGCATATAAAAATTATGATATACATACAGAGACATTTGTGTGACTGAGCCGGCCTTCATTACTGCCATTCAGACATTTCCTGTTTGAACGACAGGGCTGTCACTTAGCAACATTTGCCATTTTAGCACAATAATATTAAAACTAGTTCTACATTCTAATCTGTTTCTGTGAGAAATATTGCCTAATGAATTCAAAGTCATTACTCAAAGCCACGTGCTTACACACAAAAAATGGTAAATGTATGGAAAGTACATCAGCAATCAAAAGAAAATAAGAAAATTGATTTTCTTCCTAAATTGAAGAAATATGCGTCTTCGACTACAAAAAAAAAAAATAGGATTTTATGCTCACCGTAAAATCTCTTTCTCCGAGTTCATGGACGGACACAGCCTTAATGGGCATTAGCCTTCCTTAGGAGTTGACTAGGCAGAAACTTATATATAAAAAGGTTAACTTATCATAAACCCTATAGCCCCGCCCAGGGAGTGGGCGCTCTGGGTATAACCCCTCTCTCTTGCAGATCAGTTTGTCAAAAAGTAGTACAAACATAAAAAGGAGGGGAGGGTGCTGTGTCCGTGCATGAACTCGGAGAAAGATTTTACGGTGAGCATAAAATCCTGGGAACAGCAAAAAATGTAACTTCACCCCAAAACAACAGAGCTCCTCCACTGAGGAGTTGCAACTCTAAACAGCCGCCTGCAAAACTTTGCGTCCGAAAGAAGCATTCGAAGATGCACTCACATCAACCTTATAGAATTTGGTGAAAGTGTGAGCAGACGACCAAGTCACCGCCTTACACACCTGGGAAACAGAAGCTTGATGTCAGAAAGCCCAGGAGGCACCTATTGCCCTGGTCGAATGCGCCGTCATAGGAAAGGGGGGAGCCAACCCCTTATGGCGTAAGCCTGAATTATTGTCTGTCGGATCCACCTAGAGATGGTGGCCGATGAGACCGCTAGGACCTTCTTGGGCCCAGCCAACAAAACAAACAGCGAGTCTGACCTCCAGAACGGAGCAGTGGCAGCTAAATATACTCTCAGGCCTCGGACAACGTCCAAGGAATGCACCGCTGTCTCCCTAGGGTGCGACGGGTTAGGACACAAGGATGGAAGTACTATGTCCTTATTGAGATAGAAGGCCGAGACGACCTTAGGTAGAAAATATGGCTGCGGACGCAGCACCACCTTATCCTTGTGGAAAATTAGGTAGGGAGCCCTACATAAGGCGGCCAGCTCAGAGACTCGTCTAACTGACGTGACTTTGGTCCACCCCGCACTGTAGGAACAGCAGTATCCTGGACACAAAATAAGTCAGTGGATTTCACCTCATCTCTTCGCTAAGTAAGCCCTCCAGGTGCGATAGTAAATCCTCCTAGAGGATAACTTCCTAGCCCTTCTAATGGTAGAAATTACTGAATCCGATAGGCCCCGGTCTCTTAGTACTTCACTTCCAATGGCCATGCCGTTAAAGCCAGCGACTGTAAAGTAGGATGCAGTATGGGACCTTGTGACAACAGGTCCTTTCTCTGCGGTAAACGCCAAGGGACGTCTGCTACTAGCCGCACTAGATTGGCGTACCAAGTGCGCCGGGCAAATAGGATCATTGCAATCCCTTCTGCCTCTACTCTGCGAAGTAGAAGAGGCAGGGGCTTTAGAGGAGGGAAGGCATAGTCAGCCAATACTGACTCCACGGCGCCACTAACGCATCTGTGGCGTCTGCCCATGGGTCCTTCGACCTGGCCACAAACCTCAAAACCTTCCTATTGAGTCGAGACGCCAGGAGATCTACATCTGGCATGCCCCATCTCTGGCAAAGGAGCTGAAACACCTCCGGGTGCAGAGACCATTCTCCTTGGTCCAACGACTGGCGACTCAGGTAGTCCGCCTGCCAGTTTTCCACACCCGGAATGTATATGGCCGACAGTGCTGGTATGCTCCTTTCTGCCCACCTTAGAATGTGCGCGGCTTCTGACACTGCAGCCGAGCTTCTTGTTCCTCCTTGATGGTTGACATATGCCACCGCCGTGGAGTTGTCCGACTGGATCCTGACTGGATGCCCCTGTAGGAGACCATGCGACGAGGCACAGCCTGATCGCCCAAAGTTCCAGGACATTGATTGGCAGGTGGGAATCCTCCGGGAACCAGCGACCCTGGGTCGACTGGACCCCCCCCACCCGATAAGGCTGGCATCCATCGTAATGACTGTCCAGTGATAAGGAACGAACGACTTCCCGGACAGAAGTGCAATAATCAGGTGGCTAACCCGGATCTGATAATCCAGGGATGATGGGCACTTGTCCCATCTGGACAGAATTTCCTTCTGTAATACTCGCGTGTGAGATTGCGCATATGGTACCGCCTCGAAGGAGGCCACCATGAGGCCCAGGACTCGCATGCAGAAACGGAGTGATGACCATTTCTGGGACGTCAACTGCCGCACCGCAGTCCGAAGGGTCTGCAATTTTTCCACAGGGAAGAACACCCTTGCCTCTGAGGATTCCAGGATCAATCCCAGATACACTTGGCCTTAAGTCTGTATCATTACTGATTTCTGAATGATCAGAAGACACCCAAAATGTCTGAGGGTCTGACATGTTATAGACACGCCCTCCTCCAATTCTGAGGCTGAAGGAACCCTCAGAAGCAGGTCGTCCAAGTAGCCCACGATAACAATGCCACGTTGTCTTAGTAGGGCGAAAATTGGGGCAAGCACCTTGGTGCCGATGCCAGGCCAAAGGGGAGAGCCACAAACTGATAGTGGTCTTCCCAGACCACGAAGCATAGACGTTTCTGATGCTTTGTGCATATGGGGACATGTAGATAGGCATGCCTGATGTCCAAGGATGCCAGAAAGTCCCCCGGCTGGAGGGTAGTAACGACAGAGCAGATTGATGCCATCCGGAATGCTTGTACCTTCACAAAGCAATTGAGAGCCCTGAGGTCAAGGATAGGACGAACGCCCTCCTTCTTTGGTACAATGAACAGATTAGAGTAAAACCCCTGAAACCGATCCTGTACTGGGACGGGAAAAACCACCCTGCGTTCCAGCTGGTCTTGAACTGCCCCATCTAGGGCTTTCCGACGAGCCGGTAGTAGCTGGAGGTTGGAGGGAAAACATCTGTTTGGTGGGCAAGATAGGAGCTCTATCTTACCCCGATGAGACTACCTCGCGAACCCACCGGTCGGGAACCCGAGATGTCCACCGGGTCGCAAATTCATCCCCCCACCCGAGGGATGGGTGGGGGCGCACCTTCATGCGGACGTGGTCAACGGGTTTGTTGGGTTTGCGAAACCAGGGACCATCTCTGTCCCTAAACAGGCGCTTTATTGGCCTGTGGTTTTCTTCCCGCAGCGCTGGCGAAAAAAAATGATTGGGTGCGGTAAAGAAGGGCCCCTGTCGCCGACGTGGCTGCTTCCCCTTATAGGTCTGTGGGAGCAAGGTGCTCTTACCTCCTGTGGCATCCTTAATAATGTCATCCAGGCAAGCTCCAAAGAGTCCATCGGCTTTAAAAGGCAGGTCCATTAGGGCCTTCTTGGAAGCTTGGTCCGCCGACCAATACTTCAACCACAGTAGACGGCGTAACTGGCCAGCAGAGGAATAGTGTACCGCTGAACCTACTACAGTGTATAGGTTACAGGATATCGACTCTGCCTTCTTGTCCGCCGGGTCCTTGAAGACAGGAGCCCCCTCCACTGGAAGGGTGGTAAGCTTGTTTAGTCTGGACACAGGAGGGTCCACTATGGGGGGCGAGGTCAATTTCTTTAAGAAACTTATAGAGCCCTTTACTCACCTCTCCGTTTTCTTGCCGAAGCAAGGTAGTAGTACTTACCCTCATGTAGTTTTATGCTGGAGCATCCTGGACAGTACATCTTCCGCATGGTAACGGAGATGACTGTCGGCCAGGCTACTGCAACTCGGCCCTGTATACTGGTCTTTATGCAAGCCCTGGAGCGCATAGCTCACCGGCCACCCATAGAGCGATGGGCATGTCGTGGACGAGCCAGCGCGCAGCTACGTTCAACACACGCTCGATGGCCGAAACTGGGAAGAATACAAGGATCTAGGATCCAGCCTGTTGCCCAGCAGTTGATCGAAGATCGCAGGAAAAATAAAAAATAAAAATCCCGAATCTTGAACAGCCTTCAAGCCATGGGCCTGAAGGGAGCCATGTCTTCTCCTGAAACTAGGCAGAAAAAAAAAAACTGATCGGCGAGATGCAGAGAGAGGGGTTATACCCATAGGGTGTATGATAAGTTAACCTATATATACACACACAATATATATATATATATATATATATATATATATATATATATATATATATATATATATATATATATATATATATATATATATCTCTATCTATCTATATATCTATATATCTGCCTAGTCAACTCCTAAAGTAAAAATAGAACAGATAACACTACAAACTAGGGCAAGTGAACAAAAAAATATGACTGCAAGTAATGACCTAGGACCATGATCAGAACTACATACACAGTGGAGGGCTCCACGTTCAGCTGATGACCCAGATCAATCTTCAGTGGACTGAACACAGCATGAGATTGAACAAGTAACATGGACCGCCTATGTATGCAGATTCAGAAAGCTATACCACAAGGAAAGGAGCAAAGACCCATGTTGATCAGTCAATACTGATATTAGTTCTGTCCAACTTACTTTGTATGAACAATCTTGTGATGCCATTTCAAAAATGTCCTACTAACTAGTACATCTGAATCTGTCAGAAGCCACTGTCACCTGTACAGAAGTACTCATCAGAATGTAATACACTGGCAAACTGTACAGTGGTCACTTACCACCCTATTTGAACCAACACAATTCCGTGTCATATTTCCCAATACACAAAAAAAAAAAAAAACTTAATGAACCACAACAAAGATCATCACAGCTTCATTTTAAGACTGTCCTGCAATGCTAAAATGTTTGTTCCCTCGATTGAAAAATTATACAAAAAACTACTCCCCCCTCCATCCACAGTGAGGGAACCAGGAAGTGAAGCGCTCCGGCTTCACTCCCCGGTTCCCTACGGCACATGCGCGAGTCGCGCTGTGCCTGCCGATTGGCTCACACGCTGTGTGCTGGGAGCCGAGTGTTCCCAGCACACAACGGGGGACAGACGGGAAGTCAGGAAAAACCCGTCTTTTGCCCGTGACGGGTGGCCGGAAGTGGGTGCAAATACCTCTCTTTAGACAGGTATCTGCACCCCCCTCCCCCCTGAAAGGTGTCAAATGTGACACCGGAGGGGGGGAGGGTGCCTTTCAGCGCCTATTTCTAGCCCATCACTAGACCACCAGAAAAAACAGCATTAGTCATACCCATAAGATACAATCATTCGACATTCAAGCCTCTCTAAGAAAGCAATGGCACCCTACATGCTGATTGCATTACAAAAGAATTGACAGCATCCTAAAATAACCCATTAATATTCAAGCTTAGATCATGTATGGCACAACCATTTTATAAAATACAAAATATTACCAACTGCAGTACTAGAAAGGTAAACCTCAATGGTAGATGGTACCAACTGCAGAATGTTAACCATACCTAACAAAATCATTTTAACCTTGCCATGCTACCCAAAACTTTTTTTTACAACATTTAAAAAATGTAGTACTCGGCAGCAGTCTATGTTGTCTTCTGCTACAAGTGCCTCAAAAATTATCTTTTTCTAGGAAGCAAATCTAAAGAAAATGTAGAAAATTATATTAAAGGTTTGTATAAAACATGGTTATCGGCGCAATCATGAGATTATATAACCCAAGAAACAAAGGCCTCATTCACACCAATCTCCAAGCAAATGCGCTAGTGTAGGGGTGGTATGGTGCTTTTTTTCTTTACAACGCATTGCACTGTATAAAAAAAAAAACACACACACACACACACACACACACACACACGGATACTTCAAGTCCATTAAAGCGGTGGTTCCCCCTAAAACACATTGCTAACAATAGATTCGTAAGACCCGTTACACTGCGGGTAGGCTGGCTTTTTTTTTTTTTTTTTTCGTACATACCGAGATCTCGGCGTCTCGTCCCTTGGCGGTGGGCGTTCCTATTTGATTGACGTTCCTTGGACGGGCGCATACGTGACGTCACGACTTTCCGACAGAAGCCGAACGTCATTGCGCAGGCGCCGTATAGAGTCGGCTCTATACGGCGCATGCGCAGCGACGTTCGGCTTCTTTCGGAAAGTCGTGACGTCACGTACGCGCCCGTCCGAGGAACGCCCACCGACAAGGGACGAGACGGGGAGATCTCGGTATGTACTTATAAAAAAAAAAAAAAAAAAAAAAAAAAGCCAGCCTACCCGCAGTGTAACGGGTCTTACGAATTATTGTTAGCAATGTGTTTTAGGGGGAACCACCCCTTTAATGCAGTGTAATGCGACAAGTTGCGCTGAGTAAAATTACAGGTATTTTTTATACAGCGCACTACACCTCAAAGCAATGTTGTGGTGTTAACTGGGCACTAAGAAACAACAGTTTTCTACGTGCCCTTGTGTTCAGCCTTGCGCTGATGTGGGCGGATCGCCTTATGTTCAACTGCACAACCTTTTGGCATTAGGGTAAATCAAAAACCAATTACTAAAATTTCAAGTAAGCCTAAACATGTTAATGATATTCAAAAGATTTTAGTCTTTTTAAATCTGAATCACATATAAGAGGTATACCTGGTGACACCACCATGAAGGCCCTTCTTCAGCCACTTCCTGTTACAGGCAACAACTGTCTTCCAATTGTGTTCATGCGCTGTCACCTGCACACCCTGTTGATTCTTCATGCGGAATTACCAAACATTACACTGCCATGATCCACCAATGTCACCTGACAGGCAGTTAGTCCCGAGTAATCATTTGCACCCAAAATGTGGGCATTAAGACCGGAAGTGGCTGAAAAGGGCCAAAGGAAATCAAACAGTACTGTGTTGCAAACAAGGATAGAAAAAAGGGATAAAAATAAAAATGAAATAGTATTTTCATAAACATCTTATGGTAATAGTTTCAGATACACAGTTTTTAACAAATTAAATATCAATATAGTTTAGATCAGCACCTCTCAAACTTAAAATCATGTTTCGGTTTCGGGAAAGCTTTTCTACAACTCAATTTACCAGGGATGAGTGGGAAGAACACTCCCATTACAGTGAAGATCAGTGAGAAGAATCCCCCAGACAATGATGGTCAGTGGGAAAAATTATCCCCCTCCTTTCACTGGAGGTCACAAAGACAACCTTACAAAACAGCTAGGAGACTGATGAGTGTCATGCTGCTTGTTCTGGCAAGCAACATTGTTGCACCAATGGAGGGAAATCAGCTGAAGCCTCTGGAGGCACCCCAGGTAAAGATGACCAGTTCACCCGAAATCTGCACACCTGAGCACCCGGCCTCGGCCTTGTATATAAGCACTGACATCAGGAGACTTGCAGCCAATCCCAACATGGAGCCCACTGACATCACTTTCTATGGAAACTTCAATGAATGACAACCCACCTAGTGACACCCTAACCTGTCTATGTCAGGCACCCCCCATAAAGATCAGAACCCAGCACTGACACCCCCCATGAAGATCAGTACCCAGCACTGACACCCCCATTCCCAGGATCCCCCCATAAAGATCACAACCCAGCACTGACACCCCCCATGAAGATCAGTACCCAGCACTGACACCCCCATTACCAGGATCCCCCCATAAAGATCACAACCCAGCACTGACACCCTCCATTACCGGGATTCCCCCCCCCCCCAAAGCTCAGAACCCAGCACTGACACCACCATTCCTGGGATCCACCCCCCCCATGAAGATCAGAATGCAGCACTGACACCCCCATATGGCTCAGAACCCAGCACTGACACCCCCATATGGCTCAGAACCCAGCACCGACACCCCCCATTCCTGGGATCCCTGCCCCATGAAGATCAGTACCCAGCACTAACACCCCCCATTCACGAGATCCCGCCATAAAGATCATAACCCGGCACTGACACCTCCATTTCCAGGATCCCTCCCCCCACAGAAATCAGAACCCAGCATGGACACCCCCATGACGATCAGAACCCAGCACTGACACCCCATTCCCAGGATCCCCCCCATGAAGATCACAACCCAGCACTGACACCCCCATGAAGATCACAACCCAGCACTGACACCCCCATTCCCAGGATCCCCCATGAAGATCAGAACCCAGCACTGACATCCCCATTCCCGAGATCCCCCCCATGAAGATCAGAACCCAGCACTGACACCCCCATTCCTGGGATCCCCCCATAAAGATCAGAACCCAGCACAGACACCCCCATTCCTGGGATCCCCCCATAAAGATCAGAACCCAGCACAGACACCCCCATTCCTGGGATCCCCCCATAAAGATCAGAACCCAGCACCGACACCCCCATTCCTGGGATCCCCCATAAAGATCAGAACCCAGCACAGACACCCCCATTCCCGGGATCCCCCCATAAAGATCAGAACCCAGCACTGACACTCCCCCCATGAAGATCAGAACCCAGCACTGACACTCCCCCCATGAAGATCAGAACCCAGCACTGACACTCCCCCCATGAAGATCAGAACCCAGCACTGACACTCCCCCCATGAAGATCAGAACCCAGCACTGACACCCCCATTCCCAGGATCCCCCCATGAAGATCAGAACCCAGCACTGACACCCCCATTCCCAGGATCCCCCCATGAAGATCAGAACCCAGCACTGACACCCCCATGAAGATCAGAACCCAGCACTGACACTCCCCCCATGAAGATCAGAACCCAGCACTGACACCCCCATTCCCAGGATCCCCCCATGAAGATCAGAACCCAGCACTGACACCCCCATTCCCAGGATCCCCCCATGAAGATCAGAACCCAGCACTGACACCCCCATGAAGATCAGAACCCAGCACTGACACTCCCCCCATGAAGATCAGAACCCAGCACTGACACTCCCCCCATGAAGATCAGAACCCAGCACTGACACCCCCAATCCCAGGATCCCCCCATGAAGATCAGAACCCAGCACTGACACCCCCATTCCCAGGATCCCCCCATGAAGATCAGAACCCAGCACTGACACCCCCATGAAGATCAGAACCCAGCACTGACACTCCCCCCATGAAGATCAGAACCCAGCACTGACACCCCCATTCCCAGGATCCCCCCATGAAGATCAGAACCCAGCACTGACACCCCCATTCCCAGGATCCCCCCATGAAGATCAGAACCCAGCACTGACACCCCCATTCCCGGGATCCCCCCCATGAAGATCAGAACCCAGCACTGACACCCCCATTCCCAGGATCCCCCCATGAAGATCAGAACCCAGCACTGACACCCCCATTCCCGAGATCCCCCCTATGAAGATCAGAACCCAGCACTGACACCCCCATTCCCAGGATCCCCCCTATGAAGATCAGAACCCAGCACTGACACCCCCATTCCCAGGATCCCCCCATGAAGATCAGAACCCAGCACTGACACCCCCATTCCCGAGATCCCCCCTATGAAGATCAGAACCCAGCACTGACACCCCCATTCCCGGGATCCCCCCTATGAAGATCAGAACCCAGCACTGACACCCCCATTCCCGGGATCCCCCCCATGAAGATCAGAACCCAGCACTGACACCCCATTCCCAGGATCCCCCCATGAAGATCAGAACCCAGCACTGACACCCCCATTCCCGAGATCCCCCCTATGAAGATCAGAACCCAGCACTGACACCCCCATTCCCGAGATCCCCCCTATGAAGATCAGAACCCAGCACTGACACCCCCATTCCCGAGATCCCCCCTATGAAGATCAGAACCCAGCACTGACACCCCCATTCCCGGGATCCCCCCCATGAAGATCAGAACCCAGCACTGACACCCCCATGAAGATCAGAACCCAGCACTGACACTCCCCCCATAGAGATCAGAACCCAGCACTGACACCCCCCCATAGAGATCAGAACCCAGCACTGACACTCCCCCCATAGAGATCAGAACCCAGCACTGACACCCCCCCATAGAGATCATAACCCAGCACTGACACCCCCCCATAGAGATCAGAACCCAGCACTGACACCCCCCCATAGAGATCAGAACCCAGCACTGACACCCCCCCATAGAGATCAGAACCCAGCACTGACACCCCCCATAGAGATCAGAACCCAGCACTGACACCCCCCATAGAGATCAGAACCCAGCACTGACACCCCCCCATAGAGATCAGAACCCAGCACTGACACCCCCCCCCCCATAGAGATCAGAACCCAGCACTGACACCCCCCCCCCCCATAGAGATCAGAACCCAGCACTGACACCCCCCCCCCCCCATAGAGATCAGAACCCAGCACTGACACCCCCCCATAGAGATCAGAACCCAGCACTGACACCCCCCCATAGAGATCAGAACCCAGCACTGACACCCCCCCATAGAGATCAGAACCCAGCACTGACCCCCCCCCATAGAGATCAGAACCCAGCACTGACACCCCCCCATAGAGATCAGAACCCAGCACTGACACCCCCCCATAGAGATCAGAACCCAGCACTGACACCCCCACCCCCCCCATAGAGATCAGAACCCAGCACTGACACCCCCACCCCCTATAGAAATGCACACACATAAAAAGGGATACAGGTCAAGTCCAAGTCGAATCCATCCTCCTGGTATCGCCTTTTGTTCCTGCTGACGAACTCCTTGATGATGGCTGTCATGTCGGGGAGCCGCGGGGTGGGGAAGAAGGAGGAGAGGGGGGCTGAGAGTTGGTGAGGGCCCGCTATGGGCCCAGATCGGGGGTCAGCCTCCTGGGGCTCCCCTCTGCGCCCCCTCCTCCTCCGGCTGCTGCTGCGGCCGCTCCGGGGGCTGCCGGGGGAGGCCAGAGTCCGGCCGGGAGGGAAGAGGGGAGGGGGGAAAGGGAAAGGGGGAGGGGATGCGGCCTAGTCCGGGGGCCGACTCGTACACCTCAGTCACCGTATATCCAACAATGGGCCGACTGCCCCGTCACTCTACGGAGCGTCACTCGGGACAACCAAGTCCAGGTCCGGGGTATCCCCTCCACCCTCCTCTCCACTGCTCGGTGGTGTCGTGATCCTCCGAGGAGGGGGGGGGGGTGTCAATCCGCGGGTCCTTCCTGCAATGGCCAGCGCTTTAATCCCTTCGTGTCAAGCCTTCTCCGGGAGGGTGTCACTATACGGCTAGGGGGACCGGGGTGGTCGGTGCAGGAACCCGCCTGCCGCGTCTCATGTCTCCGCCGTCACACGCTCAAGCTCCCATCATGGCTTCCCTACGAGAGTCAGCGAAGAGGCAACGCGTATCCCTCCGCCGCCTCCTCCTCTACTGTCACAGATTCCTCCGCCCCCTCTTCATGCACAATATAGTCCGCGCCACATCATCCATCCACCACCGAGTCAACGCCGCTCTGCAACACCTCACACCGAGCCGGCATCAGCGGAACCTCACCCCCCGCTAGACGGAGCCTTCTCCGGGGCGGGCGGGGAGAACAGTACAGGTAGAAGTGGAGGGATTCGAAGCTGGGGGCGGAAGGATATTTTCCACAGCGGGGACTATTTTTCGTTCCTTGAGGAGGGAGAGTCACGTGGTGTAGAAGTGGGGAACTTTTACAAAATGTCATTTTTTTTTTACTTCATTTCCCTTTCTTCCTCCTGTATGTGGAGGGAAAGTCTCAGGCCTGCTTCTCCACACACCATGCCCCCACTCCCCTCATATACCATAAACATGATAAATAGTCACACTGTAATTATAAATGTCATCTTTACCCCCCCCCCCCCTTCCTGCCCAGGCCAATTGTCAGCTTTCAGAGCTGTCACACTTTGAATGACAACTGCACAGTCATGCAATGCTGTACCCAAATGACATTTCTATTTTTTTTTTTTTTTTTTAGACAGGTAGTTTTATTTTGATGGTATTTATTCATCACTCGGGTTTTTCCTTTTTTTGCTAAAAACGAAACAAGACCGAAAATTGTGATTCCCTTTTTTTTTTTTTTTAGTTTGTTATTAAACTTTGAAAATAAGTAATTTTTCTCATTCACTGATGGGCACTGATGAAGTGGCACAGACAGGGTGCAATGATGGGCACTGATAGGCTGCACTGATGAAGTGGCATTGATAGACTACACTGATCGCCACTGATAAGTCTGCACTGATGGGCTGCACTGACAGGTTGCATTGATGTGCACTGATATGCTTCTCTGATAAGTCTGCACTGATGAAGCAGCACTGATAAGCTGTACTGATAAGTCTGCACTATTGGGCACTGAAGAAGTGGCACTGATAGGCCCAGATTCTCAAAGGGCTTACGACGGCGCAACGCCATGTACGCCGTCGTAAGTCCTAATCTGGCCCGGCGTATCTATGCGTCTGATTCTTAGAATCAGTTACGCATAGATATCCATTAGATCCGACAGGCGTAAGGCTGTTGCGCCGTCGGATCTTAAATGCAATTTTTTTTGTCCGCTAGGTGTCGCCACCGTCGTTTTCCCAGTCGAGTATGCAAATTAGCTAGATACGTTAATTTCCTGAACGTACGCGCGGTTGACGCAGTGAAGTTACAACGTTTACGTTAGGTTTGCCCGGCGTAAAGTTGCCCCTGCTGTATGAGGCGCAACCAATGTTAAAGTATGGCCGTCGTTCCCGCGTCTAAATTTAAAAATTTATGTCGTTTGATCAAGTTGTCCGTGAATGGGGCTGGACGCCATTTACGTTCACGTCGAAACCAATGACGTCCTTGCGACGTCATTTGGAGCAATGCACCCTGGGATATTTTACGGACGGCGCATGTGCAGTACGTTCGGCGCGGGAACGCGCTTAATTTAAATACTACACGCCCCTACCCGCCTAATTTGATTTACGCTACGCCACCGCAACTGTACACGCAAGTGCTTTGTGAATAAGGCACATGCCTGTAAAACTTGCGGCGGCGTAACGTAAATGAGATATGTTACGCCCGCACAGTTTTGCGCGATTCTACGAGAATCTGGGCCATAGGCTTCACTGATGAAGCGGCACTGATAGGCTGCAGTGATGAAGAGGCACTGATAAGTCTGCACTTTTTGGCACTGATGAAGCTACTCTGATGGACACTGATAAGTCTGCACTGATGGGCACTGATAGGCTGCACTGATAAGTCTGCACAGATAGACTGCATTGATAAGTCTGCCTTGATGGGCTGCACTGATGGTCACTCATGAGAAGGCAATAATATGCAGCACTGATTGGGAGTTTACCGCTCAGGTGTGATTGATGAGCCTTTTCACTGGATCCAAAGCCACGGGTGCTGGCAATGGTAATGCAAAAATGAAGGGAAAGATTTGGACAGCCGCACTCCAAGAAATTGTTCCTTTTATTGTAAAATCAAATCACAAAAAATACATGTCACAGCAAAAAACAGCTGCAAGTTGACGCGTTTCACACTGGTAGCGCAGTGCTTAATCATAGCTAACTAGCTATTATTAACCACTGAGCTACAGTGTGAAACGCGTCAGCTTGCAAATCTTTGGAGTGCGGCTGTCCAAATCTTTCCCTTCGATAGCCACTGATGGTAACCCCTTCCCAGCCAGTGTTATTAGTACAGTGACAGTGCATATTTTATTAGCATTGATAACTCTATTGGGCATTATGCACACTTGATAAAACAAAATTTTTGTGAGATTAGGCATTTTTTTTTTAACAGCCCTTAAACTCTTCTTATTCTATATGTTAATGCACACATGGATGTTTTTTGAAGTTTATCAGCAGAGGAATTTATGGGCTGTTGCCTGAATGCCCTAAAATCACGTTCAATAGCAGTTCTTCTGACCACAAAAAACGATGCACGCTGAAAAACGCACATAAACGTTCATTAACATGCTTTTATCAGTGTTCATAGTTTTTTTACATTGCAGAGCTGAATGTAAGCTGGTGTCATTTAAAAAACAAACAAAAACGCTGACGCTTAAAAACACGCATTAAAAACGCTATAAAACGTGCGTTTTTAAAGCAACGTTCTCTTGCCAGCAATCCGACATACAGAAAGACTTTTTGGAACGTCATGTGTGCATGGAGCCTTATGCCTAGTACACACGGGAGGATTTATCCGCGGAAACGGTCGCCGCGATGATGACGCGGCGACGTACGCGACGCTGTGATATAAGGACTTCCACGCATGCGTCGAATCATTACGACGCATGCGGGGGATGGATTCGGACGGATTGATCCGGTGAGTCTGTACAGACCAGCGGATCAATCCGTTGGAATGGATTCCAGCGGATAGATTTCTTAGCATGTTAGGAATTTTTTATCCGCTGGAAATCCATCCCCGGGGACAAAAATCCGCGGAAACAGATCCGCTGGATTGTACACACCAGGGGATCTATCCGCTGAAACCGGTCAGCGGATCAATTTCAGCGGATTGATCCTCTCGTGTGTACGGGGCCTTAGTGTCACTGGTCCCTAAAAAGTGTCAGTTAGTGTCTAGGTTGTCCGCCACAATATTGCAGTCCCCCAATAAATCGCTGATTGCCACCATTACTAGTAAAATAAAAAAAGATAATAAAAATTCCATAAAAAATATCCCATAGTTTGCAGACGCTACAACTTTTACGCAAAACAATTGATATAAGCTTATTAGAATTTTTTTTTTACCAAAAATATGTAGCAGAATACATATTGGTCTAAACTGATAAAGAAATTTAGATTTTTTAAAACATTTTTATTGGATATGTTTTATAGCAGAAAGTAAAAAAAAAATATATATATATATATATATATATATATATATATATATATATATATATATATATATATATATATATATATATATATTTTTTTTTACTTGTCTGTCTTTTTGTGTTTATAGTGTTATTACAGCTCCTAATTATTATATGTACTCTCAAAGTACCTGAGCTATATTCACTTCTCATATATAACTACTGGTTGTTATTACAGCTCCTAATTATCATATGTACTCTCAAAGTACCTGAGCTATATTACCTCTCATACGTTACGATTAGTTGCCAGTACAACTCTTGTATTATTACATGAACTCTCAAAGTACCTGAGCTATATTGCCTCTCTTACGTTACTATTAGTTGCCAGTACAACTCTTGTATTACTACGTGAACTCTCAAAGTACCTGAGCTATATTGCCTCTTTTACGCAACTATTACTTGTTACTACAACTCATATTTACTACGTGCTTGACAGAAGTATAAATTACTTATAGGCCTTGTCCTGACTGTTTGAACATGTTCGCTCTAACTTTTCTATGCTAGGGGTTGATGCTATTTCATAGCATCTCCCTTAGTGGCCTAATACATCCCTACATGCTCATGGTGATATGATGTAGAGAACCCCCAAACTCCTGTTGCGAGGAGTGACACCTGGGGTCCCTTACTGATAATTACTTGAATATAGAGGTGTATTGGAATATTGATCTTGAACTATAATTTTAAACGCTAAGCTCTGGTCGCATTTCGTAATGCGTCCATGCTTAGTAGCTCAACGCCTCTCTTTATGTGACACAGAGATGATGTATAGATCCCCCTAACTCCTGTTGCGAGGAGTGACGCCTGGGGCCCAATAATGAGTTGTCGCATAGAGAATCGCATTGAAATCCTTGCTAACCGCAGTTGTGGTTCGTTCACCAGTGCTGTTACACTTAGCCAAAAGGAATACATCATTGTGTAAGGGTAAACCTGAGCTGGCGGCAGCTAGGGAAGTGGTCATCCTCCTGGTATGCAGGTATAGCTCACCTTCAGTATTGGCCTCAAACCTGTAACTACTCAATGTGCAAGGTCTTGGACCCACCATCGTACATGGCGAGGACAGCATTCGCAGGCTGCAGCAAGCATCCGAAATAGATCCCAGTTTATTGTAATGCTCAAATGTGTAGCAAGGCCACAACCGGATGCTAGGGGATACTTACACACTATCAACACAAAAATAAAACTCAAAAATAGCACCCTTGAGACAAAGGCTTTTTAGGAGAAACCTTGCTACAAAAAATCTAAGATCTAATCTAAGATAAAGGTCCTATCAACATAAATAATAAACATTCCGCCTACATGCATCCACTCCAGGAGCTGCCTGCCATTTCCTCATGTCTCAAGTTTATTTCCTGATGGTGGCAACTATCAGGATCCAAACAAGCATACCCCTAGACTGGTTAATGAGTCTGGAGAGTGATCAGAATTATGTGCCTGGCTGCAGGACAGTTATCGAGAAAAGAACCCTAGGCATTAGGGTGACCACGTGTCCCGGATTGCCCGGGACAGTCCCTCATTTTGCAGTTCTGTCCCGGGTCCCGGGCACCTTCATTCCAGGACAATACAGTGTCCCGGAATGAAACTGACACAGCCCCCCAATGAGCCGACAATGGAAACTGTCTGTTTCCCAGCCCAGGATGTTGGCCCCCGCCAAATGCCCTGCAATGCACTGTGCCCAACCAGGGGGCAGTAAAAGCTGGTTGTTAAGAAGCGGGGCTGAGAAGCCGGCATTCTTAACAACTGATGAGTCATCAGCTGTCAATGGGCTTCCCTGCTGAGAGCTGAATAGGAAAAAAAAGCTGCCAATAGAAAAAAATGGCGTGGGGTCCCCCTCCCCTAGTCCATTCCAGACCCTTTGGGGGCTTCCAGATTCTGATAATCCCCCTACCTGCATGCCACCACAACCACCAGCCAGGGTAGGATGGGGATGAGGTGCTTTGGGGTAGGGGGAATTATGTTTTTTTTGTGCTTTTTTTTTTTTTTAATAGCTGGATGCATGCAATTGCAACTGTGAGTCAATTTAAATGTGATTTGACTTGTGTTTTTTTCTTTAGAAATGTCATTTTTTTCTGCAGCATGTTCTATACATGGTACACAGGCAGACTAAGGGGACCCCCCAGGCACTATATTTAGAGGAATTGTTCATTTTTATCTTTGCACTTTAAGCATAATTAGAATCACTGCTCCTATAAAATTGTAAAAAAAAAAAATTGCAATTGGTACATGCCCCCCCCCCCCCCCAAGGCAGTACCCGGACCCCCATACCCCTATTATGGCCAATTACTTGCATATAAGCCTTTAAGATTGGCAATTTTTTGTGAAGGAAGGGGGTGTCCCTGAATGGCAGTTTTGAAATGTGGTCACCCTACTAGGCATCTACTTAGCGGCTCCTATGAGGGTAGAGCTACAGCTGGGTTAATAGTTTGGCTTTCTGTAGGTTTTCCTTAAAAGATGTGCTCCAATCTCCCCCTAACAATTAAAAGTGAGAACCTAGAAATACTGTAGCTTATGACTTTTAACATAAGGACACTTACCTGTCCAGGGATCCAGCGATGTTGGCACCACAAACCAATTCTTCAATTGGCTTTAGGGGCAAGCACCGGCATCTTGAATAGGGGAAATCTTAGCCGGTTTCCTACTACGCATGCACGAGTCATGTTGCTCTCTCTGAATGGTCTTGCTGTCAGCAGGGGGAAGGAGGAGGGGCCGTAAATACTTAGAGATGGCCGCAGCAAACTTACCCGGAACCAGTACCCCCCTCCCCCCAAAAAGTGCCAAATGTGGCAGTGGAAGGGTGGAGGGTGCAAACAAGGGGAGCTTCTTCTTTTGGGTGGAGCTGTGCTTTAAGGTCAGAGTTAATGTTTGCTTCTGCTTTCTGCTGGGGAGGAAATTATGTTAGGGACTGTAATGAACTGAGTTATGAAAATGTAAACTTCATGAATACAGTTGCGACTGGTGCTGGGAAATTTTGGGTGGGCACGCCCCCCCAGGTCCACACTCCCCCTACGGGCAGAGCTCTCCATCGGTCAGGGTTCCCATGGTGTCCCCGGCTTCTGCGTTGACCCGGTATTCTTTTGGGGTCAACGCAGGTTCACTCCTGTTTATAATTACAGTTGACCCTCAGATCACGAGCATAATCCGTTCCAGGAGTATGCTCGTAATCCATAGTACTCGCATATCAAAGCAGGTTTTCCCATTGAAGTCAATGGAAACAAAAATAATTTGTTCTGCATTGACTTCAATGGGATGCAATACCGAATGCGGCCAGAGGTGGGGGGCGCCAGAGAACGCCAAAAAGGCCCGAGGACACTTGAGGTACTGCAGGCCAATGTTCGGCTTTTCTCAGCTCCTGCACCCCCGTACCTCAGGCCAAATGAGGTACTGCAGGCCTATTTTCAGCTCTGCTCGGCTTCTGCGCCCCTGTACCTCAGGCCAAATGAGGTACTGCAGGCCTTTTTAGCTTGAATTCTGCTAATCTTGCGAGTCAACACGTTGACACGTTGCGCGTTCGTGCGACGTGGCTCCCAAACAAAATTGACGTCCTTTTTTTCCCCACAAATAGAGATTTCTTTTGGTGGTATTTGATCACCTCTGTGGTTTTTATTTTTTGCGCTATAAACAAAAATAGAGCGACAATTTTGAAAAAAAATATAAATATAATATAATATTTTTTACTTGTTGCTATAATAAATAGCTCAATTTTTTTTTTTCTCAGTGTAGGCCGATACGTATTCTTCATATTTTTTTACTAGTAATGGCGGCGATCTGCGATTTTTTTTTTTTTTATTGGGACTGCGACATTATGGTGGACACATCGGACACTTTTGACACATTTTTGGCACCATTCACATTTATACTGCGATCAGTGCTATAAATATGCACTAATTACTATATACATGTGACTGGCATTGAAGGGGTTAACACTAGGGGGTGAGGGAGGGGTTAAATGTGTACCCTGCCTAGTGTTACTAACTGTGGGGGGGGACTGACTGAGGGAGGTGACTGATCTGTGTCCCTATGTACAAGGGACACAGATCAGTCTCCTCTCTCCCTGACAGTTTACACACACAGATCCACGTCCTTGTCTCTGTAACCGCCGATCGCGGGTGCCTGGCGGACATCGCGGCCGCCAGGCACGCGCATCGGCATCTCAGTGATGTGCCGAGCACACGCGCGCCCCCAGTGGCCAGGAGGAGCGGAGGCCGTAAAAACACGGCGAGTCAGAGAATTACAACCACCCTGCGGCCGTATAAAGTCGTACGGCCGTCGGGAAGTGGTTAAGCATTCAGAATTTGGGTTCTGCAAAGGGATGAGCAATTCACATTTCTAAATCAATATTCAGCTTGGATTGGGCAGAGTGATTGCAGAGAGTTTAAAGTTGAATTCCAGATGTAGTGTTTTTTGCATAGTTACAGTACATTGGTCCAGCTTGGACCAATGTAAGTACAGTATGTATGTTCCATACCTGTGGAAGCTGGAAATCGCTGTAGCAGTCTCTACTACTCCTGTGATTGGCTATCCTGCTTTTTACTGAAAACAAGAGGTTGCTTGCTCGGAAAAGGCGCCATTAAAAGAACACTTTGCATCATCTCAGTGAATACAAAGCATTCTCTGATTGGACAAGGTGGAGATAGTGACACCACCACCTTACCATCTCCTCCAATCAGAAAACGCTTTGCATTCATTGAGAAAATGCAGTGTTCTCTGAATGGCACCTGAGCTAAATGAGTGACTTCCTGTCTTCTGGGACGGGACCAGAAAGCCAGCACAATTACTGTAGAGCATTGCATACCACAGTGATTTCCAGCTTCCACGGGGATCGGCCAGGTACGACACATGCATAGTTGCATTGATTCAAGATGGGCTAATATACAATTTCTTGAAAAAGTATTCCTACCCCTTGAAATTTTCAACGTTTTGTCATGTTACAACCAAAAACATAAATATATTTTATTGAGATTTCTATGTGATAGACCAACACAAAGTGGCACATAATTGTGAAGTGGAAGGAAAATGATAAATGGTTTTCACATTTTTTCCAAATAAATATCTGAAAAGTGTGGCGTGCATTTATATTCAGCCCCATTTACTCTGATACCCCCAACTAAAATCTAGGGGAACCAATTGCCTTCAGAAGTCACCTAATTAGTAAATAGAGTCCACCTGTGTGTAATTTAATCTCATTATAAATACAGCTGTTCTGTGAAGCCCTCAGAAGTTTGTTAGAGAACCTTAGTGAACAAACAGCATTATGAAGGCCAAAGAACACACCAGGATAATGGATCAGATCATCACAGAGTGGGGCTGTGGATATGAGGAAATATTAGGCCCCATACACACGAGGGGATCTCCGCTGGAAACGGTCCGCCGTGACCAGCTGTGAAGAAAAATAATAATATCAATATATGTTGAGAAAGTACTACTTTCTCAACATATATTGATATTATTATTTTTCTTCACAGCTGGTCACTCTGTCCTTGGTGTCGCCCCCCTTGCCTCTCCGATGGTTGGGGAATGTGTGACCTCCATCTGCGGCAGCTCCCTATTTTTCCTTGCCTAAGATATCCTTGTGGCTGTCAACTTGTGTTCATCCGGCCTGATCCCTCTGGCCTGTGATGTGATCAGGGCGTACATGCACCCTGTCTTTTTATTCCCACTACGGACTAGCAGGTTGGCATTGTGTGATATACATTGGCAGAGCGACATTATTATTTATGTATGTTTATTATTTTTTTGAATGTGTGTAAACTTATATTTCTCTGTATTTCACCATCAGAATCGAAACCCTGATCTCAACCACACCCCCGAAGAAGCCTGACCGGGCGAAATATATAGGGTTTACCAACCTGGTTGCGATCCCTGTCACAGTATTTGCTGTCTGTTACGGGAACCTTTTTTAATTGATACTGTATTATCAATCAGGCTATTGATGTGCCTAGTGGGCCCTTGTGGGTCTATAATGTGCTATGTAGCTTGATGCTATTATGTTCTTTTTAACCACTTCCATACCGGGCACTTAGGCCCCTTCCTGCCCAAGCCAATTTTCAGCTTTCAGCAATGTCACACTTTGAATGACAATTGCGCGGTCGTGCTACACTGTACCCAAACAATTTTTTTATTATTTTGTTCCCACAAATAGAGCTTTCTTTTGGTGGTATTTGATCACCTCTGCGGTTTTTATTTTTTGCGCTATAAACAAAAGAAGAGTGACAATTTAAAAAAAAAACACTATTTTTTACTTTTTTATTTAATAAATATCACAATTTTTAAAAAAAAAACTTTTTTTTCCCTCAGTTTAGGCCGATACGTATTATTCTACATATTTTTGGTAAAAAAAATCGCAATGATCATATATTGATTGGTTTGCGCAAAAGTTATAGCGTTTACAAAATAGCTAATAGATTTATGGCATTTTTATTTTATTAATTTTTTTACTAGTATTGGCGGCGTTTTGCGATTTTTTTACTGTCACCGTGACATTGCGGCGAACACATCGGACACTTTTGACACGTTTTTGGCGCCATTCACATTTATACAGCGATTAATGCGATAAAAATGCACTAATTACTGTATAAATGTGACTGGCATTCAAGGGGTTAACACTAGGGGGTGAGGGAGGGGTTAAATGTGTAGCCTGGGTGTGTTCTAACTGTGGGGGAAGGGGGGTGACTGGGGGAGGTGACCGATCTATGTCCCTATGTACAAGGGACACAGATCGGTCTCCTCTGTCCCCTGACAGGACGTGGAGCTCTGTGTTTACACACAGAGCTCCACGTCCCTGCTCTGTCGTTACCGATCGCGGGTACCTGGCGGACATCGCGACCGCCAGGCACGCGCATCGGCATCTCGGGGCTCGCGCGCCCCCCAGTGGCCGCAGGAATACAGGACGTCATATGACGTCCTGTTGATTATTCAAAGTCACCGTGGAGCCGTCATTTGACGATGGCCCGGTACTCTAGTGGTTAATAAATTATTAAAATTCATATTATTGCTCTATATCGCTTTATTACTGTGTGCACCGTTATAGTCCCGCCATTGCTCTATTTTCTGTCACTAGATCCAGCATACTGCTGACATCTGCAGTATGCTGGATTTTTTTTTTTTGTTGTACTTATCGTTTTAGCGGTCTTTCTTCTCCGGCTCCAAGCGGGGAATCCTGCGGGGAATAGGCGTTGCCAAATCAAGCGCAGTTGATTGATGGGCTTGGATAGCGCGTCACGCCATCCGAAAGTGACTCTCGGCTGCTTATGGCGCTATACGGCGCCTGCGCCTGCCGTGTAGAGCTGACTGCGCAGGCGCCGTAAATTGCCGAGTGTCACGTCGGCTATTTTCGGAAGGCGTGACGCGCTATCCAAGCCCGTCAATCAACTGCGCTTGATTTAGGAACGCCTATACCCGGAAGGATACGCCGCTCGGTGCCGGAGAAGAAAGACCGCTAAAATGATAAGTACAAAAAAAAAAAATCCAGCATACTGCAGATGTCAGCAGTATGCTGGATCTAGTGACAGAAAGTTGATTTTTGGGTGAACCTCCGCTTTAAGCTATTTTGCAAAGAAGAATGGGCACAAATGTCACTCTCTAGATGTGCAAAGCTGGTAAGACATACCCAAAAAGAATTGCAGCTGTAATGCAAGGAAGTGCAGTAGACTGATGAGCTCTATCACTCTGCTCTCGCCTCCTATTAGGATGTTAGAAAATGAGCACCACAGCGCAGGTGAATGGCTTCTTGTGTTGCTTCTTCCTCCCTCAGCCTGAGCTATGCTGTATAGCGGGGATATGCAATTAGCGGACCTCCAGCTTTTGCAGAACTACAATTCCCATGATGCATAGCAAGACTCTGACAGCCACAAGCATGAAACCAGAGTCAGAGGCATGATGGAACAGCTGGAGGTCCGCTAATTGCATATCCCTGCTGTATAGGATTGCAAGAATCTGATACCATGTAAAATTCAGGTACTTACATTGCTTGGATTTAACAAATACATTTTTGTCTTTTATATCTGCCTGAAGTTCAGCTTTAACAATCTGAACCAAAAGTTTTACACCATTTTGCTTCCAACTGTGCAACACTTTGACATTTGGCATGCTCCCCTTGGATGCAATTCAGACCTCTTTTGAGCATGCTCGTCTGTTGGAGCAGCCATCACCTCACATTCTTCCAGCTTGTCAGTACTTGTATAAGACTTGTTGGGTTGGCATGTGCCACACACAGAGGCTGACAGCTAGACTAGGATGCCGAAAAAACTGAATGTAGGGACAGAAGTAACAAGTTAGACAAAATATCCCGTGTAGCCTAAAGAAATACCAAATCTTTTTTTCAGCCTAAAAAAATACCAAATAATTATTTTTTTTGAGACTATAAATATATTGCTGTGACAGGCAGAATAGAAAAATAATTTAATCATTTTCTTAATTCGTATTTTTTTTTACTCTGTATACCTGGTCTGATTTGTTTATTATTTAGACCTCGTGCACACTGGATGTTTTTAAAGGCTGCTGTTTTTGGCTTCAGGCATTTTTTTGTGCAGCCAGTAAACTCCCCAGCATGTTATCCTATGTGTCCGCATGGGCCCTTCCCGCCAAAATCTACACCAGACCCCTATCCAAGCATGCAGCCTAGCAGGCCAGGAAAGGGGGGGGGGGACAAGCGGGCAGGGGGCTTATCGAAATCTGTTATGCCCAGCAGATCCCTGCCCCTCTATGTGTACCCCTGCTCATTCACCAAAAAAAAGTGTAAAAAATAAATAAACACACACAGTTTTTGACAATTCCTATATTTAAAAATAAATAAATAAATGTCCTCTGATTTAGATTCATCGTCAATCATGATGTCTGCCACCATTGACGGACGGGAAAAATTAAAAAAAAGGTCTGTCCGTGACGAAGGCTAACCGCCATCTGCTTGCTCTGTCCTCTACCTGCTCCGCCATTTCTTAAATAGGTAAGGGGCAGGGCCACCTGCAGATGTCACCCAGTGGCACTGCCCCCAGACTCCTGGCTGTTTCAAAAACCCGGTCCCAGAATTGGAGATTCCATCCCACCCATATCGCTATGGAATCTCTGGGTTCCAGGTCCCCAAGTAGATTTTACAAACTTCGGAGGTAACTGATCAAACAGATTCCTCTATATTAAATAACCCTGGAGCCCCTCAACCTGCCTATTTGAGAATCCTGGGCGACCAACCATTACCAGGGCAGGGAACTGTACTGTCACAATATATATATATATATATATATATATATATATATATATATATATATATATATATATATATATGTGCCCTGACTAATTTGCCACTGATCACTTTCCACTCCTGGATGATTTTAATGGTAAGGACTGAAGTTCTCCAACGTTAGGGTAGGTTTCTCTTAACAAATACCAAAGATTTTTATAACAGCAAAAATATCTGAAAACAGGTAAAACTGGTATAATAATTAAAGTGGAGTTCCACCCTGAAATGTCCCCCCCCCCAAAAAAAAAAAAAAAGAAAATGAAAAAAAAAAATGTTTTTTTACTTACCCTAAATAGCTGTTGCTATGCGGAAGTCCCGAATCTGCCTCTTCATCCTCCGCGGTGGATTCTCTTCCTCCTCCTACACTCGGTTTCTTCTTGTGAATGGGGCGCGCTGCATTCTGGGAACTGTGTGTATCCCAGAAAGCAGCCGGCCCATTCACAAAGCGCTGCGCTGCGCTGCTCGCACATGCGCAGTAGGAAACGGGCAGTGAAGCCGCACAGCTTCACTGCCTGTTTCCTTTACTGTGGATAGGGGCGCCTGGAGCTGCCAGGATCGAGGATCGGCCTCGGCGGGGGCCGACATCGCTGGCGACTAGGACAGGTAAGTGTGCTTTTTAAAAGTCAGCAGCTACAGTGTTAGCAGCTGCTGACTTTTAATTGAATTTTTTTTTTTACTGGACCTCCGCTTTAAGGTGTCTGTTTTTGTGTATGTCATTGAGTGCAAAATCATTTTCTTTGCCTACAAAAGATCTTTGTACACTTTTATATGTTTTTGTTATTTTCACTAGGTACTGTATTAGTGCATACTTGCCAACTGTCCCGAATTTCCCAGGACATTCCCAGAATTTAGACCTTTGTCACTGATCTAACTGTTTCCTGGAAAATGTCCACGGGAAATCGCAGTTTTCCATTTTTTTCCGCCGCCAGCTAAAGGCCGCGGCCGCCAGTGGTGAAATGTCAAGAGACCACCTATCATGAGAAAGAAGAGGCGGAACCCGGGTTCGGCCTCTTGGTTCTTCGCTTTGGCTGGTCTTCTGTAATGATGCGGAGGCCAAATCACCTGCGGTCCGCACCCGAGGGGACACCTGATGTAAGGAGGGACTCCACTGATTGGGCACACCTGATGTAAGGAGGGACTCCGCTGGCCGGCAACCTAATGTAAGGAGGGACTCCTCTGGGCAGGGACACCTGATGTAAGGAGGGACTTCGCTGGATGGGGACCCTTGATGTAAGGAGGGACTCCACTGGCTGGGGACACCTGATGTAAGGAGGAACTCTGCTGGCTGGGGACACCTGATGTAAGGTGTGACTCCGCTGGAGACACCTGATGTAAGGAGGGACTCCGCTGGGGGCACCTGATGTAAGGAGGGACTCCGCTGAGGACACCTGATGTAAGGTGATACTCCGCTTGGGATGTAAAGAGAGACTTCGTTGGGAGCACTTGATGTAAGGAGAGACTCTGCTGGGGGCACCTGATGTATGGAGGGACTCTGCTGGAGACACCTGATGTAAGAGAGGACTCTGCTGGGGACACCTGATGTAAGGAGGGACTCCGCTGGCCGGGGACACCTGATGTAAGGAGAGGCTCCGCTGGCTGGGGACCCTTGATGTAAGGAGAGGCTCCGCTGGCTGGGGACCCTTGATGTAAGGAGAGGCTCCGCTGGCTGGGGACCCTTGATGTAAGGAGAGGCTCCGCTGGCTGGGGACCCTTGATGTAAGGAGAGGCTCCGCTGGCTGGGGACCCTTGATGTAAGGAGAGGCTCCGCTGGCTGGGGACACCTGATGTAAGGAGGGACTCTGCTGGCAGGGGACACCTGATTTAAGGTGGGACTCCGCTGGGGACACCTGATGTAAGGAGAGACTCCGCTTGCAGCACCTGATGTAAGGAGGGACTCCGCTGGGAGCACCCCCCCCCCCCCCAAAAAAAAAACTTTTCAGCACCAGCTGCCACTGCCTCTAACCCTGTATCCACATTTTACTGGAGACACTGCCTGATTGTGCAGGTATGCACAGTCTTTTTTAGTCAAGGTTCAGGGCTTCTTTCCTGGAGACAAGTTGCCCCTTGTTTGTGATTGGAGAAGTCATAAATCCCGCCTCTTGTGTCCAATCACTGTGCAGTGATTCTTTACAGCACAAGCTGATTTTTGGGAAGGGGGGTGTCCCTGAATGGTAGTTTGGAAATGTGGTCACCCTAGTGTGGAGACATGCTCAGGAACTATGAAGTCCACATAGCCAGGAGGCTGGAAAAGTTATGCTCTATCATGATGATGCTGAAGACCCCTGTAAGGGAAAATATGTGCGTTGTTTTGAATTTTACTTTTAAATAAAAGTAGGCCAGAAACCCTAAAAATGTAGTTCCCTGGCTGAACTGGAGTTGATGTAAAGCACTACATTTGAGCAAATCCCTACGATATATTGAAAATATACCTAAATAATCAAAAAAGAAAAACTACCCAATTGCAACAAAATTTCAAATTCAAATGGGTGTGTTTACCTATTAGATATTTGGGTAATCTCATCCTGTCCAACCTAAGCACTGTCTTCACAGTTTCAAAAAAACATCCGACAATGCCGGCCCCCCCACCCCCCGTTATACTTACATGACCCCTCGAATGTCCTGTGTTCGCCCCCGACATCCTCTTCGCCGTTGAGCCTGGCCATTGATTGGCTACAGTGGATGGATTGAAAGCAGCGCAGCCTTTGGCTGTATCACGGGAGCGCACCTGCAATAACTCAAAACCATGCAAGCTCGCTCGCATGAAGGTATTGAGTCCTTGCAGGGGGGAGCCGAGACAGCCGCTGAGGGACCCCAGAAGACCAGGTTCAGGGCCACTCTGTGCAAAATGAGCTGCACAGTGGAGGTAAGTATAACATGTTTATTTAAAAAAAAATGTTTTATCTTTAGTGATCCTTTAAGGCCCCTTTCACACATGCGGACCGTTCAGATCCACCTGTCAGTTTTTTCAGGGGGACCTGAACGCTCCATACAGCTCTATGGAGCGATGGATGTCAGTGGTGACATGTCCAGTGACATTCGAAACCCTATTTTCCATCCGTCTGTCGGATCGGATGAAAACAGACAGATGGTCCATTTTAATCCGATCCCCCCCATTGAGGAAAGCAAAGATCTGACCGGTCCGTTTCTGCACAGAGAGACAGACTAGCCATCCGCCGGCTCAGCGGGGATCAACAGAGCGATCCCCACTGAGCAAGCCGATGTCTAAAAACAGATAGGCACGTGTGAAAGGGGCCTTAGCCTAGTACACAAAAATACTGACAGCTCTGATACTAACGTCTCCCGACATTCGGCCCTTGTGTACTAGGCACCAGAATATTTTGATTTTGCACTATTGCAGACCCTGGATTGGAGTCCCAGTCCCTCATCCCACCCTTTATTTCCTCCCCTTCCTCTCATCGTCTGTTTGCCATTTTACCCTTCTTTCTAATTTCTTGCACCTCTCTTTTCCTATCTGCCCTTGCTTGCGCTAATTCCTGTTCTTGTTGTCCCAGATTCTTTCTTTCAACTGGACATTTTACATGTTATTTATAAAAAAAAGAAAGAAAAATTAGCTACCATCCTGTGCAGATCTTACAGAATTGACTGGAACAATGGGGGTAATCCACAAAAGGGATACGCCGGCGTATCTACTGATACGCCGTCGTATCCCTGTTTCTATCTATGGAACTGATCCACAGAATCAGTTTACCATAGATAGGCAGAAGATCCGACATGTGTAATTGAATTACACTGTCGGATCTTAAGGATGCAATTCTAGGCCGGCCGCTAGGTGGCGAGGCCATTGCGGCCGGCCTAGAATATGCAAATGAACACTTACGGCGATCCACGAACGTTCCGATGGGCCCGTCGCTCTAAATCTACGTCGTTTACGTCGAGTTACGCCGCGTAAAACTAGGGCTGAGCCCTAGTTCTCTTAAGCCATGTTAAGTATGGCCGTCGCTCCCGCGTCGAAATTTAAATTCTACGTCGTTTGCGTAAGACATTCGTGAATGGCGCTGGACGCCATTTACGTTAACGTCTAAGCAAATGACGTCGGAGCGACGTCAGTTAGCGCAATGCACGTCGGGTAAGTTACCCGACGGAGCATGCGCAGTACGTCCGGCACGGGAGCGTGCCTAATTTAAATGGGACTCGCCCCATTAGATTCGGCACGCCTTGCGCCGGACACATTTAAGTTACACCTCCGCAAATTTCAAGGTAAGTGCTTTGTGGATCGGGCACTTAGGGAGAAATTTTGCGGCGGTGTAACTTAAATCGGAAGATTTAAGTTGCGCCCGATATTTGTGGATTTGGCCCAATGTTCTCTCCCATTCTAACTTATTACAGGCTTGATGTCTCTTTTGATTTCTTTCATTGTTATGTCATTCATATAATCAACTGTGATTAACAGTTATTTATACTAACTGATTCTGAAGTTTAAAGAATTAAAGAATTTGAAAAAAAAAAAGGAAATGGGCAAAGCAAAAGTAAATTATTAAAGCCATAAAAAAAAAGAAAAAAAAAAAAGTTCTCGTATATTAATGTCTTCTGATCACCTCTCTAGCTATGCATTTGGGTGGAAAGAGCGGTAACATACCTAGTCAGTCAGGTTAAAAAAAAGATAAAAGTCCATCTAGTTCAAACATAACAATTTAAAAAACATAAAAAATTAACTCAGAAGCATTTTTCCCAGTCCTCTAAAAAAATGTTAAAGTCCATAAATACCCACATTAGAAGTGCTTATTCCACCTAGGGTTGCCACCTCATCCCTTTAAAAAGGAACACATCTGAATTACACAGGTTCTGTGGCTGATTAAGGTGGTAATTAAACTCACTTGGTGCCTTATCTGCATTAAATTAGCCTCAGAACCTGTGTAATTCAGATGTGTTCCTTTTTAAAAGGATGAGGTGGCAACCCTAAGGCCCCTTTCAGACTGAGGCAGGAGCTGCGGTTGCGGTATAACGCCGCTAAATATAGCGGCGCTATACCGCCGGGATTACCACGGGATTCGGCCGCTAGCGGTGCGGTATTAACCCCCGCTAGCGGCCGATAAAGAGTTAATACTGCCCGCAATGCGCCTCTATAGAGGCGCATTGCGGGCGGTATTGCCGCGGTTCCCATTGTTTTCAATGGGAAGGAGCGGTGAAGGAGCGGTATACATGCCGCTCCTCTCACCGCTCCAAAGATGCTGCTGACAGGAGATTTTTTTTGTCTCCCGCCAGCGCATCGCCTCAGTGTGAAAGCCCTCGGGCTTTCACATTGAGTCTGCAGTGCAGGAGTTTTTCAGGCGGGATAGCAGCGCTATTTTCAGCGCTTTACCGCCTGAAAAACTCCTCAATGTGAAAGGGGCCTAATTCCACCCCAATATTAATTGTAAATTTGAATTCAGCCAATCAGAAGAGTACACTTTTTTATGTATTCGGCTTTTCACCATATTATGCCTCTGCATAAGTTACTTCTGAACAAAAACTTCATCAAGCTTAGCAATAATACTACTGATTACCAAATAATTCAGTAGAGGAACAGCTGCAGTATCAAAGACTGACAAACTCATATTAGGAGACCCTTTTGCTCGTGACCCATCATGAACATTTTTTTTTCTGTCTGCGAGCCAAGTTCTAGGGCAGCTGCCTCTCTGGATCAGCTGATGTTCTCCAGCTGCCCTCCTGCTTATATGACTGCATCCTGGCTGTTTTACAGGCAGGCTGGCACTTGCACATGGAACATGTCTGCTGGTATTTCATTTCATCCTAGCACTCCAACAAAGTCCAAAAACCTCATGGGAGGTGCTGCAAGGCAGAAATGTTTGGCCACTGGGTTGTTACTAAATTCTAGACAAAGTGATCATTATTTAATTTTTCCTAAAGTTGCTAATTGTAATCTAATTATATAGAGTGGTATAATGTAATTGGAATATATAGTAGATATACATTACAATTATAAACAGTAGGGTGGGGAAATAAAATTTGATGTTGACAGATACAATCTGCAAATAAAAGTAGATGTTGTCGGATACAATCTGATAATATCGGCATACACAGGGAACAATTCATTTTCAAGAAGACAGATGGTAAGTTTAAAACGACCATGGCCTAAATTGGAGGCCTGTTGGCACATATGTTTTGATTAGTACAGATGTTTCCAATAGTGAACTATAGGAAAAATGCTTACTGACAAAAGGCATAAATAATCACACTGTCTTCTGAGAAAATTCTACACATTTAAAAGTCTACATTATTAAAGAATAACTAAAGGCAAAACTTTTTTTTTTCCATTGTGGATAGAGTGGAGAGAGATTTGGAACCCCTGTCAAGTTTTATTGCTGTCTGTGCCCCATTCTGTAGATTCACCCTATTTCTCCTGTAAACCATTACCATTGAAAGTGAAAGTAAATCACAAATTTTCCCCAGAAAAGTAATAAAGGGGAAATCTTCAAATCGGGACACTAGTTCTGGTGACCTGGGGGGTCCTAATTTGCAGGGATTTCTTCTCACTTCCTGTTAGGCTATGGGACAGGAAGTGATGGGAATTTTTTGAAATGGGACACGGATGGCGTAAAAAAAAAATCTGATAAGGGTAATAACCCTACCTTGCTCTATCCGAAATTAAAACAAAGTTTTACACCATCATTATTTGGGTGTAATTTTGTCATTATGAAGATGAAAGAGGAGAGCGCAAAAGCTGGTCTGAAATTGAACATTAAGAAAGCTAAGATCATTGCAACTGGTCCCATCACTTCTTGGCAAATAGAAGCAGAAGACATGGAAACAGTGACAGATTTTATTTTCCTAGGCTCCAAGATCATGGCAGACGGTGACTGTAGCCATGAAATTAAGAGACTGTTGCTTCTTGGGAGAAAAGCAATGGCAAACCTAGACAACATTATAAAAAGCAGAGGCATCACCCTACCGACAAAGTGACGCATAATCAAAGCAATTGTATTCCCAGTAGTAAGCTATGGATGTGAAAGTTGGACCATAAGGAAGGTTGAATGCAGAAGAATTGATGGTTTCGAACTATGGTGTTGGAGGAGACTCTCAAAAGTCCCTTGGATGGCAAGATGATCAAATCAGTCAATCCTGAAGGAAAAAACAACCCTGAATATTCCCTCGAAAGACAGCACCTGAAGCTGAAACTCGCATACTTTAGCCACCTAGTGCGAAAAGAGGACTCGTTGGAAAAGACGCTGATGCTGGAAAACATGGAACGAAAAAGAAGAAGAGGACGACAGAAAATAAGATGAATATATAGCATCATCGAAACAATGAAGATGAAGTTAAGCAAGCTCCTGGAGGCTGTGGAGGACAGAAAAGCCTGGCGCACTATGGTCCATGAGGTCACGAAGAGTCGGACACGACTAAATGACTGAACAACAACAACAATGCGGATCTGTACAGATATAGTCATTGTTGAGATGAACATCCTGTTCTGGGTGTATTTTTACGGTATCTTTTAGAAAATACAGAATGAGGCAGTTTGGGTGCATATCCAGTGTAGCACAAAGAACACTAATCAATTTAAACTCAATTTTATTTTTGATCAAACCAAGTTGAACAGCCAGGATGGAAAATGACTAATAGCTTTGTATCAATCGACAGCACTGATATGATTCGGTCGATATTTCGACCAGTTGCCACGAAAAAGACTAGTAAGCTGTTATATATAACATTTTTGATTTAGGCTGGGTTCAAATTACTGTGAATTGGATGTGGATTCACTGCATCCAATTCGCAATAGCAGGAGATTTTGACCAGCTCACTTATCTTTGTTGCGGCTCCGGTGCAAATTTGCACAGGAGCCCTGTCTGCCTTTTGGTCAGTTTTGGGTCCGAATTCAGCCAAAAATTCTGCTGAAATCGGACCTGAAACAGAAAAACGGGGACGCACCGGACCCCTGCTGTGAGCCACATGCGAAGATAGTGTGAACCCAGCCTTCAGCCTCGTACACACGGCTGGTTTTCCCCGACAGGAAAACTGCAAGGAGAGCTTTTGGCCAGGAAACCCGGCCGTGTGTATGCTCCTCACAGTTTTTCCGATGGGGAAAACTGCTCAAAAAACGCCGGACAAAAAAAGAGAACCAGCCTGGAAAACCGGCGGACTATTGCCCAGCGTTTTTTTGCAGTTTTCCTATGGGAAAAACTGCGATGGAGCATACACACGGCCGGGATTCCCGACCAAAGCTCCATCGCAGTTTTCCTGTCGGGGAAAACTAGGGGGGAAAGACTGAACCGAGAGCAGGTTCTCAGCTTTCCCCTCGGGAACTTTTCCCGTCGGAAATCCCGCACGTGTGTACGAGGCATTTGAGTTTATATACACTTTAAGGACTCCATCACACTCCATCATCCATCGGAGTTAAGCAGCAAGAATCATCAGATTCTTGCAGCTGGAATGACAGGTACATATATATAGTTACATAGTTAGTCAGGTTGAAAAAAGACACAAGTCCATCTAATTCAACCATAAAAAATGTATAAATAAATAAAATAAAAAAATATCGTACAATCCCATATACCCAGTTCTATACCCACAGTTGAATATGAATATATGAATGAATATATGAATAGCAGCAGCCGTTCAGTCTATATAAACTAATGACAAGCTGACAGTGACCACCACTGTTCACATGTAGTGGAACACCACAGGGTTACCTGAGGTTAGGGACAGATGTCTAAGCTCGGACACAGTCAGGTGCATGCAGGCTCGAATATCTGTGCCTAACTGCAATTAACTACTTGGTGTGCGGCTACATGCAAACAATGGCGGCCGCTGTCAGCTTGTCATTAGGTAATATCGGCTGAGTGGCTTCTGCTATTCGTATGCACCTGTCATTCCAGGAGTAACAATCCACTGATTCTGTGTATGCTAAATGGTTGTGAAGGAGGCCTAACAATTATTGTGATATGTTACCAATGGAAATCAAGATTATTTACTAACATATACTCAAAGTACACTAATTGACTTATATTGTGTATGTATTACTTTATTGTTAGATTAATTTTCCTGGCCATCATTTCACTTTGTAGTTGATGCTCATAAATCCCCTTAGTTTAAGTTTTTATGTGTTACCATCTTGCTCCCCCTGCTGGTTTCTGTTAGTATACCATTAAAGAGTTATGTAATAATACTGCAAAAGCTGGAGAATACGTTAGCCAACGCAATTAATGCAAAATCAGTTTTAATAATCTTTGTGGCTGGAAATGTAATTCTTGGTTAATTCACTATTTTATTATTTTGTATTCTCTATCAGCATTGGCTTCCATGCTGTACACAAGCAAAAACATACACTCACATCAGGCAGGCAGTACTCACAACCCACACCTCAGCAGTATGCTAGGGTAGAATATTTCTGTGTATGCAGAGGAAACATTAGGCCCCTTTCACACAGGCGGCTGTTCTGCCGCAGTTAAAGGCATGTTTTGTTATTTTGAAATTCAGAGAATCCTGGCACATCGTTCACTTGGCGATTTAGCTGCGTTTACATGAGGCTGCGTTTAGCCTCTGCTATCTGCAGGTGAAATAGTACACTGCCATTACCTGCAGTTATGTGCAGATAGCTGCAATAAATCGTTCCTCTGAGATTTCCATTGTTCTGCCTTGCTTGTGGCCAACCTTGCTTGTTTCTATAATAATTTTTGCCAGACACTTGTCTCAGCCTCTTGTCTCAGGACAGGTATTCTTGCTTGCTGCCTGCCTCGACTTCTGTCTAGACATTGAGCATTCCTGCCCTGCCACCTACTTTGACCTCAGCCCAAAACCTCAACCAGCTTTAATGCCATCTACCTGTCTCCACATTGTAGTTATTCTGCTTCTGCGAACCCCCTTGGTGGGGAATTCCTGATTTGTCTGTATTTAATAAAATCTTGCAGCAATGTAGTAATGGGGCCTAACGGATCACTAGCCAATCACTTATTGCAGGGTGTCTTTTAGAATTGGCCACTTAAAGCGGAGTTCCGGCCACAATTTCACTTTTTAAATATAAATACCCCTGTAATACACAAGCTTAATGTATTCTAGTAAAGTTAGTCTGTAAACTAAGGTCCGTTTTGTTAGGTTGTTACAGCACTTAGACACTTTATAAAATATAAATTGACTGGGGCCATCTTAAGTGTGGGCATCATGAAGCCAGACTGTATGACTTCCTGGATTTCAGATCTCACACATGCTCAGTGCTGCACAAGCAGTGTAATAGGTTTCAGATCAGGTTTCAGCACCTGTACTTTCCAAGTCACATGATTCTTCGAGACTGGGGAGTGCACAGACTCCTGAAAAGTTACACCCACTACATCCCCAGAGGTTAGGAAGCTTAAGCACCTAGGTGCAGGAAGAGGGAAGATTAACTATTCTGCCTAGCAACAACACTTTGAAGGCATCTAAAAAAAAAAAAAAAATTCTTAAAGGACTAATGACATTTTTTTTAAAACTACTGATGTAATGTTATATTTATGGGTGGAACTCCACTTTAAGTGAAGCCATGTCACCTGCAAGGAGTGTCACCTGTAGTAGACATGAATCGCTAAATTATGGGGCACTAAGGTACTGTGAGAAATGGGGCACAATGTGCCCTGAAATTTGTGGTCTGTCATCTTGCAGACTAGAAAAGGCAATGTTATAGCCCTTGTTCCTGTGGAAACATTCCACAAAGAAGTTGCACATCGGGTCTTCTGTAAATGTCTGCTTCCGTGTATACAGGTAAATACACTAAATTCCCTCATCATGGTTGGATTTCAGTGATGACACCCACCAAGCCAAGGGTTTCAAAGCAAAATTAAAATTGTCATCAGATAAAATATGTGCATTTGGTCAGCTAGAAGGAAATGCTGACAGAAGCATTACAGTGCTACCACAAGTTCACAGGCTGCCATTGCTGAGGGAGAAAGGAGATAATAACAGAGAAATAAGAAAAGTCACGATTCTTGTAAGTTTAACTCATTTGTGTCTCCCTGGCAGCATAGTTTATATTATATTCTGTGTCCCCCCCCCCCCCCTAATCTGTGTTCCCTCCCCACAGATGGTGTCATTCCTGTTGCTTTCTTCCCCCTTTAGCATCAGTAAATCTTAAAGCTGTCAGCTGATCGGCCTTTAGTGCAAAGAATAGGGAGCAACTGTGCATGTGCAGAGCAGGGTGCGACAGTACATTACTGGATTTTCAACAGTATAGACACTTACTCTTAATGTCTCTTACAGCCATACCTACAAAAGGGGCCAGCCTGATGTGATCTGTCGGGCATTCAGTTTCCGACTAAAGTTCCACTTTAAGTTATCCAATGTGGATAACTGTTCGGTCAAAAACTGTCTAAAATGGAGATTCCTCACTTTGGGGAGATTTTCTCTAATTTTCCGTTGCTTCCCCAGGATAGGAATTGAAGGGAAATCTCCCCAGCTAGACACAGGAATCAATAAATACCCTAATAAGGGTTTTACTATTTCCCTACTTTACCAAAAAAAACTAAAAAATGTGCCCCAACATGCACTTTTAGAACTGCAATTTATAAGAACAATTACTTTTTTTCCTTAGCCCACCAACTACCTTATGTCAAGAATAAATAATAAATTATTTCTTCTTCTTGACCTCAACTGAGGTTTTTTTGCAGGATATTATATATTTTAGTTATATACAATTCTATACTTATTTTTCACAGTAATCAGTTTTTTGTGAATTCAAAAACAGCAAGCATTCTTTTATTTCTATTATTTAGCTTTCAGGCTAGGATTCTGCCTGTATAAAGATTCAGGGTGTTATCTCTGCTGCATGACATTGCACAAGCACAAGTAGGCGACAGTTTTACTGTGGATTTATATTATCAGCACGATTACCTGGCATACTGCTTTTTTGTCTTTGGACGTTATGTGGCATTTTGTACTGATAATTCTGAATATGACAGGACTAACAGATAGCTCATTAATCATTTTAATCCAGTAAAAAGAAAACTTTAACCCATTCATTTGTGATCTGTTTTGAAAATATCCTGAAGGAGGAATTGCACCCTATCCTTTTGTTTAGAGAACTTAAAGCTGATCTCCAGGTATGAATTTTATTGCATAGTTACATCAATTCAGCTTAGATCAATATAACTATATATATGCCATACCTGTGGGGCATCCATGGAAGCGGGGTATCACTGTAGTAGCCACTACTATTACAATGATCACAGCAATCATGACATCACCACCTCGTCATCCCAACTCGTCCAGTTACAGAATGCTGTGAGAAAACTCATTGATGAATTAATTAAGAAAAATGCAAAGCATTCTGTGCACTGAGCAAGTGACCCCCTGTAGTTACTATGCAGTAGGGCAGCCACTTGGCACAAGATCTAAAAAACAGTAGCGATCACTGTAGTAGTGTGGCTACTACAGTGATTCTCTACCTACACATCAGTCCCACAAATATGTACATAAACTATTGCAATTTTTTTTAAAGCGGTTCTGGATTTTGCAAAAGCATTTAATACAGTTCCCAATAAACATTTACTGTACAACGCAAGGTCTGTTTGCATGGACCATAGGATGAGTACATGGGATGAAAACTTGCTACAAGGGTGAGTTCAGAGGGTGGTGAGTACTCAGAATGGTCCGGGGGGAAGAATGTGGGGTCCCCCAGGGTTCTGTCCTGGGACCAATCCTATTTAATTTGTTCATAAACAACCTGGAGGAAGAGGTAAACAGTTCAATCTCTGTATTTGTGCACAATACCAAGCTAAGCAGGGCAATAACTTCTCCGCAGGATGTGGAAACCTTGCCAGAAGATCTGAACATATTAATGTGGTGGACAACTACATGAAAAACTAGATTTATGTAGAAAAATGTAAAATAATGCATTTGGGTGGCAAAAATATGAATGCAATATATTCACTGGGGGGGAGAACCTCTGCGGGAATCTAGGATGGAAAATGACCTGGGGGTCCTTTTAGATGACAGGCTCAGCAGTATTCAATGTGAAGCTGCTGCAAACAAAGCAAACCGAATATTGGCATGCAATAAAAAGGGGATTAACTCCAGAGATAAAACGATAATTCTCCCACTCTACAAGACTCCGGTCCGGCCGCACCTGGAGTATGCCATCCAGTTCTGGGCACCAGTCCTCAGGAAGGATGTGCTGGAACTGGAGAGAGTCCGGAGAAGGGCAACAAAACTAGTAAAGGGACTGGAGGATATTATTTATGTGGAAAGGTTACGAGCATTGAACCTATTCTCTCTGGAGAAGAGACTCTAGAGAGGGGATATGATTTCAGTGTACAAATACCGTACTGGTGACCCCACAATTCCTCCACACTCCTCCAC
Source organism: Rana temporaria (assembly GCF_905171775.1). Taxonomy (NCBI): domain Eukaryota; kingdom Metazoa; phylum Chordata; class Amphibia; order Anura; family Ranidae; genus Rana; species Rana temporaria. The sequence goes on along the minus strand of NC_053496.1, from coordinate 81,347,492 downwards.
CCTTTAATGATGGAAATCTAAAAAAAAAAAAGCTGCCCTAAAACTCCTAGTATTTAAGATTGTAATATTTCAAGAGTCAATGGTAGGAAGTCATTCGCCTAGACAAAAAAAGGAAGAAGTCGACCATGACCATATAAAAAAAAAGGTATTGGATTGGAGAGCAAAAAGAAAAAATTATAATATCCAATTGCATTATATGGGGGGAGAGAATTGTGTAGCACCGTCAAATAAGGAAGGTGCTAGAAGTTAGGGTTTTTGTAGTACAGGAAAATGTAGGCAGGGCTACCTGGAAACTTGATCTGTGTGTGCTGGGAATGGCTCAGAGTAGCAGCTGTGACTCAGACATCACTCCACTGTCCCCTCCCTCTTTCTTCTAGAGGATTCTAAAAGAAGAGAAGGGGAAAAAGGGGTGGAGCTGTCTGGGTGTTTCAGGGAGCCCTGACCAATCCCTAACTAGGATTGGTAGGGGGCAGGCCCCCTTGAAATACCTGGAGTCGGTCCAGCTGGGGAGGATTTGTCGGGTGGAAGAACTGAGAATGGAGTACTAGGCTAGTAGTAAGAAGAGCTGGCAAGACTGTAATCCTTGAAGTGTTGTTTATTGGTACATCAGAGTGACAATAAAACAATAAAGCTAATGCGTTTTGGCAATAGCTACAACTAAGACTATTGCCGAAACGTGTCAGTTTTACTGTTGGGATACATCGTGCCTTGGCACCTGTCAGTGGACCTGGTGTATGGATTGGGTTGTCCCTGCAGAGAGCGCTGTTACCTTTGTTCTTTTCAATGATGGAGTACTAGGCTATCAGGGCCTTTGAGGGAGCTCCCCAGTCTGGGGGGTGACCTTGGGCCTGAGACTCAGGTGCAGGACGGAGCCCTTCAAGAACTCATGAAGAATCCAAACAGGAGGCACAGGAGGAGTCAGAGAGGACAGCAGGAGCTAGTGCTACCAGGTAAGTCTTCAGGAGGGGACCACAGGTTGCAGCCAGGAGGGCTGGTGAGTGACATGTGCAGTCGGGAGGACTGGAGAGGCATGCCAGAGAGGACTGAGAAGAAACAGAGCTGGGTGTGAAGCCAGTAGTGAGGATTGCAATGTCATGGGCTGGCAGGGGCCTGAAGAGGACTGACTGTAGTCCACCAGAAGGACAGCTAGCACTAATAAGACTTTCCATATTTTCTGTTACACTATAGGGGCCCTGCCTGCAAAGGGCAAGTTACTTGCGCCTGGCTGAGTCAGTGTCAGGCCTAGCTACCATGTGCTAGCTGATCCTCAATCACTAAATAGAAAGTGACATCCAGGAGGAATGGAGTGAACCACTAAATAGGAAGCAACATCCAGGAGGAATGGAGCGAACCACTAGATAGGAAGTAACGAGTTGTGCTGGAGGAGTCTGGAGAAGTGTATAAAGAGTGTACATAGTTGTCCCTAGCAACTTGCTTTTATTTCACTGGGCATCCCATAAATCCCAACCCCATCCAAGTTGAATTTCCCCAATAAAATAACAAAAACAAAGCCAGCAGACTGTTCATTGTCTTGGAGTGTCTGGAAACTGAATGCCGGGCCGGGCAGGGTGACAGGTGAGCCACATCGCTTAGCAGCAGAGGCGGACTGACAACTCATGGGGCCCCCGGGCAATAGGAGATTATGGGGCACCCAGGCAATAGGAGATTATGGGGCCACACAGTATACACACACACACACACACAATATACACACACAGTATACATACACACAGTACACATACACACACTGAGAAGGTACTAGAGGGGCGGGGCAGTTATAATCGTGGGATTTTTAGGCCAAAGGGATGTCGGTAAGGGACATTTCAGGGACAGATGTAAAACAACACAGATGTTTACATACTGTCCCTGGTTTCACTGAGGCTGGCAACCCTGATGGGACCCCCAGTGGCATGGGGCCCTCAGGCAGTGGTCAGTGGTCAGTCCACCCCTGCTTAGCAGCCCCTACATGGGCACTGCTACTATTGTAAAAGGAGGAATTAAAAAAAAGCAAAACTACAGCTATTATTTTAACAAAAGTTTCAGCTTTAAAACAATTAAAGATGACTATTGAAATAACAATAACTTAGTCAAGTTTAGGTGATGTTTTAGTGACCGGGTTACCATAATCCTCAACTGAGAATTTCAGATGTTTGAAATGATGTATAAGAATATTTTATGCATTTATTTTTTAAGAGAGGGTAACAGAAGAAGCTAACCAGGGCACAGGGAACTCATTTACTGAAATATTTGCAGTTACTGCAGTTCTTTCCTTAGATTTTCCTGACTCTTACATAATTGGTACATTTTGTTCATTAATCCCATAAGAAACAGAACATTTGAAAAGAGGGTGGTTCTGTGAAACAAGAACTGTTGTAAATAGGCATACTGCCCTTTCATTCACACTGACACACCCTGCTGTAATTTAAAAAATAGTCCTCGCTGCCAACCTAACAGACTGCTGAGAAGCCACATGTACCATTTACTGTGTTAATACAGCTGCAGTAGCCAGGATGCTTACCATGCACTCATTTAGTTTACTTAAAGTGGTAGTAAACCGCAGCTGGTGAAAAATAAAATCCCTTCAAGGTAATGTCATAGCTAGTATGCATCACAGAGTGGCATATTATGAGAAACGTATAATAAAATAAAGCCCTCCAGCGCTGTGCTGTCACCACTGAGAGGGCTTCCATCTTCCCCCAGTCTTCCTTTCAGGTTTGCGGCCCCCAGCTACATGAGTTTCCTGTATGCCGGACCTTCAGAGCGCATTCAAGTTTAGGAGATACTCACAGTACCTACAGGTAAGCCTTATTATAGGCTTACCTGTAGGTTTAACAGGTGTAACAAAGTTTACTACCACTTTCGTTTTGTTTTTGTTTTTGAATCAGCACATGGGACAGTATTTACATTCAAGGAGAAGTGTCCCTTGTGATAGTGACTGCTTGTTTTGTTGAAATCCTATCATAGGCACATCATCAGTAAAAAGTGCTCTATAAATAGAGGATGGATGGACAAATTAAAAGTCTGCCTGCTCCATTTATAAAAAGTTTTTCATTGATGGAAGTTATAGTACATCCTCTATAAATGGAGAAAGTGGACTGTGTGTGTGTGGGGGGGGCATAGTCTGCGCTCTTGATGAGTACCTATGATAGGTCCAGCGGCTGTAATAAGCCCTGCATCACTTGAAGATTACCACTGCAGGGTTATGGGGGGGGGGAGGCAGAGGACTGAAGATTTGAGCAGGACAAGCACCAATCAGCACAAGTGATACTTCTCATTAAATGTAAGTACTGTCCCTTGTGCTGATGAATTTTTGAAAATTTAACTAAATGTAGGCTTTAAGAATTCAAACTACTTCATTTTTACTTAACTACTTTTTAGGCCCTGTTCACACCTGAATGATTTTCAGCTTGTAAAACGCTCAGCTCTGAAGCTCCAAAACGCCCAAGAAGAAAAATTCCATTCATTTCAATGGCCCCTGTTCACATCTGAGCGTTCTGACACCTGAAGCTCAAAAAAGTACACAAGCTTCTTTTTGGCCTCATAGACTTCAATAGAAATGCCTGACTTGAGCAGAAGAACGCTTGTAAAATGCTCAAATAGCAACTCTCCACCCCTAATTTTCTCTCCCTCTCCTCCCCCTAGAGCTTTCTATTGGCTAAACAAAAATGCCTGAAGCTGTAAAACACTTGTAATACACTTGTAAAACACTTTAAAAAAGCTGCAAAAAACGTCAGTAAATCGATACAATAGAGCCTTAGAGGGAAGGTATGTACAGTGCTCTATTCAGGATGCACCACAAGCATGGTCATCATAAGCACATTTGACTGTAAAGTGATTGTAAAGATTTTTTATTTTTTTTGCTTTAAAAATAACAAACATATTATACTAACCTCCTCTGTGCAGTGGTTTTGCACAGAGCAGCCTGGATCCTTCTCTTCTTGGGTCCCTCTTCGGCTCTCCTGGCCCCTCCCTCCTGCTGAGTGCCCCCAAAGCAAGCAACTTGCTATGGGGACACCCGAGACGAGTAACAGTCCCGTGTGTCTATTCAGACACAGAGCCCCGGCCTGGCCCCGCCCCCTCTCTCCCCTAAATGGCTGGCTGATGGGAGCCAATGGCACGAGCTGCTGTTTCAGCCAATGAGGAGTGTCCCGGGCAGATGAGACACTCGTGCAACATCGCTGGAGAGAGTGGGACCTCAGGTAAGTATTAGGGGGGGCTGGGCTAGCTGCTGCACACAGAAGGTTTTTTATCCTAATGCATAGAATGAAGTTCCTTCATGGCAAAAAGTTTGACAAAGACTGGGCTAGGGGCAGGGTTGGACTGGCCATTGGGACTACAGGGAGTTTCCCGGTGGGCCGATGGCTCAGTGGGCTGGCTTAAGTAACAGTGGACCGCCGCCCCTCTCCGCTCCTCTGTCTCTCCCTTCCCGCAGTGTTCACCTCCTCACCCTCACCGCAGCGCTCACCTGGGGGGAACAAAGAAGCAGGGGGAGGACCAGAGGAGCAGGGGGGACGACAGAGGAGCATGGGGGAGGGGACAGACAGCTGACTCAACAGCTATGGCCTGGGAGTTTCTCACTTCTGCCAAAACTTGTCCCATAAGGGGGGGGGGGGCACCAAACTGATTCTTTGCCCCGGTTGAAATAATGTCTAGCTTCCTCATTGGTATTGCCTATAAGAGTACCAGTAATTCTACTCTAATAAAGTAGAATGGCTAGTGGATAGTGAAGGGGGAGAGGGGGCTGGTGCGGGAGTTGTCCGGCTGCCATGGGAGAGACCTGTCAAAGTGGGCCAGTCTGGATGAAGTCCAGGGCCAAATTTTCATCCCAGTCCAGCCCTGGCTAGGGGTGTAATGTTGGCGGCTTTTCATGTTGCTATAGCAGTAGTAAATGTAAAAGTTTATCTGCTGCAAATCAAAGGTGACCACTTTTGCAAAAAAAAAAAATGTTCCAAGCAACTGTCAAACCAAGCAACAATCTAGTCCTATCAAGTGGGGATATATCCATTAGTGCATTTTTTAACCTGTATCATAGGGACTTGCAGCCTGATAAATCCGGCTTTATATTTCTTATAGATACTTAAAGCGTAACTCCACTTTTGTTGAGGAAAAAAAAAAACATTCCCCTCTGGGTGATCTACATATATTGCAAGGATTATAACAAACTGTGTTGCAGATTCCTACCTTTTGTTATTCTGAAGAAATCCATGTGCGTTTCTCTGTGCCTCTGTTCTAAGTGGGTCTAATGGCAGTGGTTTCATAATTAACTGTCAAGCGTGCAGCTGCAGAGCACTAATGAGGAAATCTGCTGGGCCTGCATCCCTTTAGATGTGTTCCTATTGAAAGTTAAACATTTTTATTTTTGTTGCATAGGATGCCTGAAATCTGACGTGTATCATAGGCAGACTTCTGGGAAAATTGGTGAGCCAATCACACAAGCAGGAAATTATGTTTCTGGGGGTGGTCAGTACACATTCTGTATACAGAACAACTCCATGTAGCCATATTGCAATGTATTCTCAGAAAATTACATTGGCTGCAGATTGGAAAGGAAAGGTTATTTTTAATTAACATTAAATTACAATATGATTAGTGTCACAATTAAATGCGCTATATTTTTTCTTTATTTGCTGTTTTTCCTATCCACGAAAGTAGTTACCCTATAAAGAAATCACATCATATTCTTCACACCAAAAGCAACACTGCCATCTACTTGTTGATGTTGACATTGAATAACGTGTAACTAAGCCAAAAGATTTTCCGTTCGAGTGGGGAAGGCTTAGAAACTTTCTCAGGTGTTCAGTGCTATATGTGAAATCTTGTAACAGGGTTACAACAGTAATAACAACATCTTTTTGATAGTTTTGGGGGGGAAAAATCTTAAATTAAGTTACACTAAAATAAAAATAAATCCCGCTGATATTATGTTGTTATCAAAGAATACAAATTGTTGTGTATGAATACTATTAAAACTACCACTTTGCTCAAAAAGATTTTAATTATAACTAAAGGCAAAACTTTATTTTTAGTTTTGGATAGAGTGAAGAGGGATTGCATCACCTGTCAGTTTTTATTGCTGTCTGTGTCCCCATTAACCACTTGCTTACCGGGCACATATACCCCCCTCCTGCCCAGGTGAAATTTCAGCTTCCGGCACTGCGTCGCTTTAACTGACAATTGCGCGGTCATGTGACGTGGCTCCCAAACAAAATTGACGCCCCTTTTTTTTTCCCACAAATAGAGCTTTCTTTTGCTCTATAAACAAAAAAAAGCAACAATTTTGAAAAAAAAAATATATTTTTTACTTGTTGCTATAACAAATAGCCCAATTTTTTTTCCCCAAATTTTTTTTTTTCTCAGTTTAGGTCGATACGTATTCTTCTACATATTTTTGGTAAAAAAAAAATAAAAATCGCATTAAGCGCTTACAAAATATGGGACAGAATTATTATTATTATTATTATTTTTTACTAGTAATGGCGGCGATCTGCGATTTTTTTTTATTGGGACTGCGACATTATGGCGCATAATTGGGACTGCGACATTATGGCGCACTTTTGACACATTTTTGGCGCCATTCACATTTATACAGCGATCAGTGCTATAAATATGCACTAATTACTGTATAAATGTGACTGGCATTGAAGGGGTTAACACTAGGGGGTGAGGAAGGGGTTAAATGTGTACCTGTATTGTGTTCTAACTGTGGGGGAAGGGGGGTGACTGGGGGAGGTGACCGATCTATGTCCCTATGTACAAGGGAGACAGATCGGTCTCCTCTCTCCCCTGACAGGACGTGGAGCTCTGTGTTTACACACAGAGCTCCACGTCCCTGCTCTGTCATTACCGATCGCGTGTACCTGGCGGACATTGCGACCGCCAGGCACGCGCATCGGCATCTCGGGGGCGCGCGAGCGCCCCCCAGTGGCCGGAGGAATCCAGGACGTCAATAGACGTCCTGTTGGATTTTCAGAGCCACCGTGAAGACGTCATTTTACAATGACCCGGGGCTCAAGTGGTTAAGGAGATTCCCCCCTTTCTATTTGTCCTGTTTACCATTATCATTGAAAGTGAAGGTAAAAGAAAATCCCAAATTTTGGGTTGGTTCCCAAAAAAGTAATAGAAGGGAAATCTTCAAATGGGGACACTAGTTCTGGTGACATGGGGGTCCCCAAGGAATTCCCTTAGTTTGCAGGGATTTCCTCTCACTTCTTGTTTGGCTATGGGACAGGAAGTGAAGGGAATTCTCTGCAATGGGGCAGAGATGGAAGAAAAAAAAACATAGGATATACCCTCCCGCTCTATCCAACAAACAAAAATAAGGTTTTGCCTATAGTTCTACTTTAAGCAGATACAAGATAGATTATATATTGGAAACCTATTTGCTTAATTATCAATTGTCTTAAATCTCCCCTTTAACACCTAAAAAGGAAACCCTTTCAAAAGTATAAATACACACATAGGCCATCCATACTGTTTTAAATTTATAGGGTGAAATGCAATGTCACTATGATCGGTGAAGGGTTTTATTATTTTTCCATTAATTACAAGGTGTTTGGATTGTAAAAGGTAGAGATTGCAAAATCGCTGCCCCTCTTCTCTACCTCGTCCAATCAGAGAACGTATTCACAAAAAAAAAAATAATAATTCAAGGAACTCTAAGAATACCAATAATGCAGAGCAAGCGACACCTTGTGGTCAATGTGCAGAGGTGCAGCTGCTTGCACAGGACCCAGAAGTATGTGGCGATCACTGTAGTAGCAGTGACTTCTACAGTCATTGTCAGCTTTCCTAGTGACCTCTCATGTATGAATTATGCATACTTACATTGGTCAATGCTGGGCCTATGTAAGTATGCAATAAAGATCATGCCTCGAGATCAGCTTTAAGAAAAGTGCAGAAGAGACATTGCTGTGCTTGGAAATTGTCAATTTAATATTACAAATACTGTACTAAGAGAGAACAATTTATATCTCCCTGTGGCTGTTTCATTTAAATGCAAAAAATTACAAAGTTCCAAGAATTTGAGATTTTGTCAACGTATACCCAAGTCATGAAAAACATGTAGGCTTCCATTCTGACCTTTAAAAATGCTAGATGACCCAGAACAGGTAAAGAAATTAGGAATCCCAACCCTTTCTGGCACTCATTCTGCATGCTTGTTGTAAGTCGGTAACAATAGAAATGATAAAGCCAGAGACCGATAAGTACCTAGCATTTTTAGAACAAGGCAAGCAATGGCAGTCTTCGTGATGTCCTATAAAGTGAAACTCGGCTTCTAAACAGAGGATGCAAGGTCAGCCTAGTAAACATAAAAATAAAAAAGCCTAGAGCTCAATCTACTGGTTGAAAATAGTAACTATAAAATATTACTATGAAATGTACAAATACTATACTGGTGACCCCACAATAGGGATAAAACTTTTTTGGGGAAGGGAGTTTAATAAGACACGTGGCCACTCATTAAAATTAGAAGAAAAGAGGTTTAACCTTAACCGCTTCAGCCCCGGACCATTTCGCTGGCCAAAGACCAGGTCACTTTTTGCGATTCGGCACTGCGTCGCTTTAACTGACAGTTGCGCGGTCGTGCGACGTGGCACCCAAACAAAATTGACATCCTTTTTTCCCCACAAATAGAGCTTTCTTTTGGTGGTATTTGATCACCTCTGCGGTTTTTATTTTTTGCGCTATAAATAAAGCGACAATTTTGAAAACAAAAACTATATTTTTTACTTTTTGCTATAATAAATATCCCCAAAAATTATATTTAAAAAACACACAAGCATTAGATCTTACCATTTGAATAAAGATCTAATGCTTGTGTGCTCAAAATATGTTGGAAAAATCAAAGATTTCCATGTGGCGTACTTAATTTTTTACATTTCTGTACGTGGTCATAAATGATACAGCTAATGTGATAAACAACAAATACTGAAGTAAACAATTCAATTTTACAGTATGTAAAGGTGATATCTTTAATAAGAATAAAATAAATATTTGCCTTTTCAATAATTTTTTCAACAAAAATATCAATAGATCTTATTGTGTGCACTGTGGAAAAAATGTACACCATTGCAATCAAAAGCTGTATTGCCTTTAGCAGATATTACTCCTTATAGACATTTTGTATAACTGCCAACTAATCTCTTACAGTGGCACAGTGGGGTTGAATTACTAAAACTGGAGAGTACAAAATCTAGTGCAGCTCTGCATCGAAACAAATCAGCTTCCTTTGATTGGCTACTATGCACAGCTGCTCCAGATTTTGCACTCTCCAGTTATAGTAAATCAACCCCAGTGATGTTTTTGACGACTTCTCAATGCAAAATCTGTATGAAAAAATCCTTCAGTTGCAAGATGCTTGTAGGCTTCCTTGCATAAACTGCCTGTTTCAAAACTCTCCTACAAAGTTGCTGGCTCAACTTCAACTTTGACAGATGACCTCACATTTTCATCAAGCAAAATTTGATATGATACAGAATGTAAAGTTAATTTGATGACTGCAAGCTTCAAAAAGGTGCTGAAGCATAAAAGCAACCCCATTTTAAATATATTTTCACCGCCATGCTTCACAGTTGGTATGCAGTTCTTCTCCTGAAATACTGTCTTTGTTTTGTAGCAAACATATCTACTGTGACTGTCACCAAAAAACTCATTTATCCAGAAGGCCTGGTCTTTGCCTATATGTTTAATGGCAAACTAATTTTACTGTTTCTTTTTTTAAAGCAGAAAAAGGCTTTTACTTAACATCAGGTTGAATGAATGCAATATTTTTTTGATTTTAGATGCATGCATTTTGACTCCAACTGTTGCATAAAAGTTACCTTAACACCCTGCAATTAAGTTTTAAAGACTTATTTTTGCATCAAATGTTTAGCTCCTGGGTTGAATTTGCTGGGCTTGCCAGTCACACATTGTTTGAAATCTATGCAACTTGTAAATTATTTTCTGTACAGTGAAATGATTTATTTCAAAACCATTTTCTTTTTAAAACCTTTCCAGACACACAAGTATGCAGAAGTCTAAGAAAGCTCTGTTGATCTTGGCATAACACCCCCACACATGTTAGTAGCAAACAGAACACCATACCCTAGATGTCTGAGGTTTCAGGTTGGGCATTAAGGTAAGCCATAAGTCAAATTAAGATTGGAGGCCAAGAGATGTGGGAGATCCCTTTTATTATTGAAAATTAACTACTGAACTGAAAGGCACTGGCCTGAAATCACACTACCGATATTATTGTACAGGAGAGTGATATATTGTGATCTCGGGAATGACAGCCAGCCGGTTAGTTAAAAGCAACCAGTTTGTTTAACAGATAAACAAAAACATTTTTCTTCAGCCAAAACAATAGTCCATAGTCCTGGTACAACAACCTCTACAGCAGGCTCACCGCCAACCTGTTGGTCCCACACTGGGGTTAAGGCTCCTCTGTGGCAGGGATGCCAGACAGGCCACAAGGGGCTCAGCACCAAGCGTCACAGCTTGTTCAAGAGCTCACGCTTACTCACAGCCTGTGAGCCTCTTTCCACTACTTCCTTGACACAGGTGCCGATTTCCCTTTGCTGCCTTTCAAGCCTCTTCTGCCTGCAGCGTAACCCTTTTGGGACCAGAGTCCTGGTAGATGGGATTTGGAGGTTTTTTTTGGACCTCCAAAATTCAGGGTCCCTACTCAAACCAGAGAGTACTGTAAATCAGTCCTCTGGCTAGCCAAACACCCCCGAAACACCTCACCCTGCATGGGTGAAAACCCCTTAGTACAGCAATGTCTCCCCTTAAAAGGGACCACAGCCCAAATATCTGGGAAATGTACCTGCTGTCCAGGACATACTCCTGGTGTCCTGTACAATATGGCTGGATGAGGAGGACTTTTATTATTCTTGCACATGTGGTCGGCAAGAGGTTAACGTGCATGCATACAATAACTGTTTATGTAAAAAAATGTTTGCAGTCATTTTTTTTTTAAAATAATTTTTATTAAGGCTTTCAATGCTATACAAGAAAAGCTCACACGTGGGCCGAACAGTTGACCACGCAGGGGCCAGTCACCTGTTGCGTGATCATACCGCAATAGGGCACATCCGATAACACATAGCACAAACAACTTACTAAGACTACAACCCCAATATGGGGAGAGGTGTTTGCAGTCATTTTTAATATGGTATATAATTGGTAGCTAAATGGTTCACTGATTTAGTGTTATTTTCAGGTAAAGCTTTATATTTTAAAGCTTAGGTTAAAGTGATTGTAAAGCGTTATTTTTAATAAATATTTTACACTGACATAGTAGGTAAGGTTGAATAAAGACAATAGTCCATCCAGTTCAACCTGTGTAGGTGTACGTGTGCCAGTGTCTATAATTATTTCCCATATCCCTGTATATTGTGTTCTTTAAGATGCACATCCAAGACTCAAAAATATCCATACTCCTCGCTGCCACCAATTGTGGAAGAGAGTTCCATAGTCTTATTGCCCTGAAAGTGAAAAACCCCCTGGCAGTTGAAGGTTAAACCGCTTCTCCTCCAATCTCATTGTGTAAAGAGAAGAATGAAATAAGAAAGAAAGAAGCAGAAAGAAGGAAGAAGAAAGAGAAAAGAAGAAAGAAAGAAAGAAAGAAGGGGGGGGTTAGGGAAGAAAAGGGTTGGGAGCGCATGCACAGTCACTCATCCATGAAGGTGTTGTAGTCTTGCGAGTACCGGAAATGTGCAAAAATGTGCAGGACCAGCAGTGGCTGCTGGCGCTGCACTGCAGGTTACAAATATCAGCAAGGTGGGAGAAGACAAGCAGCTTTGTGTAAAATGTTTCAAAAGCTGGAGATGGTTTTCCCTGTCAGAAAATCTTTCACCGTTCTCTTCTGATAGATCTTTCAGTCACCTAGGAGGAAGTCTAAATGCAACCAGTCACCATATTTTGGACCATTTAATGATTTACACCTTTATTTCAACAAAGTAAAAAAAACTGAAAAGTACACTTCTGGATCTTTTAATCCTAGTCTACTAAAAACAAAACAAATGCAACACAGTAAATGTGAAATTATGATTTAATCAACACACAAAAATAGCTGAAATGAAAGAAGACGAATCATTTGTTTGTCAGAACAAAATGCTCTTACTGGACTAAGAATGATATAAAAAAGCTGGACACATGGAAAGTCTTTTCCCTTGTAGGATAAAATGTCACATGAACATAGAGACAAATCCTTTGTATGTTGCTGCACGTGTTGTGAAGTGAAACTATGCCACTTGCTATTGTCCTCCTTAAGGAACCACGTTGCACAGTCTGTGGGGTATTTAAGTTGTGTAAATCCTCATTATGACTTTACTCTTCATGCTTTTTAGGACCTCTTGTCCTTCCTTCAGCAGGTTTAGAAGACTTCTTTTCCTTTTTTCCAGATTCTTTCTCTGCCCACACAAATGTTTCTTTCAAAAGATGCTTTCTTATCTTTTCTCGAACAAGATCTTCACGGCCAATTTCGATCATCTGTTCTTCCCAAGCCTTTAACTCGTTTTGGTATCTGACTTTGTCATCTTCAGCTAACTGCAAATACACCTATCAGAAGAGAAACAAGTGATGAAATAGAAATTGTTCTAATGCAATTTTAGGATCTGGCAAACAGCTAGATTGTAAACTCTAACAAGCGGAGCCCTCTGATTCCTCCTGTATTGTAACTGTACTGTCTGCCCTCACGTTGTAATCCGCTGCCGCTATATAAATCATGTAAAATAATATTAATAACACAATAGCAAGCAGGTTGAATTAACCATTAAAGAGGAGGTAAACCCATACACAAAAAAAAAAAAAACCTGCAAGACAAAAAGGCATAATGAGCCAATATGCATTCTAGCTCATTATGAATTACTTATCTCACATCAAAGCCCCCGCAGCTGTCCTAGTCTCCTCCTCGGGCCGCCAACATGTCGCCGGGGTTTTGCGGCTCCAGCACTGTGGTTGGCCGGAGCCGCGATTACGTGACTCCCGCACATGCGTGAGGGAGCCACCGGTAACGGCACACAGACTGAAGCAGCGGCACATAGGTGCCATTGCTTCAGTTTGCCCCACTGCACATGTGCCGCTATAATGAATTGTCGGCTCCTGGCAATTCAGAAAAAAATCATTAAAAAAAAATTAAAAATAAAGCGTGGGGGTCCCTCCAAATTTAATTACCAGGCCCTTCAAGTCTGGTATGGATATTAAGGGGAAACTCCGCCATCAATTAAAAAAAAAAAACACGTGGGGTTCCCCCCAAATATCCATTCCAGACCCTTCAGGTCTGGTGTTGATTTTAAGGGGAACTCCACCCCAAATCTTTTAAAAACGTGTTGTGGAGTTGCCCCAAAAATCCACACCAGACCCCCTTATCCGAGCACGTAACCTGGCCGGCCGCAGAAAAGGGGGGGACGAGAGAGCCGTACCAGGCCACATGCCCTCAACATGGGGAGGATGTCCCCATGTTGATGGGGACAAGGGTCTCATCCCCACAACCCTGGCCGGTGGTTGTGGGGGTCTGCGGGCGGGGGGCTTATCAGAATCTGGAAAAACCCTTTAACAAAGGGGACCTCCAGATCCCGGCCCCCCTATGTGAATTGGTAATGGGGTACATTGTACCTCTACCAATTCACTAAGGAAGTGTAAATAATAGTAAAAAAAACACACATACACACACACACACACACACACACACACACACACCACACCGTGGAAAATACAAAATCCAGTGGTGGTAATCCACTTTCGATTCCTGCTCCAACGTTGTCGGTATCCAGCGACAAGTGATCTCCTCTCCGCCGGGGTCCAGCGATGAGAAAATCCATCCAGGTCCTGGATCCAGAGCGCACGCACCGCCGGCCGCCTGTCTCCACCGGAGACAGCCCGGCGAATGACGCGGCTTGAGCCAGTGACAGCCCTTATATAGGTGAGGCAGGGCCACCTGTCACATGACCCCGCCCCCCTCTGACGCAAGGGAAAGCCTGGGCTTCCCCAGTGATGTAGTCAGAGGGTGCGTCAGAGGGGGATGGGTCACGTGACGGGTGGCCCCGCCTCACCTATATAAGAGCTGTCACTGGCTCAAGCCGCGATGTCTCCGGTGGAGACAGGAGGCCGGCAATGCGTGTGCTCTGGATCCCGGACCTGGATGGATCTTCTCATCGCTGGACCCTGGCGGAGAGATCACCCTTCGCTGGATACCGACAGCGTTGGAGCGGGGATCGAGAGTGGATTACCACCGCTGTATTTTTTTTTTAAATAAAATACTTTTTCCACGGTGTGTGTTTTTTTACTATTATTTACACTTTCTTAGTGAATTGGTAGAGGTACAATGTACCCCATTACCAATTAACATTGGGGGGGCGAGATCTGGGGGTCCCCTTTGTTAAAGGGGTCTTCCAGATTCTGATAAGCCCCCCGCCCGGAGACCCCCACAACCACCGGCCAGGGTTGTGGGAATAAGGCCCTTGTCCCCATCAACATGGGGACATCCTCCCCATGTTGAGGGCATGTGGCCTGGTACGGCTCTCTCGTCCCCCCCTTTTCTGCGGCCGGCCAGGTTACGTGCTCGGATAAGGGGGTCTGGTGTGGATTTTTGGGGGAACTTCACGACATTTTTTTTTTAATTTAGGGTGGAGTTCCCCTTAAAATCCACACCAGACCTGAAGGGTCTGGAATGGATATTTGGGGGAACCCCTGCGTCTTTTTTTTTTTAAATTGACAGCAGGGTTCCCCCTTAATATCTATACCAGACCTGAAGGGCCTGGTAATTGAATTTGGGGGAACCCCCACGCTTTTTTTTTTTATATAAATGAATTTTTTATTGGAATTGCCAGGAGCCGACAATTCATTATAGCCACAAGTGATTTTTAAAGGACTTTTTTTCCCTTCAGAAATTACAGTTTGTGCAGAGACAGTTCTAAGCACGGGAAACATGCGCTATTTCACAGGCATACTATACACCCTTCATAGGTACGAAATTCAAAGGAATATTTCACTTTTATTGTTTTACTTTAAGCATTATTAAAATTCACTGCTCCTGAAAAAACGGCCGTTTTTAAAACTTTTTTTGCATTGATACATGTCCCCTGGGGCAGGACCCAGGTCCGCCAAAATACTTTTTAGGACAATAACTTGCATATTAGCCTTTAAAATTAGCACTTTAGATTTCTCCCATAGACTTAAACAGGGTGTTCCGCGGCTTTTCCAATTTGCCGCGAACACCCCAAATTGTTCGCGGTTTGCCAAACAGGCAATGTTTGAGTCGAACATGAGTTTGACTCAAACTCAAAGCTCATCCCTAGTGCGATTGACAGGAGTTTTGGTAAAGCCCTCTCCATGTGTCCACCAGGCCTAGTGGGAACATAATTAAAGCAAAGGGGTAAGGCAGGCCACAGAAAATGTCTTGCCTGCACCCCGATTCCCCCCCATCAGCTCAGACCACGTTGACTGAGGAAATCCTCCTGCTGAGACATTGTATTCTCCCAGGAGGGGGTAGAGCTGGAGTGGGGGAAGCAGTCCCCTCTGGGAGAGGACAGTGATTATTGTTGACAGTTATAGCAGCCGCTAGCGATAATCGCAAGTGAAATCAGTCAGGCTAGTTGTACCCAAGTTGATACACAGTTTGAATCTCGGCTGGTTCCTTGCTGAATCTGTCAAGATTCAAACAGTCTATGGCCGGCCTTAGACTATCCATAGGGAAAAGGGGAGCGGGGAGAGCTTGGATAGAGAGCTATTAAAATGGATTGGAATCCATAGATCTGTGTAACCTAATTCGAGTTATCAGAAGAACTTCCTGCAGTTGAAAGCATTAAAATGTAATTTGCATCACAATTTAATGCAGTATGTAGCTCTGAATTTATTTTGTCTGTGCAGTTTCAAGTACAAATAAAAGCCACATACAACCAATGTGAACATCTTAGCTTTCGCAGCAAGCAGGAAAAGTTTCTTCAAACATTGTTTAGTGCCTCAGTTTTGATGGAACTTCCTCTATTACGAACTATAATATATTCAAAAGCTATGCCACCAAAACAATGTATTCTCATGAAAAGCTATCATGATGTTGGTAGACAAAAAAGGCCACATGCTAATAATAACTCTTACCTGTTTTTTTGAGCTAGGCATATTTTCCCACTGACGTATTAAGTGCCTCGTCTTTACCTGTAAGACAATAATAGCATTAAATGTTTCTTCCTGTCTCGCTCTCTGCTATATGTTGTTCTGGCTTTTTAGCAAACAATACTGCAAAGTGGAACCTTGGTTTACGAATAACGCAGTTAACGAGCATTTTGAAAGAGGAACGTTTTTTTTTATTCTGACTTGGTTTGCCAAGTGTTGTCTCGCAGAATTCAAGATAATGGGGTGTGCAGTACCGCATTTGGCCCGATGTGCGGGGGCGCCGTAGCCGTGCGGAGCCGCTTGGAAATACTCCTTTCCCGGGTGTTTCCGATCCTTTTTCGAGGTCATTTGAGCTTTTCCGAGGCTCTCTGGTGCCCCCCACCTCTGGCCACATGCGGTATTGCATGCCATTGTAGTCAATGCGGAACAAATTATTTTTGTTTTCATTGACTTCTACAGGTTAACTCGCTTTGAATATGTGAGTGCTTTGGATCACGAGAATTCTCCTGGAACGGATTATGCTCGTAATCCAAGGTTCCACTGTATATGGGCATATACATTGGAGACATAAACAATCTAAAACCTCCATAACTGCAAGAATAGCACAAGTTATATTCCCAACCATACTTTGCATAAAAAAATTATAATTTTAATGTCTGCATAATATTGAATAAAATGTACTTCTTGTTGAATTGTGAATATATATATATATATATATATATATATATATATATATATATATATATATATACACACATACACATACACATATATAGATATAGAGATACAGATAGATAACTACAGGGGAGTCTAATTATTCATTAAACAGGTGTCCAGCAGACAGTTGATTATAAAATTACTTAACAAAGAAAACCCCTTCCCATTTCATGCTGTCAGCAATGGCACCACATGGAAAAGAAATGTCACAAGGCCTGAGAAAGAAAAAAATCTTTACACAAGAAAGGTGAAGGCTACAAGAAAAACAGCATTAGTGTTAGGCCCCTTTCACACCTGCGGACCGTATGTCCGCTTTTTCATCCATCCGTTTGTGGATGAAAAAGAGACATACATTGGTCCCTATGAGATTGCGGGTGTCAGCGGATAAACATCCGCTGCCACCCGTAATCGTCCGCCTCCGCAAAGATCCGATATTGCAGACGGAATAAAACCCTATTTTTTTTTCTGTCTGCAGAGCGGATCGGATGAACACAGACAGTCCGTGTTCATCGGATCCCCCCATAGGGGAGAGTGGAGAAAAGACAGAGCGGTCCCTGCACAGTGTTCGGTGACCGCCCTGTCATCCGCCGGCTCAGCTGGATCAAATGAGCGATCCCCGCTGAGCATACTGACCCGTGTGAAAGGGGCCTTACTTATCAGTCAGAATACTGTAGCAAAAGTGATACAAAAATGTAACAAAGATGGAACTGTAACCATCTCAGAGACATCCAGGTCTTCCACAGAAGTGAACACCTTGACAGGAGCGTCTTCTGTTTAGACGGGATGAAGAAAAATCGCCATGCAAGTTCACCGCCAATAGCTAAAGTAGAAAGCCAAACTGGGGTAATTGTTTTCCCGTGACACAATACAACGTACACTACAAAGGAATGGCATGCATGGTGGTGGGGGAGTTAGACACAGACAGGGGTGCTGGTGGTGGGGGGTTAGACGCAGGCATGGGTGGTAGGGAGGGGTTAGACACAGGCAAGGGTGGTGGAGATGGGATTAGCGGCGCTGACACTTACTTTCTCTCAGTGTCAGCCACGCCTATAGTGATCCCTCTTTCATCATGGGGTCTCTCCAAAGCTCCTCCCCCCTTTCCACTGTTGGCCGTCAGCTGACTCTTTCTCTTGTCAGCAGTAAAGGCGGGGGGGAGCCGCGAAGAGGATGGCCGGGTGGCCAGCTGTGCGGGCATGGCAGCGAGTGCTCTGCCATTACCTGGTCCATCCACATAGTGAGATAAGGAGAGGAGCAGAGCCAGATCGGGCATGACCACTGTCTTCTTGGACATCAATGTGCCGCCCGGGACTAATGGTACCATCGGGGAATATTTAGTAATCCAAATTATATTAACCTTGCTTTTGTGTAATGAGCTAAACAAATGTTCTATAAGACTCGGTTTTGTCAAAATTTTGGAAATTGTTCATGTGTTCGTTAATATATTGAATAAAATCGTATTTTTCAAAAGGGGTGTACTCATTTATGCTGAACAGTGTGTGTGTGTGTGTGTGTGTGTGTGTGTGTGTGTGTGTGTGTGTGTGTGTGTGTGTGTGTGTGTGTGTGTGTGTGTGTGTATATGTATATGTGTGTGTGTATATATAGTGTGTATATATACATACACATACACACACACACACACACACACACACACACATATACATATACACACACAGTATCTTACAAAAGTGAGTACATCCCCTCACATTTTTGTAAATGTTTTATTAAATATTTTCATGTGACAAAACTGAAGAAATTATACTTTGCTACAATGTAAAGTAGTGAGTGTACAGCTTGTATAACAATGTACATCTGCTGTCCCCTCAAAATAACTCAACACACAGTCATTAATGTCTAAACCGCTGGCAAAAAAAGGGTACACCCCTAAGTGAAACTAGACAAATTGGGCCCAAAGTGTCAATATTTTGTGTGGCCACCATTTTTTTCCAGCATTTCCTTAACCCTCTTGGGCATGGAGTTCACCAGAGCTTCACAGGTTGCCACTGGAGTCCTCTTGCATGATGATATCACAGAGCTGGTGAATGTTAGAGACCTTGTGCTCCTTCACCTTCCGTTTGAGGATGCCCCACAGATGCTCAATAGGGTTTAGGTCTGGAGACATGCTTGGCCAGTCCATCACCTTTACCCTCAGCTTCTTTAGCATGGCAGTGATCATCTTGGAGGTGTGTTTGGGGTCGTTATCCTGTTGGAATACTGCCCTGATGCCCAGTCTCCAAAGGAAGGGATCCTGCTGT
This sequence comes from Rana temporaria, assembly GCF_905171775.1. Classification (NCBI taxonomy): domain Eukaryota; kingdom Metazoa; phylum Chordata; class Amphibia; order Anura; family Ranidae; genus Rana; species Rana temporaria. The sequence goes on along the minus strand of NC_053496.1, from coordinate 81,328,425 downwards.
GCTTCAGTATGTCACAGTACATATTGGCATTCATGGTTCTCTCAATGAACTGTAGCTTCCCAGTGCCGGCAGCACCCACGCAACCCCAGACCATGACACTCCCACCACTATGCTTAACTGTAGGCAAGACACACTTGTCTTTGTACGCCTCACCTGGTTGCCGCCACACACGCTTGACACCATCTGAATCAAATAAGTTTATCTTGGTTTCATCAGACCACAGGACATGGTTCCAGTAATCCACGTTCTTAGTCTGCTTGTCTTCAGCAAACTGCAGGCTTTCTTGTGTATCATCTTTAGAAGAGGCTTACTTCTGGGACGACAGCTATGCAGACCAATTTGATGCAGTGTGCGGCGAAGGTTTGAGCACTGACAGGCTGACCACCCACCACTTAAACCTCTGCAGCAATGCTGGGAGCACTCATACGTCTATTTCCCAAATATAACCTCTGGATATGACGCCGAGCACGTGCACTCATCTTCTTTGGTCGACCATGGCAAGGCCTGTTCTGAGTGGAACCTGTCCTCTTAAACCTCTGTATGGTCTTGGCCACCGTGCTGCAGCTCAGTTTCAGGGTCTTGGCAATCTTCTTTTAGCCTAGGCCATCTTTATGTAGAGCAACAATTAAATTTTTCAGATCTTTAGAGAGTTCTTTGCCATGAGGTGCCATGTTGAACTTCCAGTGACCAGTATGAGAGAGTGAAAGCGATAACACCAAATTTAACACACCTGCTCCCCATTCACACCTGAGACCTTGTAATACCAACAAGTCACATGACACCAGTGAGAGAAAATGGCTAATTGGGCCCAATTTGGACATTTTCACTTAGGGGTGTACTCACTTTTGTTGCCAGTGGTTTAGACATTAATGGCTGTGTGTTGTGGTATTTTGAGGGGACAGCATATATATACACACACATACACATATACACACAAACAAACACGCACACACCACAAGGGGACACATGCTCCAATTGCAAAAAACAATTTACTGTAAACTTCAAATCATGTGAAAGATAGCCACTGTACAGTTGCAAGCATCCCTGCTCTTCATCAGGCCAGCAGGCTTTAGTGTGACATTCTGCCATAAAGTTACCTGTCTTTATCCCAACACTTAAGTGTGTAAGCACATAGGTGTTTCCCATCTATCCAAATACAGAACAAATCAGACTAACTGAACTAAACTAAACTAGAGGTGAACCCCATACGGGCTGAAAATTAATAAAACATTCAACGAAGAAAGGGAAGTAACCCACCCAAAGTTTTGATAGGTAGATAGATATATTATATATACACACACACACACACACACGCAAACTTTTCTTTCACTCATGGTTAGTGTTTGGCTGTACACACACACACACATACAGTGAGGAAAATAAGTATTTGAACACCCTGCTATTTTGCAAGTTCTCCCACTTGGAAATCATGGAGGGGTCTGAAATTGTTATCGTAGGTGCATGTCCACTGTGAGAGACATAATCAAAAAAAAAATCCAGAAATCACAATGTATGATTTTTTAAACTATTTATTTGTATGATACAGCTGCAAATAAGTATTTGAACACCTGAGAAAATCAATGTTAATATTTGGTACAGTAGCCTTTGTTTGCAATTACAGAGGTCAAACGTTTCTTGTAGTTTTTCACCAGGTTTGCACACACTGGAGGAGGGATTTTGGCCCACTCCTCCACACAGATCTTCTCTAGATCAGTCAGGTTTCTGGGCTGTCGCTGAGAAACACGGAGTTTGAGCTCCCTCCAAAGATTCTCTATTGGGTTTAGGTCTGGAGACTGGCTAGGCCACGCCAGAACCTTGATATGCTTCTTACAGAGCCACTCCTTGGTTATCCTGGCTGTGTGCTTCGGGTCATTGTCATGTTGGAAGACCCAGCCTCGACCCATCTTCAAAGCTCTAACTGAGGGAAGGAGGTTGTTGCCCAAAATCTCGCAATACATGGCCCCGGTCATCCTCTCCATAATACAGTGCAGTCGCCCGGTCCCATGTGCAGAAAAACAACCCCAAAGCATGATGCTACCACCCCCATGCTTCACAGTAGGGATGGTGTTCTTGGGATGGTACTCATCATTCTTCTTCCTCCAAACACGGTTAGTGGAATTATGACCAAAAAGTTCTATTTTGGTGTCATCTGACCACATGACTTTCTCCCATGACTCCTCTGGATCATCCAAATGGTCATTGGCAAACTTAAGACAGGCCTTGACATGTGCTGGTTTAAGCAGGGGAACCTTCCGTGCCATGCATGATTTCAAACCATGACGTCTTAGTGTATTACCAACAGTAACCTTGGAAACGGTGGTCCCAGCTCTTTTCAGGTCATTGACCAGCTCCTCCCGTGTAGTCCTGGGCTGATTTCTCACCTTTCTTAGGATCATTGAGACCCCACGAGGTGAGATTTTGCATGGAGCCCCAGTCCGAGGGAGATTGACAGTCATGTTTAGCTTCTTCCATTTTCTAATGATTGCTCCAACAGTGGACCTTTTTTCACCAAGCTGCTTGGCAATTTCCCCGTAGCCCTTTCCAGCCTTGTGGAGGTGTACAATTTTGTCTCTAGTGTCTTTGGACAGCTCTTTGGTCTTGGCCATGTTAGTAGTTGGATTCTTACTGATTGTATGGGGTGGACTGGTGTCTTTATGCAGCTAATGACCTCAAACAGGTGCATCTAATTTAGCATAATAAATGGAGTGGAGGTGGACATTTTAAAGGCAGACTAACAGGTCTTTGAGGGTCAGAATTCTAGCTGATAGACAGGTGTTCAAATACTTATTTGCAGCTGTATCATACAAATAAATATAGTTAAAAAATCATAAATTGTGATTTCTGGAATTTTTTTTTTTGATTATGTCTCTCACTGTGGACATGCACCTATGATGACAATTTCAGACCCCTCCATGATTTCCAAGTGGGAGAACTTGCAAAATAGCAGGGTGTTCAAATACTTATTTTCCTTACTGTATTTCTAACCTACTCGGCCGGTTTTGAAGGTTTGTGAAAGCCAGAGTTTATTTTTTTTTTCTACAGTCTTGGGGGGTCTGATTGAGGAAGTCAATCTTCCTCCTCAGATCTCCAGGGATTTTCTCCCCCCCCCCCCACCTGGAGAGGAGAATCTGGGAGGGAGAACTCTGACAGAGATCATCAGTGAGGTGCCGAGATCACACCTACATAAACTGATCACACCTACATAAACTGTCAGTACGCCTCCTGGGAGGAGGCGTACTGACGTCACCGCTAGTGAGGATACTCGTTCTGTTACCGGCCGGAACTTTTATGCTGTCTTTTATCTTATATGCTGTAAGTGCATTACTTTTTTACTGATTAAACGTTTAAACGATGTTACACTATTGTGAGTTCTCTTCTACATGCTCGTGTATCGCCTGATTACTTGTCTGAGGATCGCTCTGTGGAAAGCCTTCATCTGCTGCACACACTACATATGCTGTTTGCGATTGTTATTTCCAGGGCTCTGGTAAGGACCAGTGTGTACTGTGGTGGTCTGTATATGTCACACTGTTCGTTTTCCAGTCACTGGGGGATGATATATGCAAGTTCTCCATACAGTATCACACTATTTTAGTTCATTTGTTTTTCCTGGATACTCTGTTGGAGGACCATTGGGAAGATCGTTTCAAGATTCTGATTCCCTGTGCAGCCCAGGTGTATGGCTACTTGCTTGGCTTGATCCATTTGGATCGTTCCATCTGGTAAGGGTCAGTAATACCAGGAAGTTGTGATCCATGTCCGTGGTTTATCCTCTGATCCAGATTTCCTTTCACTTTTTGGATAGCTGTTTTTGAATTTGATTTTTCACAGAATTGATCACATTATCTGTTATACCACATTTTTTATATGAACTTTCTTCTTCATTGTTTTCATCATTGGACTTTTTTATATTTATTTCTGTCCCTTATGATTGGATAAGACATATTTTATCACACATTAGTTAGCGCAACTCCACCTTGCCATATTATGGCTTGGTTATTTACACATTGGACCATCTTGCTTTTAATATACCGTGTCGAGATTTTTATAATTCGTGTGGATACTCAATTTATGTGTAAATATTCAGCATATAAATATATTAATAAGATGTTCCTGTAATACCCTAAGAAAAAAGCACTACCTTTTTGCATACACTTACTTCTAAAGTATTGCCTTCGGTTTCATTGAAATGTTCTGAGAGGTAGAAATTGAAGGGATTACGACTTCTTTTGGGTCGCCCAAGCAATTTGCTTTCCTAGATAATAAAACATAACAAACTGAATTCAGTAAACTAAAAGGAAAAAATTTGTTAAAACAGTTCATAACACAACCTTAATTATTTAATAGATGTGTACCTGGTAAATGTAGAAAATAAAAATGGCTTATAAAATGGTCTTCTTAAATGGTGCCTTGCTGTGCAACCAAAAATATCTTAAAAAGACCCTGTCAGTAAAAAAAAATTATAATTTGAAATACTAGTTTCCTGTAATTGAAGAAAAAAAATCTTCACCTCTTAGGGGACCTGTGTCTCCTATCCTACCTCCATTTCAGCGCTGCAGCCTCGATCAGATCCTTTAGCATTCACCATTCCTGGGAGTGTTGAATGCCTGTCCTCTTCTGTCTGTTTGGTTCTTTCCCTTGGCCCCTGCACTACTACAGGACACCAATGACGTAGGGAATTTGAGGATGGAACCACAATGTGCAGTGAAGAAGGCATCCAATACTTACAGAAACGTGAATGCTTAAGAGCCTGATGGAAGATGCAATGCTGAAACAGAGTAAATAGGCGATACATGCAGCTGGAGATGTGAGCATAATCTCTCTCCTATTGCAGGGACATGCAGATTTTTTTTATTTTTTATCTGAAGACACAAGGTCTATACAGACAATTGGTGCATAATGTATAAATCACCATGTGCCCTTATTAAAAACTGAAGTTATTTTTCCCCTGGTCAGCAGAGGGAAAAAAGGTATTTAGCCTTATTGTTAAAAAAAAACAAAAAAAAACCCACACACACACTGTAGTTAATAACTGTACAAACCAGAGGGGAAGCAAGTATTTTTGCTGCATATTGCAGTGGAATAACAGCAGGGGGAGAGACTCAGAGGAGAGAGCAGGATGACCGAGACACGTAAACAGGCCACGGTATCGTGGCACAGCAGTCATGATTACTGTGGTCAGCACACACAGGAACAGGCAGGATCAACCAGGTATATTAAAACACAGAATGGGACAAAATACACAGATTGTAAACCCTTACATATACAGTGGATATAAAGTCTACACACCCCTGTTAAAATGTCAGGTTTCTGTAATGTAAAAAAAAATGACAAAGATAAATAATTTCAGACGTTTTTCCACCTTTAATGTGACCTATAAACTATACAACTTTGTTGAACAATAGACTGAAATCTTTTAGGTGGAGGGAAGCAAAAATAAAATATGGTTGCATAAGTGTGCACACCCTTAAACTAATACTTTGTTGAAGAACCTTTTGCTTTTATTACAGCACTCAGTGTTATTGGATACGAGTCTATCAGCATGGCACATCTTGACTTGGCAATATTTTCCCACTCTTCTTTGCACAAACAATCTGTCAGATTGCGAGGGTATCTCCTGTGCACAGCCCTCTTCAGATCACCCTACAGATTTTCAATCATATTCCGATCTGGGCTCTGGCTGGGCCATTCCACAACTGTAATCTTCTGGTGAAGCCATTCCTTTGTTGATTTGGATGTATGCTTTGGGTTATTGTCATGCTGAAAGATGAAGTTCCTCTTCATGTTCAGCTTTCTAGCAGAAGCCTGAAGGTTTTGTGCCAATATTGACAGGTATTTGGAACTGTTCATAATTCCCTCTACCTTGACTAAGGCCTCTGTTTCAGCTGAGAAAAAAAAAAACAGCCCCAAAGCATGATGCTGCCACCACCATGCTTCACTGTGGGTATAGTGTTCTTTTGGTGATGTGCAGTGTTATTCTTGCGCCAAACATATCTTTTGGAATTATGGCCAAAAAGAACCTTGGTTACGTCAGACCACAACACATTTTCCCACATGCTTTTGGGAGACTTCAGATGTGTTTTTGCAAAACTTAGCCAGGCTTGGATAATTTGCATCTGCGATTTTTAGCGTGATTGCGACAGACACTTTTTTGGGACCAGTGACATTTATACAACGATCAAACTAAAAAATAGCCACCGATTACTGTATAAAAGGTCACTGGCAGGGAAGGGGTTAACACAAGGGGGCAATCAAGGGATTAACAGTGTTCCCTGGGTGCGTTTTAACAGTAGGGGGGTGGGCGACCTAGGACATGACAGAGAGCGCTGTTCCTGATGACTGGGAACAGAAGATCTCTGACATGATAGGCAGTTTGATGTTCTGCCTCTGTACACCGCGTTCGCAGGTTGCCGGCAGACGCAGAGTTCGCTAGCCTCCCTAAACAGACAGATGGCTATTTGCACAGGAGAGCAGACCTGCCACAGTACAATGACGGCAGCAGATCGTTGCTGTAGGCCTCTTGGCAGCCGCTCTGACCAGTTTTCTTTTCATCAATTTTGGAGGATGTCCAGTTCTTGATAATGTCACGGTTGTGCCATATTTTCTCCACTTGATGATGACTGTCTTCACTGTGTTCCATGGTATATCTAAGGCCTTGGAATTTCTTTTGTACCCTTCTTCTGTCTTATACCTTTTAACAATGAGATCCCTCTGATGCTTTGAAAGCTCTCTGCGGACCATGGCTTTTGCTGTAGGATGCGACTAAGAAAATATCAGGAAAGACCTACTAGAGAAGCTGATCTTTATTTGGGGTTAATCAGAGGCACTTGAAATGATGGCAGATGTGTACTGACTCCTATTAAACATGAGTTTGAATGTTATTGCTTAATTCTGAACACAGCTACAGCTGTGCACACTTTATTTTATTATTTCTTCTCTACTCTCCTCCCCCCCCTCCCCAAAAGATTTCAGTTTGTTTTTCAACTGAGTTGTAGTTTATAGATCACATTAAAAAGGTGTAGAAAAGTTCTTTGCCTCATTTTTTTATAATATGGAAACCTGACATTTTAATAGGGGTGTGTAGACTTTTTATATCCACTGCACCTACTGAAGTGACATGCCTCGGGTGATATAAAGAGATGAAACAAATATTCCTACTTAAGTTGCATCTGTTTATCTGCAGATTTCTCTTTATTCCTTTAAAGTGCAGAGGTGGGGGTGGAGAATCTGATGTCTCACACTACACAGCTCAGAGAGGAGAGTTGAGTGTAATCTGAGATCTGAGTGGAGAGAAGGGACAAATCCACCTCTACACCACCTCATGGGGAAAAATGTACAACTTAGGCTGTCAATCACAGGCTATGTGCTCAAGCTGCCCCCTCCTCAATCCATCAGACATTGCTCATGCAGACAGCAGAGGAACCAGACTGCAGACAGAAATCACGCTCCATGCTTTGGACCAAGGCACAATTACACTTATAAAATGTTCATTTTTTCATGTCAGAGTTTTACAAACACTTTAAGGTATAATCAGCTTATACTTGTTACTGATGTTGTGCAACATTTATCCCTTACCTTTCTTTGTCTCCTCTTTTCTTTACTTCGCTTCACCTGCCCCCTTTTCTCTTTCAGTACTTCCAGGTCTAGAGGATCAAGACTTGCTTTGTATTGTTTATACATTTCTCTGTATTTCAAAATATCAACCCTTGCAGCATCCAAATATATCTGGTAATAAGAAAAAAGGAGCAATTATCAATTGTCTGCTCATAGATATCTAATGCAAGAGCATTGCATGTCATACAGAACAAAGCAAGAGGCCAAGAGATATACCGTGCCAGTCGTCTGCTGCCACTCCGGGCACGCCAACATCCAGGCCCAGACATGGATTAACAAGCAGCTCTGGCATATAAGGCCCACCAGCTCACAAACTTTTACTGCCAAAAGGACCAATGTTTATATACTGACACCACGACAGAGTACAGGTGAACATGAATCAGTTTGAAAATAAGTATTGTTAGGCAACCATGCAGCAGGAGTAGACTTTGGGACTTGGAATAACTTGGTATTAGCCAGTGGTAATTTTTGAACTTTCTCAAAGAGACCTACTACTTGTCAGAGCATAGCTGTCGGAAGGGTCTGCTATAAACGCCCATATGCTGGGGTCTGAAGGTAAATAATAACACAAGGATAGCATTTTGAAATCAGGAATTTCTGCTGAAATAAGTAAAGAAGACAGGGCAGGCTTGTAAAACATGTTCTGCAAAATTCAGAAAGTAGACAAAGCAGTAGTTCAGAGGGAGATAGGAGACTGGACCTTCTTTCTTCAGGGGTCACCAAGGTACATGAAAGCAATATGTAAAAGTTACTAATTCTCAGAATCTACACTTAAGTTGGTGTTATTTACTAAAAATATTACCACATTTCTTTAGCTAGTAGTAGTTGGTTACATTTAACTGGGCCTTTTCTGTCTGTTGATTTTGTGCAACGATTCCAAACCACTTCTTTAGTTCAAATGCATTTCAGGAAGATACACCAGCATTGACTGTCCAAGAACAGAGGTGTAACAGTTGTGGAGCCACACTTAACCACTTAAGGACCCCTTCACGCCGATATACGTCGGCAGAATGGCACGGCTGGGCACAAGCACGTACCTGTACATCCTCTTTAAGTGCCCAGCCGTGGGGTCGTGAGCGCGCCGCCCAGGTCTGAAGCTCCGTGACCACGCGACCCGATCACCGCCGGTGTTAACACACCTTCCCCATTCTTCATTGTGGCAATGTTAGTGATCGTCTTTCCCTGATATAGGGAAAGACGATCACTGACGTCACACGTCCAGCCCCACCCCCCTACAGTTAAGAAACACATACGAGGTCACACTTAACCCCTACAGTGCCCCCTAGTGGTTAACTCCTAAACTGCAATTGTCATTTTCACAGTAATCAGTGCATTTTTATAGCACTTTTCGCTGTGAAAATGACAAAGGTCCCAAAAATGTGTCAAAATTGTCCGATGCGTCCGCCATAATGTCACAGTCACAAAAAAAAAAAAAAAAAAACGCTGATCGCCGCCATTAGTAGTAAAAAAAATTCAATTAGTAATAAAAATGCAATAAAACTATCCCATATTTTGTAAACGCTATACATTTTTTGCAAACCAATCGATAAACGCTTATTGTGATTTTTTTTTTTTACCAAAAATAGGTAGAAGAATACGGATCGGCCTAAACTGAGGAAAAAAATGTTTTTTTTATATATGTATATTTTTGGGGGATATTTATTATAGCAAAAAGTAAAAAATATTGCATTTTTTTCAAAATTGCCACTCTATTTTTGTTTATAGCACAAAAAACAACAACAGCAGAGGTGATCAAATACCACCAAAAGAAAGCTCTATTTGTGGGGAAAAAAGGACGCCAATTTTGTTTGGGAGCCATGTCGCACGACCGCGCAATTGTCAGTGAAAGCGACGCTGTGCCGAATTGCAAAAAGGGGCAAGGTCCTTAACCTATATAAATGGTCTGGGTCTTAAGTGGTTAATAAAATACTTATCCTCAGTGTCAGAAAGTCTCCAAGGTGTAATTTCCGTGAGTTACATGGCTGAAGTGAATTGTTTTCATATCACTGGGGTAGAGATGTTTAAACTGCAATATACAGGCAGTCCCCTACTTACAAACATCCGACTTAAAAACGATTCCTACTTACAAACGGAGGCAACAGAAAGTGAGATGAAATCTACGCCTAGGAAGGGAAGAATGAATACTGGGGGGAACTAATGCGCAAAACCACACTAACTAGAGTAATAGGTCCTAAACAACTAAAATTAAACTAAGCAGCAGCCACAACTATATAGTGCTCACACACCGATACAAATGTATATAAGGGGGGGGGGGGGGGGTAATGGCGCTTTCTAATGAACAAAGGCAGAATAATAAAATAAATAAAATATATTCTACAATTGTGCTCCAATCGCAATCCAAAAATTTATCCGATGAGCCATACGAGCCAGAAAGGATGTTTCACTCCTATTCAAGATCACCCACCATCGATCTACGGGATGATGAGGGGGGTACCATTGAGTGATGTTTTTGTACACACGTGAACCAATTAGTAGTACAAAGGTACCACCAACTTGTAGTGCAAAATGACAATATTAAAATAATATAATTGTTAAAAAAAATACATACAAATAATAAATAATAATGGGATAACTACAAAAATAGTATTAAAATGTGTAGAACATCAAGTGAACTATGATCCACTAAACAAGATAAATAATTAAGGTGCAATAAATATAGAATCCATCCATCCCAGTTATTAAAAAAGAGTATATATGAAGAGTATATAGCTACTCCATAAATCACAGGGTGTGAGTACTAGCTTATAAGGGTGTGTCAAAAATATTCACACCAGGGGTACAATATATAAGAATGAAATGGCACATAGGGGTTCATTTACTAAAGCTGGAGAGTGCAAAATCAGTCCCACTTCTGCATACCGTGTTTCCCCGAAAATAAGCCCGGGTCTTATATTAATTTTGGCAACAAAAGACACGGTAGGGCTTATTTTCGGGGTAGGTCTTATCATGCCATGTGCTGTACACACACACTCTTTCCCTCCCTGCCTGTCACAAATCCCCTGTGTAAAAGTGCTTGTAGAACGTTGGAATCACAATGCAAAACTTGCTGCATGCCGAGATGTATGCCACATACCTTCTTAATATGCCTGTGTCACGCTGGAGGTCTGCAGGGGAAGGGCGGCCCGAGATCCCTCGCTGACATTTTGAAGATAAGCTGAGTGCATTCCTTAGCCTCCCGGAGCTCTGCACAGGGAGGGGAGCCAAGATCCTCCGCTGGCTACTTGCAGGGGTGAACATAAGCCGAGTGCATTCGTTAGCCTCCCGGAGCTCTGCACAGAAAGGGGAGCCAAGATCCTCCGCTGGCTACTTGCAGGGGTGAAGATAAGCTGAGTGCAGCTGGTCACTTCCTGCCGTAGCTCTGTACGGGGAGGGGAACCCACGCTGGCATCTGAGGGAGGGAGAGATCAGCTGAATGCATCTCACAAATTCCTTAACCCGCACAGGGAGGGGAACCCGAGAACCCACGCTGGCATCTCAAGGAGGGAGAGCTCAGCTGAGTGCAACTCACACTAGACTGAAGTAGCTCTGCACTGGGAGGGGGGCGCAATCCCCCACTGACAGCTGGAATGAGAGGAGCATATCAGCTGATCGCAGAGCGGCGCAGGTACTTGGCACATTTGTATCACAGACACACATAGTACACTATACACTCCTGCAACAGAGTAGTGTTTGCACTATACACACACACACCTCTACACTAGGGCTTATTTTCGGGGTAGGGCTTATATTGCAGCCCTTCCTGAAAATCGCAGTAGGTCTTATTTTCGGGGTAGGGCTTACTTTCGGGGAAACACGGTAGAAACCAATCAACTTCAGGTTTTAATTGTCAATGCTTAATACAACAAATATAGAGAGATTGCAATGGGACTTTTTAGGTGCATAAACAACACAAGAAATATATCAAAAATATTTTTTTTTATATACATAATGTAAATAGATTATAAAAATCCATCATACAGTAAAAATCATACATTTATTCATATTGTTTGTCTTTGTTTATCTTGTGTTTCAGTAGTGCTTGACAAAAAACTCATGAGGAAGCCAAATCGAATGGCGAAACATGTAGAGAAATTTTTCTGTATGCATATCTAAAACCATATTTTTAATGTATGATGGATTTTTATATTCTATTTAATTATGTATAAATCAGGGCTCGACAAATCCCGGGCGCCAGGTCGGCATGGCGACTAGAAATGGGGTCCTGGCGACTTGGCTTGGAAGGGCTGGCGCCATCTGGTGGTGAGCCGTTGGTATTACAAGTTATTACCACCAGATGAGTAAGCTGGCGCCATCTAGTGGTGGCCGTTGGTATTACAAGTTAAGCGTTACAAGTTAAACAGCAATTCTAATGTAATTTTTCACTATTTTCACTGCCATCTTCTTCCCTATAATTAGAACCCCCAAACATTATATATATTTTTTATCCTAACACCCTAGAGAATAAAATGGCGATCGTTGCAATACTTTCTGTCATGCCGTATTTGCGCAGCAGTCTTACAAGCGCACTTTTTTGGGAAAAAATTTCACTTTTTTTAATTAAAAAATAAGACAACAGTAAAGTTATCCCCATTGTTTTAATATTATGAAAGATAATGTTACGCCGAGTAAATTCATACCCAACATGTCACGCTTCAAAATTGCGTCCGCTCGTGGAATGCCGACAAACTTTTACCCTTTAAAATCTTCATAGGCGACGTTTAAAAAAATCTACAGGTTGCATGTTTTGAGTTAGAGGAGGTCTAGGGCTAGAATTATTGCTCTCGCTCTACCAATCGCGGTGATACCTCACATGTGTGGTTTGAACACCGTTTACATATGTGGGCGCTGCTCACGTATGTGTTCGCTTCTGCGCGCAAGCTCGTCGGGACTGGGCGTGTTTTCTGGCTCCTAACTTTTTTAGCTGGCTCCTAGATTCCAAGCAAATTTGTCAACCCCTGGTATAAATAACATTTATTTTTTATATATTTCTTGTGTTGTTTATGCACCTAAATAGTCCCATTTCAATCTCTCTATATTTATTAATAAGGGATGTGGTGCCTATGACACATAGGTGACAAGTAATATTGAAAATTCTGCTTAATAGAACAAGCTGTGGTTAGAAGCTGATTGGTTTTTATGCAGAAGTGAGACTGATTTTACACTCCAGCTTTAGTAAATAAACCCCATAATGTCAAAAAAACATGATCTTGAACCAGTATTTCCTCCATTAACACATTTCTCAGGTGAAACCTGTGTCTTCAGGACAAATGAACCCAAGTCAACAAAAGGTCCTAACGGTTTAGTTCTACAAAAGAGTAGATGGACAAACACCCTAAACATCAGAAAATGTCACATATCGAAAAATCTCATTTGTGAATGGTATCTGTGCGTCTCTTAATTTTCCATCCCAGCACAAAAAGGCACCTGACTTGCTGAGGGAAATGGACCTCCAGACGAAGAACCCACATAAAAGTCTTTCCAGCTACTGTATATAATCTTTGTACAACTATACCAAAAAGACCAGTGCTGAATTTTGTCAACTTGGGTTCCTTTGTCCAGAAGAAGCATGTTTCACTAGAGAATACTGGTTTTTGATCATGCTTTATTTCATATTATAATGTACCTCTGGTATAAATGTTTTGTGACGCGCCCTTTTAAGCTAGTACCTACAGCAGGGATAGGCAATTAGCGGACCTCCAGCTCTTGCAGAACTACAAGTCCCATGAGGCATAGCAAGACTGACAGCCACTAGCATGACACGCAGAGGCATGATGGGACTTGTAGTTTTGCAACAGCTGGAGGTCCACTAATTCATTATCCCTGACCTACAGCCTGTGATTCATGGAGTACATGTGCTTCATATATATTGTTTTAATCATTAGGATGGCTTTTCCTCCTTAGCTTTTAAAGGTTTTTGTAAAAATACAATTATTTGTATGTATTTTTTTAAAATTGTTTTAAGTTGTTCTTGCTGATTATTTGCTTGACTACCTCAACATTTTGCTAATCTGAAATACATGTGTATTTTTGGAGGTGATCAGCTCACCAGATAAGACTCCCTAATTGTCGATGTGGGATATGCGCTTTTAGGACTGCCATTTAAAAAACAAAAACAAAAAAAACATATTCATTTTTTTTTGGGCTGAAGCTACACTTCAAAAATGTACTTGTTCCAACTTACAAACAAATTCAACTTAAAGCGGAGTTCCACCCATTTAAAAGTCGGCAGCTACAAAAAGTGTAGCTGCTGACTTGCCACGGCGCCGGCATTGTAACTGTGTGTACCTGGCTGCAGCCTGACATCCGAGCGCACACTGCGCATGTACGAGCCGCGTGTTGTGAATGGCTGGGCAATCTTCTGGGACCTACGACGTGCCTTGTTTTTTTTATTTTTTATTAATACAGCTGGCTTGCAATTTTTATGTTAAAGTCATCGAGCTTGCCATGATGGCAAGCGAGAGCATATCAGGGGAAAAGTGTGAACCAGAAATGCTCAGCATTGAGCACTTCCAGAACTATGAACTATTAAAGTAATCAGCTGAATGAGCACAAGTTTGCTTGGCTGGAGTAAAGGTCAGGGGACGCATTAGCGTTCTAATAGAGCCCTAATGTCTCCATAAAGAGAACCTGTCACCTACTTAATTCTATGACACAGGGGCTTTAAATCCCTTGTGACAGCAATAAAGTAAAAAAAATTAAAACGTTAAATACAACTAAAATAAATAAACAAAAAAGCGCACACCAAAGGGAAAGCAAAAATCTGTCTCATTTACATTGAAAGATGATCTCCTTGAAGTTTCGGCTTCATTCACACCATACAAGCATAAAAACTGATTGAAAAACCGTGCAGATTTCACTTGCAGAGACATGAGTTTACATCAGTTTTCATGTGCGTTTCAGTGAGTTTTTATTGATGTTGACATTAGTTTTAATGTGCGTCCTTTATGTTCTCTTCACACCACAAAATATTGATGTCACGCCAGTTTTTTAGCATACATGTTGCAGATTCCTGCGCAGATAAAAATTCCACACGTGATACCAGTGTTGTGGTTTGAACAGGGCACAGAGAACAATTAGTTTTTTGAGCCCTTGCAGAACACATGAACAAAAACTGAACAAGACCTAAGGCCTGGTACACACGATAGGATTTATCCGCGGATACGGTCCGCCGGACCGTATCCGCGGATAAATCCTCTGCGGATTTTAATTCGATGGAGTGTACACACCATCGGATTGAAATCCGCGCCGAATTCCCATCGCGGTGAACCGTCGCGCCGTCGCCGCGATGACGCGCGCGACGCTGTCATATAAGGATATCCACGCATGCGTCGAATCATTACGACGCATGCGAGGGATGGGTTCGGACGGATCGATCCGGTGAGTCTGTACAGACCACCGGATCGATCCGCTGGAGCCGATTCCAGCGGATAGATTTGTAGACATGTCTACAAATTTGTATCTGCTGGAATTCGGAAATATCTGCTGGAACGTACACACCAGGGGATCTATGCGCTCAAACCGATCCGCTGAGATTTTTCAGCGGATGGATCCTCTCGTGTGTATGGGGCCTAAGAGTTGCAGCGGCTAGGCGCACTCTAGAAACATTATTGTAGCCTCAGGTCCTTACAGTATACAGTAGTGTGTTTTAGCAGCAGTACGAGAACTTCCAGTCCCACTGTCTGAACAAAGTTGACTATGAATGAATGCACAGCTTCCTCTGATTGGCTGAGATGGGCTGATGAGGTCATAAACCCCACCTCAGCCAATGCCATGAATCAAATTTTAAAAATGACAGATTTATCTTACACATATTTAAAGTTCAGCATGAAAACTTACTTGTCTTTCAGCTTCTGAAAGTGCTCTCCATTCATTCCCAAGGATCTTGCAAAGTTCTTTGGCTGATGCCTCTATAAATAAAAAATATACAAATACATTGAAAAAGCTTAAAATTACCACACACACACAAACAAATATAAACAACTCTGTGGAAATCCCTAATACAATATTAGAGTGGCCTGTTCACCTTTACCCAAACTGTTTATCAGTCACTTTCTCTTAGTTTGGTAAATAACCTAATTTTTCACATTCCACTTCCACCTTTTTCACTCAAGCAAAAGTGATGTTCCTTCAGTCACCTGCAACCTCCTGGGATATCCCTGTCACAAATTGCCAATTACCAAAGTATCACAAGATTTCACGATTGCATAGGATGGTTCATTTTAATCACATGGTGCCCGCTCAATGTTTTGATAAAGAAAGTTTCAGTGTCTGCATCTCTTTAAAAATATTTAACCCTTGGGGAGTATCTCATTAAAGTGGTTGTAAAAGTTTACAGTTAATTTTTTTAAATAACAAACCTGTCATACTTACATTCGCTGTGCAGCTTGTTTTGCACAGAGTGGCCCCGAACGCCGTTTTCTGGGGTCCCACAGCGGCTGTCTCGGCTCCTTCCCTCCTCAGAAAACCCCCTCTGGAAAGCGCTCTCCCAAGGGGGTTACCTTGTGGCACGCTCCAGTGTCCTATATTCGGCGTCCATAGCCGCCGAGTACAGGACTCGGCCCTGCCCCCGGCGTCATTGGATCTGAGCGACAGCAGCGCAAGCCAATGGCTGCTCTGCTATCAATCTATCCAATGAAGAGCCGAGAAGCCCGGGCAAAGGAAGAGCGCGTTGGTGGTCTCTGGACTTTCCAGGGCTCAGGTAAGTAAAACGGGGGGGGGGGGGGGGGGGGGGGCTGGTAATTATATATTTTTTTCATCTTAATTCATAGGATGCATTAAGGTGAAAAAACTTGAACCTTTACAACCCCTTTAGGGCCTTGCTAATACCATGGTGCAGAGAGCTCATGAAAATGCGCATTAAAAATCATGTCAACGTGCATAAAAACTCACTGAAACACACGATAATTGATGTGAAACCGATGTAAACTTGTGATTCTGAAAGTGAAATCTGCAGTTTTTCCATTAGTTTTCATGCACGTGTGGTGTGAACGGGCCCCTTAACTGAAATTCTATTGCAGAGGATGCCTTAAATTTGACTTGCATCTTAGTGCAGCACTGCAGACTCCTTGGAAATTTAGTGAGCCAATCACACAACCAGGAAGTTACATTTCTGGGGGCATTCCATACAGCAATGGTGTACAGAATGTTTCCAGGGTACATTACTACATTGAATTTTTCTGAAAATTACAGCGACTGCAGATTGAAAAGGAAAGGTCATTTTTAATAAAATTAAAATCACAATATGGGTTGTCAAGCAATTGCATATGCTAGATTATTTTTTCCATTTGTTATATTTTTTCCACGATAGTGTAATTATCCTTTGACAAATACATGTGGCACAGTATTAAAAAATGGAGCATTCTAAATGTAAAACTGACTAAATCCTTCATATATAGAGTAGTTATTTTACCAATGGAACTGTTTCTTTGTGCAGTAACATAGAAGATAACAGACTAATGAACTTAAAGTTATAGTAAACTAGAGCTGCACGATTCTGGCCAAAATGAGAATCACAATTTTTTTGCTTGGAATAAAGATCACGATTCTCGCGGCGTAAAATCTTTTACATTTATACAAAAAATATTTGGGCTAACTTTAGTTTTTTTTAATTCATTTGAAAGACCGCTGCACAAATACATTGCGACATAAAATATTGCAACAACCGCCATTTTATATATAAATAATATATAAATAAATATATATAAATGTTCGGGGGTTCCAAGTAATTTTCTAGCAAAAAAAATGATTTTAACTTGAAAAGGAACTGTCAGAAAATGGTTTGGTGTTTAGTGGTTAACCGTTATTAATTTACATACAAAAGTCTATTCCTTTGATGTAAAAGTCAAATTGATACAATGTTTAGACTTATCTCCGATACTTTTTTTAATGTCATGTGACAGTGACGCATTGATGGCTGGTACTGACAAATGGCACTGACAGACATCCTCTTCCATAACTGTAGAACATGATTTAAATTACAATTAGCCTAGGTTCACACTGCTGCGAATTCAAAATTGCGGTAAACCACGATTTTACCCCAATTTCGCGGCCGCGATTTGCCGCGATTTCGGCCGCAATTTAATGTAAATCGCGGCCCGAAATCGCAAAAAGTAGTACAGGAACTACTTTTTGAAATCGCAGATGCGGCGTCGCACTGATTAGGACAGTGCCATTGCCGACAATTGCCGCCGATTTGAGATGCGATTTGACATGTCAAATCGTTCCAAATCGTACCCAGTGTGAACCAGGGCTAAAGGATGTGAAAATGGCACTTTGTAGCCTACAGTTTTATAGGTGGTACTGTTCTGGCTTTATAGTAATAAACCTGCACTGGGAAAGAAACCCTTGCTGTTTACCTGGATTAAATTCAGACACAAACTTGTAAAAGGAATCTGTTGGGCTTCCTTTGGAAATTAAAAAATTACTGTAATGTAATAATCAAAAACTTAGCGTGTGAGAGAACATGGATTGTAACAATCTGTACTGTAACCACCAATGAGTCAAACTACATGAAGAAGGCGATTGCCTGATCTGATACCTGGGAGAGAGAGGCAGCGGGTAATGCCTGTGTCCCTGTATAATGCTCAGACGGCAACCCTACTTGGCACAGAATGAGAACTTCATGATTAAAGAACAGCCCATTATAACTTTAACAAGCAATATAACCAGCTTATCCTCCTGGATTTTTGTTTTACATTTCCCAAAGCAGATAAAGACCTGTCCATACAAACCAATGATATAACTGCAACTTACTTATACTTATCTTCACTCTATTGTGTTTTTCGTTGTGATACTGGTCAATAGAAATAGGCTATTCCATAGTGAAAACAGAATTCTGCAAAGTGGTTTAAAATATTACAATAGCAAAATTGTGTAATACCTGTGTCCGTGTATAATCCTCAGACGGCAGCCATCCAGTGTACAAAAGCCGCGCCTCCTCCTCGTCTGTGATAGGGGAACTCAGTTTCCCAGCAGTGAGTTAGTGTTCCACCTATCACGGACATCCTCTCATCCTCGTCCATGGGATGGGCAGAACACTGACTCACTTGCTGGGAGTGTTCCCCTATCACAGACGAGGAGGCGTGGCTTTTGTCGCCGTCTGAGCATTATACACACAGGCATTACACGCTGCCTCTCCGGGGAGAGGTATCGGATCAGACAACGGGAGCATTACTTTAATGAATTAAAAAAACTAACCAGTAAAGTTAGCCCAAAATGTTTTTGTATAAACGTAAAAGATTTTACGCCACGAGAATTATGATCTTTATTCTAAGCAAAAAAATTGCGATACTCATTTTGGCCAGAATCGTGCAGCTCTACAGCGCACACAGTCTCTGCAGCTATTCAGCTAAGTGCACACTGGAAATAAAAAGCAGGCGTTTGAGGGGCGTAAAAAACACCCAACGCCTATCCAAATTATAAAATGAACAGCACACAGTGCTATTCTCATTATCAAAACATGAAGCATTAGCATTGCTTCAAAATTGAAGCCTCATGGACACAAAATTGAAGCCGCACTGCCAGAGTCAATTTCTCGTTTTGTCTAAGGGAGAGGGAAACACCTTTCCACTGCCCTGCACTCCTGCGGTAGAGTGTCCATGGGCTCCAACTTTCCAATGCAGTGTTATTGTCCAAAAAACATTTACATTCCTGGAATAACTTCACATTTGCTTATTTCCTCAAACTGTCAAACCATCAAATGGCTGGTGTCCTAACTGATCACATATGCAGCACCATGGCAGTTGCAGATCCAACAGAAGCACCTTCCTTGGCTGTAAAGTATAGGGAGGTTTATTTCTGCTTTAAGGGCGTCAGCAGATTGGCCTCTACAAACTCAACAATGCCTAAAAATGGAAAGCAACTGAGCATGTGCAGGTCATGTTGAGACACTGTATTACTGGATTTTAAACAGTATAGAAACTTATTTTGAATGTATTAGCTACCCTGAGGTGATCGAGTAGGACTTAAGTTTCTGACTAAAGTTCCACTTGAATAACTGAATACTTCAGACAAGTTCACAGCTGGTTACTATAGACAAGATATTAGTAATCCACTTCTAGAGAGGCATCAGCTCATCAGTTCGGTTTATAAATTCCCAAAGTGAGATTAGTATCCATTATAGCAATGGATAGCCATTAGCCATTATGGGATTCATTTAAGATAAATCAGAATTTAAGTTAAGTTGTAAAACTATTTAAAAAAGCTTATTTACTGCCGAACCTTTTGTCAGGCTGTGTGGAATAACTGACCGTATACTAAATTTCTAAGACATTAAATCATCCAATCTATGTTAATCACTTCTTCAGCTTACTTTATATTATGTCAGTTTAGAAATTACAATTGTTCTTTCTGTTGAGATCATTTTCATGAAGTTACTTCAAGAAAGTTTGACAGAAGATATAAGGAAATAAACAATATTTCATCATTTTGACAGTTCCAACTGATCGAAAAATCAGTTTGTAAATGGATAGAAAACTGGCTAAAGGATAGAATTCAGAGAGTAGCGATTAATGACTCTGAATGGTCCAAGGTTATCAGTGATGTACCCCAAGGTTCAGAGTTAGGACCCTTACTTTTTAATATAATTTATGGTTGCACCGATACCACATTTTTAAGACAGAGTACAAGTACCGGTACTTTTTACAAGTACTTGTGGAAACCGCTGCTTTTTTTTAATGTAATGTGACAGTGGCACTAATATGCAGCACTGATGAGGCATGGATTGTGTCAGTTTTTTATTTTATAATTTATTTACGATTTACAGTAAAACCTTGGTTTAAGAGCGTTTTGCAAGACAAGCAACATTTTTAATAAATTTTGACTTGATATACAAGCGATGCCTTGATATAAGAGTAGCGTCAAGTCACAACCGTGTATAAAAGAAAAGAGAGGAGCCTCTAAGTGTAGCAACGTAGTTACATTTAATGAAAGTACAACATTTAGAAACTCACATGGATGATAGCACCGCCACAGTGTCTCAGCCAATTAGGAGGGAGAGTCTCAGATGGCCGAGGCACTCGTGGACATCGCTGGACAGAGATTGGGCTCTGGTAAGTATTAGGGGGGCTGCACACAGAAGGCTTTTTATCTTAATGCATAGAATGTATTAAGATAAAAAAACCTTATGACTTTACAACTCCTTTAACACTTTTGGTGGTTTTGATATAGCTTTATTTTACATTACATTTTTTGTATATCTGAGCCCAAACTTCTATCTTCTTTTAGTGTACTTTGGGTTAAGTAATATGAACATTGTATACGTTTACAATTTATTGTCTAAAATATTATTCAAAATGTATTTACTGGACAACTTACATTTCTGTGGTTTGCCATAACGGTGTGTCAGAGTGATTGAGATATCCCACCATTTAAACATTTTAGTTGCAGATACATTACACAGAGCAGCAATAGCCACGCAAATCACAAAGTGTGAATGGGGCCTGAATCTTTGAACACACAGTTTATTACTGTGACTTACTGTAGCTCAGATCAGTAGATGGTCTATTTGACCGTCTTATTATTAATATTCACAGTGCATCCGGAAAGTATTCACAGCGTTTCACTTTTTCCACATTTTGTTATGTTATGTTGCAACCTTTTTCCAAAATGAATTAAAATCATTATTTTCCTCAAAATTCCACAAACAATACATCATATTGACAACGTGAAAGAAGTTTGTTTGAAATCTTTGCAAATTTATTAAAAATAAAAAAACGAAAAAAATTCACATGTACATAAGTATTCACAGCCTTTGCCATGACAATCAAAATTGAGCTCAGGTGCATCCTGTTTCCACTGATCATCCATAAACGGTATCTACAACTTGATTGGAGTCCACCTGTGGTAAATTCAGTTGATTGGACATGATTTGGAAAGGTGCATACCTGTCTATAGAAGGTCCCACAGTTAACAGTGCATGTCAGAGCACAAACCAAGCCAAGGAATTGTCTGTAGACCTCCAAGACAGAATTGTATCAAGGCACAGATCTGGGGAAGGGAACAGAACACAAAATTCTGCAGCACTGAATGCCCCAATGAGCACAGTGGCCTCCATCATCCATAAATGGAAGAAGTTTGGAACCACCAGGACTCTTCATAGAGCGGGCCTCCCAGCCAAGCAGAGCGATCGGGGGAGAAGGGCCTTAGTCAGGGGGCAACTAACAACCCAATGGTCATTTTGACAGTCCCAGCATTTCTCCATGAAGAAAAAACCTTCCAGAAGCAAATCGATCTCTGAAGCACTCCACCAATCAGGCCTGTGTGGTAGAGTGGCCAGACGTAAGCCATTGCTCAGTAAAAGGCACAGGACAGCCCACCTGGAGTTTGCCAAAAGGCACCTAAAGGACTCTCAGACCATTAGTAAAAAAAAATACTCTGGTCTGATGAAACAAAAGATTGAACTCTTTGGACTGAATGGCAAGCGTCATGTCTGGAGGAGGAAACCAGGCACAGTTCATCACCGGATCATTACCATTCATACAGTGAAGCATGGCGGTGGCAGCATCATGCTGTGGGGATGTTTCTCAGCAGCAGGAACTGGGAGACTAGTCAGGTCGAGGGAAAGATGAATGCAGCAATGTACAGAGACATCCTTGATGAAAACCTGTTCCAGAGAACTCTGGACCTCAGACTTGGGGCAAAGGTTCGTCTTCCAACATAACGACCCAAAGCACACAGCCAAGATAACAAAGGAGTGGCTATGGGACAACTCTGTGAATGTTCTTGAGTGGCCCAACCAGAACCCAGACTTGAACTTGATTGAACAACTCTGGAGAGATCTGAAAATGGCTGTGCATCGGCGCTCTCCATCCAACCGATGGAGCTTGGCAGGTCCTGCAAAGAAGAATGAGAGGAAAAAAAAAAAAGGTGTTCCAAGCTTGTAGCATCGTCCTCAAAAAAACCTGAGGCTGTAATTGGTGCCAAACGTGCTTCAACAAAGTATTGAGCAAAGGTTGTAAATATAAATATATATATATATATATATATATATATATATATATATATATATATATAAAT
This sequence comes from Rana temporaria, assembly GCF_905171775.1. NCBI lineage: Eukaryota > Metazoa > Chordata > Amphibia > Anura > Ranidae > Rana > Rana temporaria. Next base: position 81,305,796 of record NC_053496.1, on the reverse strand, counting down.
AAATAAATATAAATATAATGTATGTGATTTTTTATTTATTTTATAAATTTGCAAAGATTTCAAACAAACTTCTTTCATGTTGTTTATGGGGTATCGTTTGTCGATTTTTTAGGAAAATAATGATTTTAATCCATTTTGGAATAAGGCTGTAACATAACAAAATGTGGAAAAAGTGAAGCGCTGTGAATACTTTCCAGATGCAATGTGTACAGTGCTGTCAATTTTACGCAGCGCTTTACATATACATTCCACATTCATATCAGTCCCTACCCTCAAGGAGCTTACCATCTAAGTTCCCTAACTGACATCCATACATACACCTAATAGGGCCAATTTAGACAAGAGCCAGTCAACCTACCAGAATGTCTTTGGAGTGTGGGAGGAAACTCACGCAAGCACAGGGAGAACATGCAATCTCCCGGCAGGTAGTGCAATGGTTGGGTTTCAAACCATCGTCCCTAGTGCAGCTAGACAGAAGTGCTAACCACTTAGCGCAGTGCAGTGTTTATAGCCATCGACAGGATTAGACATTCCCCTACAGCTTACACAAGAGCTTTGACTGAGTGCAGCCTCTCCAATTAGTAATCTAAATAGATCCTGTATTCTGTTGTACATCCTAGTTAGGGCATCCACAAAGATCAATAAACATGTACACAAAAAAAAAGTCTCTAAGAAAAACTTAACCCATACAAACCTGCGAGGCCCATAAACTGTGGAATATGTAGTTTCTTCACAGGAAATGTCAATTCTCATACTACAGACAGAGATTATACATTAACTTGTGCAGTGCCATGCCCCATATCTCATGTTTCTATACAAACAGAAACTACTGACACAGGAATGTGAATATCTACACTACTATAGACTGTGTGTACACAGTAACAAATTACATGCAGGTTGAAAACAGCTTACAGGTAGGAAGGTTTACAGTGCCTTTAAAGTGGTTGTAAACCCACTTAAAAAAAAAAAGCACCTGCAAGACAAAGGCATAATGAGCTAGTATACACATATCATACTAGCTCATTATGCAATAATTGTCCAGGATCGAAGCCCCCAAGGCGGTGGCCGACAAAGCACCGGACGGTGACATGTAGTCCCAGAGTTACTTTTGCGTATCGCGGCTCGGGCGCTGTGATTGGCCGGAGCCATGATGACATCACTCCTAGGCAATGAGGATAGAGAGAGACCCGGAGAGCCGCTGCTCTCATGCACATCGCTGGATCGAGATTGGGCTCAGGTATGTATTGGGGGGCTGAGGGGGGAGCTGCACACTGAAGGTTTTTTACCTTCATGCATAGATTGCATGAAGGTAAAAAACCTTCAGCCTTTAAAATCAACCACTTTAGCCTGCCCATAAAGAGAAAGAGACTGAGGGGGGCAAACATGTTAATAGGTAAAGTGCAAGCAAAAATAGGATTTTTTGTACTCACCGTAAAATCCTTTTCTCTGAAGTCCATGGACGGACACAGCTCCTTAAATCTTGACAAGTGGGTTATGTTCCCTGTTTACAGGAGAGGACTAGGCAGAAACATGTTAAATAGTTAAATACATGTTACATTAACAGAGTTGAACAGCCCCGCCCAGGGGACGGTCCCTCCAGACATAACCCTCCTCACTGCAGCATGCAGCCTCAGTTCGTAACAAGCAGTACAAACCTAAAAAGGAGGGGTGGGAGCTGTGTCCGTCCATGGACTTCAGAGAAAAGGATTTTACGGTGAGTACAAAAAATCCTATTTTCTCTTATCGTCCATGGACGGACACAGCTCCTTAAATCTTGACAAGTGGGACGTCCCCAAGCAGTGTCAAAAAACGAGGGGTGGGAAATATATCAGTAAAAACCATTTTTAACTTCACCCCAAAACAAGCAGAGCTCCTCAACGGAGGAGGTGCAACTTTAAACAGCCGCCGGCAAAAACTAGCGGCTGAAAAAAACATCATAAGATGCACTCACAGCAACCATGTAAATTCTGGAAAAAGCGTGAACGGACGAGCAAATCGCCGCCTCGCACACCTGTGAGACCGACGCATGATGTCGAAAAAACCCCCAAAAAAAACAGGAAGCACCAATTGCCCTGGTTGAAAGTGCCGTGACCGGAAAGGGGGGCCCGCCCATTAGGAGCATAGGCCTGTATGACGGCCTGCCTGATCCACCGAGAAATGGTGGTCGACGAGACCGCCAGGCCCTTTTGTGGACCAGACACCGACACAAAAGAGAGTCAGAAGCTCCGAAATGGAGCTGTAGTAGGCTGGTATACCTGCAAAGCGCGTACCACGCCTAAAGTATGAAAGGCCGAAACCTCCTTCGGAAGAAGGGAAGGTCGCGGGCGCACCATCACCTAATCCTTATGGGGGATCAAGCATGGCGGCTTGCAAGACAAGACCGCCAACTCAGAAACCCCTCTAACCGAGGTAAAGGCCACTAATGGGGCCACCTTCTGAGATAGTGTCAAGAGAAAATCTCTGATGTTTCCAAAAGGAAGGTTCCTGAAGAACCGAGAGCACCAGAGTCAAAACTCATGGGGGAAGAGATGGGCCAAGAGGGGAAAGTATATGACAAACCCCTTGCACACAAAAAAAGGGGACCCACCAGGGAACGGGCCGCAAAAAGGCCACTAAAAGAACACAGCCAAGGCTGAAATCTGCCCCCAAACGGTGCTTTAAGCATCTTTTAGATCCAATCCAAGCTTTAAAAACAGCAGGACCCTGGACACCGAGAGTACGCCCGTGGACGTCACTCCATCCCTTCGCACCAAGAGAGGTACGACAGTAGATCCTCCGGAAGAAGACTACGGTGCCCTGTTGAGATGACCGAGTCAGACAGACCCTGGTCACCTAAAGTCTGGCTTCCAATAACCATGTTGAGCAAGTCAGTGACTGTACAACAGGAGGAAGTATGGGACCTTGAGACAGGAACCTCCTGCCCTGGCAATCGCCAGGGTGCCTCCGCTACCAGGCGCCCGATATCAGCGTACCAAGGACGCCGAGGTCAATCTGGAGCGATTAGAATCATCGGGATCTCCTCAGCATCCACTCTGTGGAGCGGCCGAGGAAGCAACTACCATGGAGGAATGGCAAAATTACCGATACAGACAACACAGGGCCACCAGTGCGACTGACGCATCTGTACAAGATCACTAGACCTGGCCACTAACTTTGACACCCTTGCGGCGGAGACAAGCTGCCAGGAGATCCATGCCATGTGAGGCTCACCTCCTGCAAGGGAGCCGAAACACCCCAAGCACAAAGACCAGTCGCCCTGGTCCAGCATCTGGCGACTCCAGTAGTCCGCCTGCCGGCATACCTGATGGTAGACTAAAGCCACGGCCGTGGCGTTGTCCGGCTGAAACCAGATCGGTCGACCACAAGGAGAAGCATAGCCTGATCGCCTAAAATAGTAGGACAATGAACAGTAGACAGCACCTGGTATTCCCAGGTGGTCTCCCACCAGGCACTAGCCAGGCCCGACCCTGGGTAGCTACCGAGACCAGACACATTCAAGGAGGTGTGGTCATAGGTCCACACAAGTCCAGCGACTCAGGGCCGACTGGACCCCCCAGTTTTGTGAACCTCCAGGTTCACAACCCGTGAGCTGGCATCCGTCGTAAACACCGACCACTGGAAGAAAGGAACAACTTCCCGGACCGAAGAGTCGGGAATCTCTGTCACCAACTCAGAGAGACTCTGACTAGGTGGCGCACAGGAATCTAATGATTTCAGAGACAACCTGGACAGTAGTTCCCCTGGAAAACCAGGGTGTGGAACTGGGCATACAGTACCACCTTGAAGGAGGCTACCCACAGACCCCGAACCAGCAGGCGCCCGGAGAGAAGACCGATTGCGTGATGCCAATACCTTCACCGCAGACTGAAGAGTCTGCAATTTCTCCAGGGGGAAGAAGGACCTTTGCCACTGAGGAGTCTGGATCAACACTAGATACTCCAACGCTGAGTCGGAACCTAGCATGCCCATGATTTGAACCCTGGGTCGCACACATGGAGGGCATGCTTGCTGCCACTGAGCTACACTTTCTGGCGTAAACGTTTAACATCCACCCGAATCTTCGGAGGGTCTGAATGGGAATAACCCATCCACTAGGTCGGAGACAGAAGCTGCTCTCAGAAGAAAGTCGTCCAAGTAGCCAATGAGGCAAAGCCTCGCTGTCCCAACAAAATTCAAATAAGTGGGAGCTCCTAGCTGAAAACCCATGGTGCTGACGCCAGATCAAAAGGGAGGGCCACAGGCTGACAGAGACCCTTCTCTCATCACGAAGCACAGAAAAAAACACTGTGACATGTGCAAAACGGGACATGCATGTATGCGTCCCTGATGTCCGAGGACGTCAGGACATCCCCCAGATGAAGCGCAGCTACCACCGAACAAATGGATTCCATGCGGAACTACCCAACGTTCACAAAGGTATTTAGGGCCTGAGGCCCATAGAAAACCCCAAAACTCTCGTCCTGCAGGAAAGGTAAAATTACCTTGCAGCTTAGCAAATCCCACGCTGCCCAAGGCAGACCGACGGGCCGGGAGAGGAAGACACAAGGACAGAACTTTGTTCTGTGGATAGGAGGAAACCCTATCTAGTACTCCGAAGAGACCACCTCGCAGACCCACTAGTCGGAGAGCAGGGAGGTTTCACTGAATTGTGAACCTGCAAGCCGCCCCTCCCACCTAGAGACAGGGAGGGAAGGCTATATACATTGGCAGGATTTGGGTGCCGGCGTGATCGGCTTATGCACCCAGGGACAGATTAGTCCCCCAGCTGGGCCTTTGACGGCCTGGGAGGGTTGCCCCTAAATAATACACACACATAGTGTATATGTATATTATGTAGGTGTATACACACATGTCTTTGGAGGAAACCGGAGTACCCGGAGGAAACCCACGCAGACACAGGGAGCGACAATGCAAGCTCCAGGCAGATTGGAGTCAGTGTGCGGATTCGAACCAATGACTCTCTTGCTGCCAAGTAATGGAGTTAAGCACTACACCACCGTGTGCACAAAACCATTCTGAGCCTAGATTCACACTGCTGCGAATTCAAAATCGCGGTAAAACGCAATTTAATGTAAATCGCGGCCCGAAATCGCAAAAAGTAGTACAGGAACTACTCCTTGAAATCGCAGATGCGGCGTCGCACTGATTAGGACAGTGCCATTGCCGACAATTGCCACCGATTTGAGATGCGACTTGACATGTCAAATCGCATCTCAAATCGTTCCAAATCGTACCCAGTGTGAACCAGGGCTGAAACAGACACCCTGGATAACAAGGGCGCAGCATTCAAAGAAAGCATCACAGACCTATATGAGGCCCTGGACCAGCTGGTCCGCTAGGCTAATAACCTCAGGAGAGAGTCGGTGCTCCTCCACTGTCTGGTGCAAAATGCTCACTCTGTGAGTTGTATACAGCACTAGGGGTCAGGACTACTCCAGGATGGCCGCCGAGCGTTCAGAACGCGGCCACAGGAAAATGGCCGGCACAATGTAAGCTGCGCCATAGCGCGGCTACGACAAAATGGGCGCCAATGGGAGTTTTCAATGTAATTTAATAACCTCCCAAAAAATGGCGCCAGCGTCGACTGAGACCCCAGTGTAGTGGCCACAATAGGCCCGCAAGCCAGACCCCAGCATGGTAAACATGGAACGGGTCAGTACTTCGGATCTTCTATCAGTCAGATCCATACAAGTAGGGGTTCCCGCCCGGCGGTGAGGGACTACAAAAGCCCTCAGCGGCTTTTCTCATTCCGCATCTCAGAAATTATCAAAGAAGGGCACAGAAGGAAAAAACCTACACAGCGGTCTGATTTGTGTGATCCAAAAAAGACCGAGCCCTCGGCGGAAACCCAGCTGCACTATGCAGCTTAGGAGAGTCCCTTGCAGCAGTAAAAAGCGCACCCATAAATGCCTTATTCTGCCTTTTTTTTTTTTTTTTTTTTAACTAGGTACCTGGTCCATGGCTCCAAACAGAGCATTCCCCAGGGGATAACGGGGGAAGGGGGCACTCTTTTACCATCCGCCCGCAGTCCACCCCCACCCTGGCACAAACTGTGTCCAGGACTAACAATAAAAACTCTGTGGGAATCCCAGGTGCTAACACCTGCTGCCACCACCAGCATGTGGGGAAGGACCCAGATACTGACTCCAATATTTACATAGTGTGTATTATAATATGCACACCTGTCCATACAAATAGACAAGAGCTCCTAGAGCCCTATTCAGGGCCTCTCACCCACTTGCTGCGCTGACCAGGGGTAACCAGGGGACTCCCTCAGGAGGAGACTGCCCAGCGCTGCCTGTGAGGAAAAGAACCGTGAGGTAACTTTTGCAGGGACCTGTGTTTAAACAGGAAAAGCCTCCTAGGGCTGTTTTATTTAAGGACAAGTCACAGATACAGCATAAAAAGCAAAACCATTACAGGTGTCACCAATCAGTCAGCGTCTGCTGAAGTATAATCATAAACATCTGTGCTCATCACAGGGCTTTTTACCTCACAGGAAAGCCCAATACAAAAAAGAAAAAAAAACACAGGCCAGATAACACAGTCCCCTCAGGAAGGCCCCCTCCCCCCTGACAGCGGCAATGTTAGCAATGCAGCAAGGGAAAGGAGCAGGGAAGGGAGGGGAAGGGACCCCCGAACCCCAGGAATGCCCAGCCGTACCAACCCACCGAAGCAGGAGGGACTGTACTTACCCGTCCAAGCGAGGACTCGCTGACGCATTCCTGACAGAACTACAACCGAAATGGAGGTAGCTGTCGGCCCGGTCCACTGTGAGTGAGACAACACCACAGCCCAGTCATATGTGGACCTCGGAGCAAAGCTCACCGGCCACCCCAGGAGTCATGGGGTACGGCGTGGCAGACCAAGCCTCTTTGCAAAGGTGTGCCCACGCTTGCTGGTCGGACTGAGTAGACTACAAGGATCTATATTATCCAGCCTGTCTCTCAGCCGACAGTTGAAAGAAGATTCTTCAAGAAAAAGTAAAGTAAAATAAAATAAAATAAAATTTCTCCTCAGGGCGCTGGGCCCAAAGGGAGCCATACGTCCTTCTCCTTTGCTAGGCAGAACGAAACTGAGGCTGCATGCTGCAGTGAGGAGGGTTATGTCTGGAGGGACCGCCCCCTGGGCGGGGCTGTTCAACTCTGTTAATGTAACATGTATTTAACTATTTAACATGTTTCTGCCTAGTCCTCTCCTGTAAACAGGGAACATAACCCACTTGTCAAGATTTAAGGAGCTGTGTCCGTCCATGGACGATAAGAGAAATGTCATTTTAATGGAGTTAAACTTATGGAAGCTTAATTCTGATACAAACTTGTATGTGTCAAAAGTGCATTGTGTGAAATACACAAACATGACATTTCTAATAAAACCATATCCAAGAACTTACCAGGGTACTGCCTAGTTAGTAGTGGTCGCTGCTGAATGGAAAAGCGAAAAAAAGATGACAGAGGACGTTTTGGGGGTTCCTTTGGTGGATGAGCTCTTGGGAAGTCATTGACTACTGGATTTTTTGAGAACCACCTTGCTGTCGTACACTGCACAGTTGATAAAGCACTGGGAAAGTTGCTGCACCTGGAAAAAAGCGAGGACAAAGTTACAAATGTACCTTTGACTCCAGGGGTCAACTGCTCATTTTGTTTAGTGATGAGCAGAAAGCACATAACTCACCCAATCTTTCAGAAAACGGTGCTCCCCCACAGTCCAGTGGTGGACTGTTCCTGGTCTATAGAGCCTACTCTAGCCGTGATGACGTCCAGAACAGTCCACTATTCAAGACCACTGGAGCGCGGGGGTAACGGACCAGTCTTATGCTGGGAGGATCGAAGGATTGGGTAAGTATATTTCCTCTCCTCTAGAAAAAGAAAACGAGCAAATACAACTAGGGCATACTGGTGATGAGAAAGATTGTTACAAGTGAAACTAGCTACATATTAACCAGACCCTAGAAAAAGATGTGCATCTATAATCACAGACTTTACAAAGAAATTATATTCTCAATTTTCAGTAGGTAACACAAATGTATATGTTATATTCACTTCAAACGAATCCACAAAACATGGAATAATGGGATTCTAATCATTTTATAGCAGAATTTTTTTTTTGGTAAAAACAAAAATCGCAATAAGCGTAGATGGATTGGTTTTCGCAAAACTTATAGCATCTACAAAATAGGGGATAGATGGATTTTTTTAACTAGTAATGGCGGCGATCTGCAATTTTTATCGTGACTGCGATATTGTGACGGACATAGTCAGACACCATTGACACTATTTTGTGACCAGTGACATTTATACAGCGATCAGTGCTATAAAAATGCATCGATTACTGTATAAATGTGACTGGCAGGGAAGGGGTTAACACTAGGGGGTGATCAAGGGGTTGCGTTTCCTAGGGAGTGATTCTAACTGTAGGGGGCGGGAACTCACAAGGGGAGAAGACTGATCGGTGTTCTTCTGTACTGGGAACACACCATCGGTCTCCTTTCACCTGACATGAAACACAGATCCACAGTCCTTCTCTGTTACCAGGCAATCACTGGTGCCTGGCAGACATCGCGGTCACCGAGCACGCGCATCGGCTCCCAAGTGACGCGGCGGACGGGCACCCCCTGCCTAGAGGTCTGGGAAGCAAAGGACGTCATATGACGCCCGCCCAGAACAAGAGCCACACCGCCCAGCTGTCATTTGACAGTGGGCGGGCAGCAGGCGGTTAAACATTCACCGTGCTGGAGAAAAGGGTAATTGAACCCTTGGAGTTAATAGCTGGTTAAAACTCCTTTAGCAGCAATGACTTCAAGCAAGTACTTTTGGTAGCTTTGGACCAGACCTGCACAACATTCCAGAGGAATTTTTGACCATTACTCAAAAGGCCACTTTAACACTGAAGCGTTTTACAGGCTCTTTTGTGCAAACAAAAATAAATAGCGCCTGTAAACTGCCTCTTCTGCAGCCCCAGTGTGAAAGCCCAGCAAGCAGCATCTTTGGGGCGGTGCGGGAGTGGTGTATTTGGCGTTTCTAAACTGCCCCTGCCATTGAAATCGATGGCCAGCGCTGTCGAAGTGTCTGCAAAGCGTTTCGCCAGCAGCACTTTTGGGGAGCTTTTTACCCTCTTTCAGCCACTAGCAGGGGTTAAAAGCACCCTACTAGCGGCTGAAAGGCACTGCTAAAACGACCATTGGGTCACTTTATGTTGGTAATCTATGCCCTTTTTGCACCATACATAATGCTGAGTATTCTTCCTGAATAATTCAACTTTTGTTTCATCAGTTTACAAAGCATTTTCCTAGTAGTGTTGTGGTTTGCCAAGGTGCTCTCTGGCAAATGTCAGGCAATGTTGGTTTTAGAAAGCAGCATCTTCCTTCATGGACACCATGCCTGTTCAAAGACTTACAAATTACGTATATATAAGATTGGATGTGTCCCCCTTTTGTTGGTTGAACTAGATGGACTTGTGTCTTTTTCAACCAGACTAACTATGTAACTAATTATGTATGATAAGATTCATGAACAGGGATGTTTGCCAGTTCTGGTGATGTCTTTAGTGGTTACTTGATGATTTTTCTTTGCCTAGTTGAATATTCTGTGTTGTGCCTAGGGAGTCATCCTCCACTTCTGCAGATCAATTACTCTTGATCATGTCTTCAGAGAGCTCCCCCCCCCCCCCCCCAAGATGTGTTCCAAATCAGCTGATGCTTCTTATGATCAGCAATCTTAAAAGTGTCTTATCAAAGGAACTCTAAACCACACCTCCAAACTAATTTCATGTATTAGACTCCAGGTGTGCAAACTACTGACTCCATTAGCTTTCACTGAAGTAATTAGTTTATGGTTTTACTTTTTTCTCCAGCACTGTTAATGTTAAATGGGTGTGTTCAATAAACGTACCACAAATTAGAATTGTTTGGGTGTTATCAGCCCATGCACATTGTGCTTGCCTATTGCTGTGACCTAGATAAGGATCAGATCACATGGCAAATTATTGCAAAAAACCCAGGGCCATATTCTCAAAGAGTTTACGCCGGCGTATCAGCAGATACGCCGACGTAAGTCCGATTCTAAGGCCGTCCTATGTTTAAGTGTATTCTCAAACTGAGATACACTTAAACATGCCTAAGATACGACGACCTGTGCCGTTGTATCTTAGGCTGCAATATCTACGCTGACCGCTAGGTGGCGTTTCCTTTGCGGTCAGCGTAGAATATGCAAATGACTAGTCACGCCGATTCTCTAACGTGTTGCCCGTCGTAGTGATTTTACGTCGTTTCCGTAAGCGATACGCGGCGTAAAGATAAACATGCCCCCTAGGTGGCGTACTCAATGTTAAGTATGGCCGTCGTTCCCGCGTCGAAATTTGAAAATTTAACGTCGTTTGCGTAAGTCGTCCGTGAATGGCGATGGACGCCATTTACGTTACCGTCAAAACAAATGACGTCCGTGAGACGTCATTTAGCGTAATGCACGTCGGGTAATTTACCCGACGGAGCATGCGCATTACGATAGGCGCGGGAGCGCACCTAATTTAAATGATCCACGCCCCCTACCAGGATCATTTGAATTAGGAGTGCTTGCGCTGGTGGACTTTACGCTATGCCGCCGCAAGTTTACAGGTAAGTGGTTTGGGAATCAGGCACTTGCCAGTTAAACTTGTGGCGGAGTAACGTAAAGGACATAAGTTACGCCGCCGGAGATCTCTAAGAATATGGCCCCCAGTTAATTACAAGGGGTTCACATATATTTTCTTGCCACTGTCTTTTAAAACCATTTATCAACACAGGAGAAACGAATAGTAAATGTACAGAGTACATGGTTTACCTAAAGAACCACTAAACTCAAAATAATCTGATTTTTGGTTTGATAGTTTTACTTGGAGAAAATCAGGGGACACAAAGCATCTTCATTAAGTGGTTGTAAAGGCTGAAGGTGTTGCACCTATATGCATGAAGCTAAAACACCTGTGCGTTGCTGCTTCCCCCACCACAATACTCACTTAAGCTCCTATTCGATCCAGTGATGTGCACAAGAGCCTTGGCTGTCCCTGGACTCCCTCTCCTCATTGGCTACTGCTGTCAATCACAGTCAGTGAGCCAATGAGGAGAAAGGGGAGCTGAGCCATGACTCTCTGTGCCCTATGAATGCATAGAGAAGGGCTCAGGAGCAAGCATGCACCAGCAAGCGGCTTGCTATTAGAGGCACTAGTAAATAGGGAGGAGCCAGGAGCGCCAGCAGGGGACCCGAGAAGAGGAGTATCGGGGCTGCTCTGTGCACAACCACTGCACAGAGCAGCCAAGTATATCATGTTTGTTATTTACACACACAAAAAAAGCCAAACCTTTGATACCACTTTAGTCATTAAAATAGGGTTATGATGCCACCTTCAGGTGATTGGATACTGGAAGAAAAAACAAGGCAGGAAGTTCCCTCACAGTCATTACCTCTCCACATTAGGCAAGGCTTTGTAGAAAGCCATGAACCACAGAAGAAGAGGGGGTCTCTGTGTCCCATGATATACTCCAAGAAAACGTTTTTACAGGTAAGCTAAAAATCGAATTTTCTTTACACAGAACATCTTCATTAGCCATTATGCTAGAGATGTCCCAAAGCAATGAATATGAGGGGAGGGCAACACAGCCACAAGCCAACTACTCCCAAACAAGTAAACCAAAATAAGTTAGAACAACACGCCAGCCTAAGGTGGAGTGCTTAGCCACCTATAGAAAAAGGGAAAGCAGGGGAGGATAGAGCATTTCAGAATTTCAGGACAGCATAGGAAGGCTGGGGGAATCATTTCCAGGAGAAAAACAGTGGACGGGGACAGAGGGATTCAGTTCCAGGGGGACAACAGTTTAGGACAGTGATGGCGAACCTTGGCACCCCAGATGTTTTGGAACTACATTTCCCATGATGCTCAACTACACGGCAGAGTGCATGAGCATCATGGGAAATGTAGTTCCAAAACATCTGGGGTGCCGAGGTTCGCCCTCACTGGTTTAGGAGGACAGAGGAATTTGGTTCCAGGAGGAAGGCAGTGGAGAAAGACAGAGGGATTTGGTACCAGCAGGACAGGGGAGGAGGACAGAGGGATTAAATTCTAGGTTAGGACAGAGGGATTCATTTCCAGGAAAAGACAGTAGAAGAGAACGGGGGGGATTCAACTCTGGGGGGGGGGGGACGGAGGAATTCAATTCCAGGGGGGGGGGCTCAGCAGAAGAGGGCAAGGGTATTTAGTTCCAGATAAGGTCAGTGGGATTCAGTTCCGGGGGGGGGGGGTTAAGGATGAGCTCTGGCGTATTCGCATAGAACACGTGCAGAGCCCGCCAGGAAGTGTGCACGGCGCTGCGCTAATAACAGCCAGGGAGACATTTCACGTTCCCCGCAGCCGAGCATCGGGACAATGTCTCCCTGGCTGTGATTAGCACAGCGCCGTGCACACTTCCTGGCGGGCTCTTCACGTGTTCTATGCGAACACGCCAGAGCTCATCCTTACCGGAGAGGAATCAGCTGAGAATTTGGTTCCAGAGCGGACGACGGAGGGATCTGGTTCCAGAGCGGACGACGGAGGGATCTGGTTCCAGAGCGGGCGACGGAGGGATCTGGTTCCAGAGCGGGCGACGGAGGGATCTGGTTCCAGAGCGGGCGACGGAGGGATCTGGTTCCAGAGCGGGCGACGGAGGGATCTGGTTCCAGAGCGGACGACGGAGGGATCTGGTTCCAGAGCGGACGACGGAGGGATCTGGTTCCAGAGCGGACGACGGAGGGATCTGGTTCCAGAGCGGGCGACGGAGGGATCTGGTTCCAGAGCGGGCGACGGAGGGATCTGGTTCCAGAGCGGACGACGGAGGTATTCAGCTCGGGGGGGGATATTCTGTTTAAGGACAGGGAGAGCAGGGCTCTATGCATTTCCTGCAGAGGGTGGAAGTAAATCAATAAAGCATGATATAGCCAAGCCATGCACATAGAACTATAGGAGTGCTGAGCCCCAGCATGGCTGGAAGGCACATGGTGTGTGACAGCCGGGTTCCCGTAGGGAATGCTGGGTCTTCTAGTTCCACAGCCAGAAGTACTCATCACCCACACTCTTCCCCTTCCCCACATGTAACACCTTGCAGCCTGTGAACAGCGGAGTCCGGCCAGTGCCTTGGCAAGCACCCCGACACCTCTAGACAGCAGGGACACCATGACTGCTACACGATCTTCCAGTCCCGCTCATGCGCAAGGCATGCCGGGTATGTCCTACGTCACTTCCTCTGGTGTTCTGCCTTGTTACGCGTTTTCTTGTTATCGCCCTACTGCTTGTCTTGTGCACTGTCCACATGACCGTATACAGTTTGTGTTTCTAAATACCATAATAAATTATCAGGCGACTATTGCGGAACTGTGGCACGAAGACGGAACGTTTGTATACCGTCGTGTTTCCGTAGGGAACGGTTTCTTTGGTGCACCTGGTAGAGCAAGAGTGGTGCGCATGCGTGAAGTGACTTTTTTTAGCAGGGAAGATGGTGGCGACCAGGAGAGGCACGAGGGTAGAGCCTCAGGAGGAGATGGAGGGCGGCGGAGAGGAGCAGGTAGAGTACGGGAGATGTGATATGGACGGGAGGGTGATCGGGGCTCCCTGACACACCCCTACTCCGCTGTAGTGTCTGGATAATGTGACTTGTTCTAATAAAATGTGCAGCCAGCAATACATTTCTATGGGCCGGTGAAGGAGTGTGATGATCCTGGATCTGATCACAATCTCCACTTAGGAGCAACCCCCACCCAGGTGGAGGCTCTGCGAATGGCACCTTCACATCTTCTCCAAAATAGATGTAAAGCCAAGACTTTGTGGAACTTTGGAGTAGGGAAGGGTTAGAGCTGCTGTCAGTTTGGACATCTGTGTCTGATTAGGGAGATTTCACTTCCTGTCTTGTTTCCGCAACAGGAAGAGAGAAGATATCTTGCCACTCTTAGCCCTCGTTCACAGAGTGAATTGACAAGTCGCAGCCTATTTCCGGTAATGGCACCGTTCGTTTCCAATCCGTGTGACACCGACTTTGCAGCGAAGCGCCGATTTCCAAAAGTAGTTCCTGCACTACTTTTTGTGTATTCGGTTGCGACTTTAACCACTTCCATACCGGGCATTTATACACCTTCCCGCCCAGACCAATTTTTAGCTTTCAGTGCTGTTGCACTTTGAATGACAATTGCGCGGTCATACTACACTGTACCCAAATGAAATTTTTATCATTTTGTACCCACAAATAGAGCTTTCTTTTGGTGGTATTTGATCACCTCTGGGATATTTATTTTCTGCAAAAAAAATGACCAAAAATTTAGAAAAAAAACGTTTTTTTTTTTTTTTGTTTCTGTTATAAAACATTGTAAATAAGTATGTTTTCTCCTTCACTGATGGGCACTGATGTGGTGGCATTGATGGGCACTAATATGCGGCACTGATGGTCAGCACGGATGGGCACTGATAGGTGGCACGGATGGGCATAGATGGGCACTATCGTATGTGTTGTACTAATGGATGCTAAACAATGCCTGCCAATCAGTGATGCCCATTGTGGGCACTGATTGGAATCCATTGCGGCACTGATTGGCATCCATTTTTTGTGTCCTTCTCATCCCTGGTGGTCTTTTTTTTTTTAATCCCCAGTGGACATCCTTTTGGGGGGCTGTGCTGATAATCGATCAGCACAAACCCCCCCCCCCCCTGCCACAGGAGCAGTCGATCGGCTCTCCTCTACTCGCGTCTGTCAGACGCGAGTAAGGAAAAGCCGATTACCGGCTTTTCCTGTTTTACATCGTGATCAGCCGTGATTGGACACGGCTGATCACGTGGTAAAGAGTCTCCGTGAGAGACTCTTTACCTTGATCGGTGTTGCGGGGTGTCAGACTGACACCCTGCAACAACGATCGCTGCAATGCACGCCCCTGGGGGCGCGCAGTGGCTCAGAATCCTGAGGACGTCATATGACGTCCAGTCAGGATTCTACAACCACTTTGCCGACGTCAATTTGTCATTGGCGGGCGGCAAGTGGTTAATAAACTTCTGTGCATGAAGGTGAAGCCGCACATATGTCTTTCAAGTCGCACCCAAAGTTGCAATGAAAATTGGCTTTGATAGTGTGCGATTTCAAAAACGTGCTGCAGCTCTTGCCACCCCTCTGAAACGTGGATTGCTTTTCAGGGGTCATTTTGACAGTCGGTGTGAAGGCGATATGTTGCGTCCTCACCTCTTGGCTGAGCCATCGCTGCTGCATTGGACATGGTTGCAGGGCTTTTGCTGCCTTGCTTAAATGTGTTTAATTTGGTACCACTTGCTGAATGCAACATGCCATTTAATTTTTGCTGTGAAGCATCTAAATCATGTCATATGTACAGCTGGGTGGTTGCATGCCTTTCTTTAGGGGGGCAGTAAAAAAGTGATTTCACTGTCTGCTTCTACTGCCCCTGGTCCTCTGTGTGATTGATCCCTTAGACAGCTGTCTGTGTGTGTGTGTGTGTGTGTGTGTGTGTGTGTGTGTGTGTGTGTGTATAATATATATATATATATATATATATATATATATATATATATATATATATATATATATATATATATATATATATATATATATATATATATATATATATATATATATTTATTTTTTTTTAGGCGAGGCTTCGGCCTAGTTTGCAGAGCGACGGTCCTATGGGGGGGAAAAAAAAGCGATTTGGTCAAAATCTGAATCGATTTGCCCTCGCAACTCGATTCAAATAGTGTTTTTTTATTTATTTTTTTCCCAGCCCTACTGGATACTAATGTTTTATAGGTAAGGTTGATCCAGGGAATATCAGATTTGCCTCTTGGGGGATCGGGATGGATTTTATTTCCCCACTGGAGCACATTGGATCATGCTTTGTTTGTGTTTTTGCCTTTATCTGGATCATCTATGGGTATGGGATCCATTATGGGTATGGGATCTATTAGACTAACTAAATAGAGCAGCAATATGCCCACCAAACGAATAATACTGTATTTAGTTTTAATTTTTACGTTATGAATATAGAAATCATTTGTTTACATTTTTTTCCAAGAAGTCTTTTCCTGTAAAGATATATTTTGTTTTTCAGACTGCAGTGGAATCTGTTACAATGTCTTCTCCAAAGCGGACACAAAGAACAGTTAGGAGTGACTCTTTGGCACAGGACAGTGGTAGGAATAGTCAAGATCAGAGTGATGAATCTACAGTAACAGGCAGCCCGCCCAAGAATGATTCTAGAAGGGTTCCGTCTCAGGTGATCACTCGGGGTAGGCATAGGAGTGGTCAATCGGATGCAGATGTCTCAGAGGCAGAATCTACTACATCCAATTCTTCCACAAGAGTTACACGTAGTAGACAAAGTCTTGGAAGCATAACAGACTCCGCTAGGAAACTGAGGAACCACAGATCTGCTATTATTACTGAGCCTATCTTGGAGTCTAAAGAAGATGAGGAGCTATCGGAAGCTGAATCAAACTGCTCCTCTGTTTCTACAAGGGCTAGCAGGAGGATGCAAGCAAATGCTTCACACTCAACTAGAGCAAGAAGTAGGAAGTCTGCTTTTCTTTCTGAACCAGTCTCTGATCATTCTGAGGCTGAATCAAACTGCTCTTCTGTTTCATTGTTGCAAAATACTGCCATCAGGTCTACAAGAACATCTGAAGCAATCCGTCTACTCTCTATTAATAGTGAACTTCAGAAAGAAGAACTATCCGAAGCAGAGTCTTGCAGTTCTCAAACGCAGGCCAGACGTTCTAGTAGGAGAATTCAGAGTAAACCACAGGCTGGTGATTCTAAGAGTGTCTGTGAAACTAGCAGTCAAGAACAAGATTCGCCAAAAAAACAAAGGTATAGTTTACGTGGAGTAAAAGTTGTAGAGACTTTGTCCTCTGTGCAAGAGCAAAACATCTTGTCCACTCCTCAAAGGAGTTTGAGAAATCGCATTGTAAATGAATGCGATGATATCGTATTACTTTCGGACACTGACTCTCGGAGTAAGGGGTTCTCAAGCAAGGATGCATGTGTGGACCAACCAAAAGCTGAAGAATCTTTGAAAGATAGAAAGTCTAACATGTCTATAGAAGAAAGTTCAGTTTTGAATCAAAAATTACCTGAAACCTCTCAGTCAACAATAACTTATGAAGTGATTGACCTTACAGAAGAGATTGATGAGCCACAACTCCAAGATCAAGACAAAGCTGGGGATGATGGTGACAGTGAGGCAGCTGATATTGCAAACAAAGATTTTTCAGATCTAAACACGGAGACCCAAAGTGGACCATCCAATGTCACTAAGGGTGTGGAAATATCTTTGATGCTTGATAGTGATGAAAGTGAAGAATCAGAACACAGCGAGGAAGAATCTGATGTAGAAATGCAGACTGAAGAGATCCAGGAGGAACTGGAAGAGGACCATGAAGACCTTGTGAAGACAAAAAAGCCTAAAAATACTTTAACTGAGCAATCACAAGATGCTGTAGATGATGGACTTTTTATTATTGATACGGCTCCGGGGCTGGATTCAAGTAAAAAATATTATGTAGATGGAAAAGGATCTGAGCGAGAACAAAGTGAAAATGAGTCTGAGGAAGAACTGCCTGAGCCTGATGAGGAGGAGGAAGATTTTATGGATGAAGAGGTGGATGACGGTGTTGATGAAGAAGAGGAGTTATTAAACCGACCGAAAAGTGGCTTGTAAGTTTTTTTGTTTTTTTTTAAACGGTGCATGCTACCCACTATACAATTGTCATACATAGTTCATAGATGACAATACAAATAATATCTTGAAGTGAGCCTGTCATGAAAGTACAGGGTCTGCCATTCCTGATCTCCCTAACTTGTTACCTTGATGTGTCTGGCATTGAGACCATTGTCATGAGACAGAGAACTAGAATTTATTGAAAGAATGTTCAGCGCCGACAGCCTTCAGGATTCCTCAACAATGAGGTTTCCTTTATGCTTGTAATGTAAGTTTTAGTGGCAGGTATTCTAAAAACTTCCAGGTATGTAGTATACAAGTGATCCTATTGTAAAAATTCACTTTAAAGTTAAAGCGGAGTTCCAGGCTTTTTTTATGTTAAAAGTCAGCAGCTACAAAAAAGCATAGCTGCTGGCTTTTAATAAACATACTTACCTTCTCCACTGTCCAGCGCCGCGCCGCATGGAGCTCCGCTCCTCTTACCCCCTCTCCGCCGGCGCCTCCATCCTAACTGTGGGCACCAGGTCATGACAGCTTTTGGCTTCACGACCAGGCACGCGCTGAGCGAGCGGCGCTGCGCTACCTGATTGGACAGGCGATTGCCTGGGACCTGTCGCGTGTCCCAGGCGATCGCCTACAGGGACGGGCCGCCAAAAGGCGATATGACATATCACCTTAGTGGTACCTGGGCGAAAGGAGGAAGCGGGACAGGAAGTCCCACTCCTCCTGAAGCCCCCACTCCCCGCCCCAAAAAAATTACATGCCAAATGTGGCATGTAAGGGGGTGAGGAGTGGATTAAGCAGAGGTTCTCTTTTGAGTGGAACTCTGCTTTAAGCTGGCCTTACATGGACTATAGACAGCAATGATCAATGTATTCTGATGGTGGGGAAGTCTCCTCACTGTCAGAATACATTGACACAGTGGGGAGGATTACTCCATCCACCTCTAATAAGTGGATGGGGTAATCTGGTCATGGTGTATTTTTTTTTTTTTTTATATATACCCGCTGGTTGAACAAAACAGACCCACCCATGGTCAGCTTTACTTGTTAAAGACCACTGATCTCCTTGTTGGCAGCAGAAGCATCAAGGTGTGTGTGTTTGTTGCTGTCGGATCTTTTTGGCTGGATTCACACTTGTGTGGTGCAAATTTCAGCTCTTATCGCTGCAGAGAGATAAGAGAACTGTTCAGCAGATCATCTCTGTTTTAGCTGTGAATTTGGAGAGAGGGGAGGGGGGAAGTGTATTAAGGTGAATGAGAGAAATGAACACATCTGCGAATAAGATGCGTGCCCATAGAAGCTAATTGGCCTGAATTCGCACCTGAGCGGCACCGCAATGCCTAGAAAACGCACACGTTTTTTCGGCAATGCGCAGTGCGAATGCATTGCGCATATGTGAACCAGCCTCATTGAAATGTATTTTATAATGTTATGCAAATTGGATGCGGTTTAAACCGCAACCAATTCGCATAGGTGTGCACCCAGCCTTAGACTCATTACCATGCCTTGCTGTGAAAAATAATTTCTTGTAAATGTTAGATATGTTATTTTCATTACCATTGACCACAGATGGCATTTTGTTTTTTTTAATTAACATATTCTGTTTGTTTTTTCCCAGGGATTTGTCAACAAGTATTCAGACAGGACTGAATATTAAGAAGCTGGGTGGCTTATATATCAACTTTGATGCAGAAAAGCCAAATCCTGGTCCAAGCTTGCAAGAAAAAATGAAAAAAGAAAATAAAAAGAAAGATGAGGTAAGATGATATGTGCACATACAGAGCACTTAAATTTAAAATATATTTTACATTATTTTTTTTTTTGAGTATCTGTCGCCCTATAGTTAAAGTGGAGCTCCAAGCTCTGCTTGTTTGCACCCTCCACTGTCTTGTTTGGAACTTCGTGGGGGGGGGGGTTGGCAGTAGGTACCTGGTTTTGACAGGTACTCGCTCCCATTTCCAGGTCACAGAGCGCTTGGAATTGCAGTCGCTGTAAATCTGAGGGGTAGTACTGAAATGAGGGGAAGCTCTGCTAATTTTATCATCCAATCATGTGAAGGCTAAAATGCTGTGTTTTTTTTTTTTTGTTTTTTTTTTCTTGTCCCCCCTCGGATCTACAGAGACTGCACTTGTAAAGTAGATTTGCCTTTAGTAAATAACCCCCAGTATGTCTCTTCTGCATTTGTTTCTTACCTGGCTGTATGCATAGCATTTCAGCATATGCCAAAATGAATGACATCACAGCGTGGCCAATCATAGCGACTGAAAATTAATGAGGCAGAGTATAGTTATGCTTTAAGTCAATGTTTCTCAACTTGAGTCCTCAAGTACCCCTAACAGGTCATGTTTTCAGGATTTCCCTCAGATGAAATGTCTGCGGTACTAAGTCAGTAAAACTGTACAAATCACTTGTGCAAAATAATAGAAAGTCTGAAAACATGACCTGTTGGGGGTATGACACGGTTGAGTGAAGTAGGTGGAGCTGCTGATGTTGCAGTTTTTCATATAAATGTAATTGTAACCTTTTGAGGAACATTTACTGTATATTAGAGCTGCACGATTTTTGTTTTGCTAAGATAGATCACGATTCTCTGACAATTCTTGCGGTGTAATATCATCTTTCACATTACAACAACAACAAAAATGGGTTAACTTTACTGTTTTAGTTTTTTTTTTTTTTTTGTTTGTTATTCATTGAAGTCTATTTTTCCCCCAAGAAATTGCATTTGAAAGACCGCTGGGCAAATACAGTTTGACATAAAATATTGCAGCAATTGCCATTTTATTCCCTAGGATCTCTGCTAAAATGTATATGTTTGGGGGTTCCAAGTAATTTTCTAGCAAAATATATTGTGTCAGAAAAAGATTTTGAATTTAAGTGGTTAAACTTCTTGAATTTACACACAGACTTTGCTCTAAGAAGGAAGTTGGTTACAATGTTTCATGTTGTTACAAACTTGGCAGACTACCCAGATTTTTTCTTTACACACACACACAAGTTTATCCCTTTTGATCTAAGCAGGAAGCATTAGTTGCAATGTTTCCTGTTTAAAACTTGGGGGATATTTTCTTTTGATAGCGGAGTGTCTCCACTTGTCTGTCCACTTGTTATATGAAAGAATCGTCAGGGGGGTTGAATCGAGATAACGATTTTTTTTTTAACGATTAATTGGGCAGCTCTAATGTATATACAGGAATTCCTAAATTCCCTCGGTGGCTGTCTCGGCTTAATGCAAATGAGCTCGCATGGTGTGGAGTTCCTACGGGCGCGCTCCACTGATACCGCCGGTGGCAATTGCCGCTCACTGTATCACTCGGCCCCGGCGTGCCGCATCATTGGATGTGATTGACAGCAGCACCAGCCTATGGCTGCGCTGCTTCCAATCCATCCAGTGTAGCCAGTCAACGGCCAGGCTGAGCGGCGAAGAGGATGTCTGGTGGGGGAAGCGATGCATTAAGGTGAAAAAACATTTACCTTTACAACCCCTTTAAAAGAGAAGTGTATGTATATCTATCTATCTATCTATCTATCTATCTATCTATCCTATCTATCTATCACTCATATCTAGGTGAATGCTGCATCTGTTCCCCCGCCACCTCCAAAACTGAGAACTGAGCGGTCAAACACTGCTGATTGCACAGTGCTCCGTGAACAGAGAGCTGGTGTCTCATTGGAGCACTGGTCTGTGGAGGGGGCAGGTGTGACTAATGTCAACCTATGTCTATTCGGTATTATAATCAAAGCTCGAAGTAGACCTTTTACTCATAGGTCACAGATAAGTTGTGGTTTGAAGGGATCTGTAACAGTTTTGGGTCTTTTTGTTATATTTTTGCAATATAGATTTTTCAGCTGATATTTATTATTATACAGGATTTATATAGCGCCAACAGTTTACGCAGCGCTTTACAATATAAAAGGGAGACAATACAGTTGCAATGAAATACAAGAGGAAATACAAGAGGATTAAGATATATATATATATATATATATATATATATATATATATTGGGGGTGTTGAATATAATCGATGCATCGCGATTCGGGGCCCCCCGATTCTGCATCGATGCATGTGACCCCAATAATCGATGTCGGGTGACGTCATCCCGACTTGCCACGCCCCTCCCGGGAGATCGCTCCGAGCAGGTCTTTTAAAATGTTTTATTTGTAATAAATGCGGTTTGTAATCCATTGTTTGGCAATCGCTGTGTGTGCTTTTTTAAATTTATGTAGATTCATACCTCGTAGCTCCGTGTGTAGTAACTGTACATGCGATCATGTGACTCCATGGTCCGGCCCGCCTCTCTCTTCCTCTGTCCTCTCACATCCCTTGTCTCAAAGTCTCTTCTGATGTCAGCCCCGCCCGCCTCTCTTGTGATCTGTTACTATAGACGATGGGCGGGGCTGAGAACGGACATCAGGGGAGATGAGAGGCAGGTCTGAGCATGGAGTCACATGAGGGGAAAGTAATATACACACGGAGACATGAGGTATGATGATTCTGCATATGTTGTAAAAAGCACATTACAGCCCTGGCTATAACAGCATTTAGTATCACAGGTATTTTATCAGCAGTCTGATTCCTAGGCTCCTAGGCTCTGCCTGTGCTGACATTTCTCTGACTCTCTGCACATTCCACTGTGTTAACTCCTAGTGTGCTGGAATGTGCAAAGAGTCAGAGAAATTTCAGCAGACAGTGCAGTGAAACTCACAGGGCTCTGTCAGTTGTGAAATCTAATCCCTGAGTCCTGCCCCCCCTCCCAGCAGCCATGTGTGTATTCCTGTGCACTTTTTAAAGGGGACTTTCACCCTATTTACACCCTTTAAAAATGCACAGATGACAATGAACCCTCAATAAAAAATATCAGCAAGGACTTGGAAATGTGTCAATTGTAATAGAAAATAAATAACACGGTAGTCCTCGCTGTACTGATATTTTCATTGAGGGTTCATTGTCATCTGTGCATTTTTAAAGGGCGTATTGATGACAATGTCGGCACATAAAAACACACTGAAAATGCACAGGCAAAATCATGTATTTTCCTCATTGTTCCCTCCAATCATCCTCTGTGCGCAGAACAGCATGTAAGTACAGAGGAGGAGGGGGTGCTGTTATCCGGGGACACAGGGAGGGTACGGGCATGTAGTGGAATCTGATGTGTCACCTGTGATAAGTCATTGTCACTGCAGGGACTGGGCTGTATGGAGGAGAAATATAGACCATCTCCTGTAGCATGTCTGCAGTCTCTGATCATCTCCTGTAGCATGTCTGCAGTCTCTGACCATCTCCTGTATCATGTCTGCAGTCTCTGACCATCTCCTGTATCATGTCTGCAGTCTCTGACCATCTCCTGTACTATGTCTGCAGTCTCTGATCATCTCCTGTAGCATGTCTGCAGTCTCTGATCATCTCCTGTACTATGTCTGCAGTCTCTGATCATCTACTGTACTATGTCTGCAGTCTCTGATCATCTCCTGTACCATGTCTGCAGTCTCTGATCATCTCCTGTAGCATGTCTGCAGTCTCTGATCATCTCCTGTACTATGTCTGCAGTCTCTGATCATCTCCTGTACTATGTCTGCAGTCTCTGATCATCTCCTGTACCATGTCTGCAGTCTCTGATCATCTCCTGTAGCATGTCTGCAGTCTCTGATCATCTCCTGTACTATATCTGCAGTCTCTGATCATCTTCTGTACTATATCTGCAGTCTCTGATCATCTCCTGTACTATGTCTGCAGTCTCTGATCATCTCCTGTACTATGTCTACAGTCTCTGATCATCTCCCTGTACTATGTCTGCAGTCTCTGATCATCTACTGTACTATGTCTGCAGTCTCTGATCATCTACTGTACTATGTCTGCAGTCTCTGATCATCTCCTGTAGCATGTCTGCAGTCTCTGATCATCTCCTGTACTATGTCTGCAGTCTCTGATCATCTACTGTACTATGTCTGCAGTCTCTGATCATCTCCTGTACTATATCTGCAGTCTCTGATCATCTCCTGTACTATATCTGCAGTCTCTGATCATCTCCCTGTACTATGTCTGCAGTCTCTGATCATCTCCTGTACTATGTCCGCAGTCTCTGATCATCTCCTTTAGTATTTTGGGGGGAGAGCCATGCGCACTTGCGCTGCAATCGTGATGCATCGCCGAATCGAATCGTGGACTTGATAATCGTAATCGCATCGAATCGTGAGACCGGTGAAGATGCGCAGCCCTAATATATAGCGGAAGCTGTTTCCAAGCACAAACTTTTGTTCTATAGCTATCTGAAGGAGGGAGATGAGGCGCTGCTTTATTTAATTTTTTTTTTCCTCAAATGAAGGGGTTAAATTGACCCAGGAAAATGTGAAAAGTAGCTAAAAGTGCCACAAAGTCATTATACATTGCCATTCACTAAAACAAATAATCTGCATTTCTTCCATCTATGTACTTGGTTCAGGAAGGCTGCTGTATATCACAGTTGCAAAGAATTATAAACTGTTTAATGTAGCAATTTATCTATTTTTAGATGCACAAGGATCCCTTTTGTGCTCTTTTACTTTAAACCAACTTTTTTCTCAATTTCAGCTCTTAAAGAAAAGTGTAATAACTCCTGACTTTGAGCAGAAAGAATCTGTCCCACCTTATAGCGAGTCTTTGAAAAAGTTGAAAAAACTGAGAAAAGTAAGTTATTGTATACAGTTAAGCTTTACTACCCTATCTGTGTTTTTACAGCATCCTAATGGAAACTACTATGGTCTTAAATGAATGCACATTTTATTTATAGGTGGAACGTGATAAAACAACTGGACAGGGCTGGTTTGACATGAAGGCTCCAGAAATGACAGAAGAATTGAAGAATGATCTAAAGGCTTTGAAAATGAGATCAGCCATGGACCCCAAACGCTTCTACAAAAAGGATGACCGAGAGGGCTTCCCCAAATATTTCCAGGTATTGATGCAAGACATAATACACAGGACAGTCTCTTTGTGCATTTAAGAGGAAAACAATGTAGATGGTGCTTGGTGATATGAGCCAGCTTGTGAAGGCATGTGGGTTGGTATGTTGTTGTTTAGGCTGTGTAGAGAGTAATAATTTTGGTTTCTGTTCTAGGTTGCAACTGTGGTGGACAATCCCTTAGACTATTTCCATTCTCGAATGCCTAAGAGCCAACGAAAGAGAACAATTGTGGAGGAGCTTCTTGTGGATTCTGAGTTCAGAAGGTAATTCTCCAAAAATTGTTGTTGGTAAATGTAGATGAGTATCGAAGTTAATGAAAAATCACTCGCTGTGCTTCATTCGGTAATAAGACCACTCACAAATGCAAGAGAAGGTGTCATCCACTCACCAGAAATGGCTTTTTTTATTTAGTCACAACTAAGCAATGTTTTAGGATTGCACGGAGCACCTTGTTTGATGAAGGGGGCACTGTTTGGCTCTAAATGCTGAGTTTTTGTGGTGTCTAAATAAAAATGTCTTGCTGAGCAATTTGAGTGCAAATGACCATGTTGAACATCAAAGTTGGACACAAGGACCACAAACATTGCCTCAGTGATTGCCCCGTTTCTTAAGACTCCCTATGGCTTGGTATACATCTGTGGCTTTATTCTTCAAGAAACCATTTCTGCATTGGCACAAAGTGGTGTTAAGGCCCAGGATTTCCTTCTTGTCCAAAGTAGTTTTCTCTCAACCACTTCCTTGGCTCAGGAAGACGAAAGTGGTTTGTAAATGTAAAATGTTTTTCTACCTGCATTAAGGTAAAAAAATCTTTTACATGCAGCCCCACTAAACACTCGCCTGATCTGGGTCCAGCGCCATGCCTGTCTGCAGCAGCTCCTCTCCTGGCTCTCACAGGATTGACTGAGGGCAGCGGGAGGCATTGGCTCCTGCTGCTGTAAGTCAAAACATGTGAGCAGAGAACGTGGGATGGGGCCAGGCCAGGCTGTGTGTCTAAATAGAAGCAAACAGCTTAGCTCGGAAGTGAACCCGCATTAGTGACCACCATAGGAAGCGGCTTTCTATGGGGGCACTCAGTGGTGGGGGGGGGGAGATGAGGGTGCTGGTGGAGAGCCAGAGAGAAGGAGGATTAGGGCTGCTTTGTGCTAAACCATTACAAAGAAATGGGTAAGTGTTATTTAAATTAATAAAATGAAGCTTTAATGTCGCTTAACTCCCCTTTTTGTAATCCAGAAAGTGCCTCACTATGGGGTCCAATCTTCTTATCCCACCATTTTTAGGTGTCTAAAGCCTCGTACACACGATCGGATTTTCTGCAGACAAAGCCTCTGACTTTTGTCCGAAGAGCGTTGGCCAGGAATTTGTCTTGCATACAAACGGCATGCAATTGTCGGCCAACAAATGCGAAACTCTGTGTATTTTCAGCTCTTTAGCGCCACCCTTTGGGCACCTTCTGCTAATGTGTTTGGTGAGCATTGATTCCTAGCATTGCGTGTTTGGTCTTTGGACTTTTGTCCGATGGACTTGTGTACACATGCTTGGAAACTCCGACAACAGACCATTGTCCGGAAAATTTTGAAGCCTGCAATCCAACATTTGTCCCCTGAAAATCTGACAATTGTCCGATGTAGCATACAAGCGGTCGAATTTTCCGCCGGCAGGCTGTCATCGCACAATTCCTGTCGGAAAATCGTGTGTACACGAGGCTTTAAGCAGATTTTTGACGAACGTATGGTCTCAAGAATCTGGTTACACCCTTTTCTTTCGGGGGAACCCTTTTAATAGATCTGTGGGTGTTTTTGAGTCTTCAAGCTTGGGCATCTGTTTCTCAGGTTTGCAAGGCTGCCACCTGGATTTGCTTTAGGGTCTACCAGGTGCATGGTGTGGCCTCATCTGATGCCAGCTTCAAACATAAACTCCTACAGGCAACTATTTGAGCTGCAGGCAGTTCCCAGTTTTCTTGGCCCTGTTAGCATTTGTTTGCTATGTTTCCCACCTCCCAGCTGGACTGCTTTTGGACATCCTGAGAGGTAACGGCTTCCTGTGTCCCCTAGTGGACTCCAAGGAAAGCATTTTTTTTAGGCCCCTTACACATGGATGGACCGTTCAGGTCCACCTGTCAGTTTTGACGGCGGACCTGAACGGCCGCTCCATGCAGTCCTATGGAGAGTCGGGTGTCAGCGGAGACATGTCCGCTGACATCCGATTTGATTCGCCAAAATCAGACATATGGCGATACGTCATATCCATACATGGCGGATCGGGTGAGATCTGATGAAAATGGACATGCTGTCCGTTTTCATCAGATCGCTCCATAGGAGTCCACGGTGCTGCACAAGCCCCTCCCCACTCAGTGAGCAGAGAGGAGCTTGTCATCCGCCAGCTTAGTGGAGATCTGCGGACTGAGTTGGCGGGAGCAGGCAGACTCCGTAGTGACAGAGTCCGCCTCGTGTGTAACTGACCTTACAAGGAATGAAACTTGTTTGGTGTTTTTTGTTATTGTTTGGTGTTTTTTGTTATTGTTTGGTGTTTTTTGTTATTGTTTGGTGTTTTTTGTTATTGTTTGGTGTTTTTTGTTATTGTTTGGTGTTTTTTGTTATTGTTTGGTGTTTTTTGTTATTGTTTGGTGTTTTTTGTTATTGTTTGGTGTTTTTTGTTATTGTTTGGTGTTTTTTTTTTTTTGTTTTTTTGTTATGTCAGTGGAAGCATGTTTCAGGTAGGAGTACTAGAGTGATGAATTATAAACCAACATTTTTCTGATCTTTTAGTGGTTAAGCTCCCTTGCAAATGTTTGTGTATTAACCTCATTGTACAAGTCCTTATGATTGTGGTTCTACTAAAGCTGTTTGTTTTTTTTGTTTTGTTTTTTTACACTGGAGGTGTCTTCTGTGGCATGACACCTTCAGTTACCTTTTTCGTGGCTGCCCAAAATCGCTATATAAATCTTACTCTGCTCTGTGCAGGGGGTCCTTTTTTATAAATATTCTTCTTAAAAGATGCCAGTCGACACTTAGTGCAGCTTGATCCGTATATAAAATAGTATTGGCACAATGCAAATAACCTGATATCTGCATAAGCGATCACTTGCCTAGCTGGAGTTATAATTTAAAGTGGTAATAAACCACACCAAAAGAACAAATTGGGCCCCCGGGCAGTTTAAGTCATAATGTGCGGGTATGCACTGCATACTAGCACATAACAGACTTGGCTGAAAACAAAGCCTTCCAGAGCCACGCTGTCATGGGTCTAGGCACTACTATCTACACCCAGTCTTCCTTCCAGGTTTGCGGGCTTCAGCCATATGAATGACGCAATAACGTCATGGCCGCAGCACAGGCTTCTGAATGGACAGCAAAGTCCATTCAGAGCCCAGTGCGCATGCACCGGTGACTTCACCAGCTGCTGATAAAGTACATATCTCCTACCTAAATGGTGCATTTTGAGGAGATATTTACCGTACCTATAGATAAGCCTATAATAAGGCTTACCTATAGGTAAAAATCAACATCGTAATTTTACTTCCACTTTAAGGAAATTAAAGCCTTTAGCTTGAAGATGAAACTGCCACCTTCAGGCTGCATTGTTTGTTTGCTGTTCTATAGTTTTACTATTGTATTTATCCAATTTTATAGTATTACAATTTTAATTAAAATACAGAAGGAAAAACATGTTTCTAAGGCTAAAATAAAAACATGGTTTTATTTAAACAGGGTATGAAACAAAGTCTTTAAATGTATTTAAAAAATATATATTTATAAAAAATAAAATTATTTAGGTGTGTAAACTAGACAGAGTAATGGTTGAGTTAACCTACACATGCTGATTTTGCTAATTACGGCCTGGGCATCTAGCCATCGATGACCTCCTTGGATGAAAAAATTCAATTGAAGTGTGAACTCTGGCAACTGACTTGTATCTATTTTCCACTAACAGACAAAACTAAAGCGCCAGGTTTTTGTCATAATTGCTTTGTAACTCTTACACTATACTCCTACTGTTCTTTTCAACATGAAATGTTGTCTATTCTAGATACAATAAAAAGAAGTACCAGGAGATCATGGCAGAAAAGGCTGCCCGTGCCGAAGGCAAGAAGAACCGTAAAAAGAAGAAATTCCGGACATAATATCAAATATTGTTCCATTTTTGTATGTGGTCTTAAATACCAGTAAAAAGAAAGTTATGATTCACCAAATTGCTGAGAGAGACCCCAAACCTAA
The DNA here is from genome assembly GCF_905171775.1 of Rana temporaria. Lineage (NCBI taxonomy): Eukaryota > Metazoa > Chordata > Amphibia > Anura > Ranidae > Rana > Rana temporaria. The sequence continues at coordinate 81,276,925 of NC_053496.1, read as the reverse complement.
GTTTCATTAGGTTTTTTACATAAGTGCCTGTGAAAGACCTATTTTTATAAGGTTGCTGAGGCAATCCACAGCAAACGTATGGGTAAAATCAGAAATCTTGGATTAAAATGATGTGCAATAAAAGCCCTGTGATGGGGTTGTAACTAAAACAGGCTAGCTTCTTTTGAATATATGCATAAATGCAATCTAACAAACAGCATGGATCATTAGAAGTACGTTTTTCAGAGACTGCCGATTGAAAGCAAATTGTCATCAAACACTTTCAGTACAAAAAAAAAAAAAATCCCAGAACAGTTGGCTGACAAATATAGATATTATGGTATTGTAGTCCAACTCGCATACTGCAAATAAATTTTCTTTTGGAGACCTGCATCAATGTCATTTTTCTTTTGTGTTGGCCTCCCTATATATAAAGTGTAAGTTCACCAAAAAACATTCTATGCCATTTCATATATTCTGAATAGATAATTCCCATGCTTCTTCTTATTTTTTTTTTTATTTTTTTTTCCCACTGCTGCACCTCCTGCTATTACTCCGTTTCCTTCTTTTTTTTTTTTTTTTTTTTATATAACTTCTGGTAACGTCCTCAACCCCCCCCTGGGCCTCCAACATCTGTGCCCAACGCTCCCTATGCCCTCTGGCAACAGCTGCAATCCACAGAACTTGGTTTCCATTCTTCTTCCAAAGACCAGCCTTCATAATTCCTCCCCCACGTGCCCTTTCCTCTGGCTTTTCAGTCAAAACCAATGGCTTAACTATCAACCTGTCCCTACATGCCAAGGTTCTATGTGTAATTCTGGACTCTGAACTATGCTTTCGGCCCCACATCCAATCACTGTCCAAAGCTTTCCTCCTAAACATCTCCAAGACACGCTCCTTCCTCACCAATAATCCCCCAAAACTTTTAGATCATTCCTTGGTTATCTCTCACCTTGATTACTGCAACTCCCTCTTTATTGGCTTACCCTTACAGAGGCTAATCCCCCTCTTCAGTCCAACATGAATGCTGCTGCCAGACTCCTCCACCTTGCCAACCGTTTAGCTCTGCTTGTCTGCCAACTCCACCTCTTCTCCCCCCCCCCCCCCTGGTGTCACATTTGGCACCTTGTAGGGGGGAGTGGGTACCTGGTTTTAACAGGTACCAGCTCCCACTACCTACTGAGTTTGCTGTGGTGAACTCAGACGGAAGTTTGGGTCTTTGGGCAGTTGAGTGTTTAAAGTCCGGCTACAGCTTTTGTAACTGCTGACTTGAAATTTTTCCAGAACTGATAGAAGGTTTTCTTTAATGTCTTTTTTATATTCCGATTAAAATACCATAAAAACAATTGATTACCTAAAATAATTTAGAAACGCCTAAATTGTGTATCATCAATGCCAATTTTAAAGTTTCACATATGTATTTAATAAATAATAGTTTTTATATCTCGGTTCATATTATGGTTATCCAGCTTTTAACTGCTTCAGCCCTGGAAGATTTTACCCCCTTCCTGACCAGAGCACTTTCTACAATTTGGCACTGCGTCGCTTTAACGGACAATTGCGTGGTCGTGCAACGTTGTACCTGAACAGAATTTCTCCGTTTAGGCCGATATGTATTCCTCTACATATTTTTGGTAAAACAAATCGCAATAAGCGTATATTGATTGGTTTGTGCAAAAGTTATAGCATCTACAAAATAGGGGATAGAATTATGGCATTTTTATTATAATAATAATTATTTTTTTTGCTAGTAATGGCGGCAATGCAATTTTTATCGTGACTGCGACATTATAGCAAACACATCGGACACTTTTGACACGTTTCTGAGACCATTGGCTTTATACAGCGAGCAGTGCTACAAAATGCACTTTTTACTGTAAAAACTTCACTGGCAGGGAATGGATTCACACTAGGGGGCGATCAAGGGTTTAACTGTGTTCCCTCTGCATGTTCTAACTGAAGGGGGGATGGGATAGGACTTACTAGGGGAACTGACCGATCAATGTTCATACATTGTATGAACAGACGATCAGTAATTTCTCCCCTAAGAGAACAGGGATTTGTGCGTTTACACACACAGATCCCGGTTCTCGCTGTGTCATGAGTGATCGTGGGTGCCCGACGGTCATTACGTGTGCCCCTAGCGCCCACAGGGCGAAGCGACATAACGTAATTTCGCCCAGCTGAGTAATACTGCCGCAGTAAAACTACGGCGGTTGTTTGGCAAAATATAGTAAAAAATGGCATGGATGCAGACATAAATGATATAATCTAGATCCCATGTTGGAATATATAGCAGTGAATAAATCTGCAGGCATCCACAACCAAAAGAAAGATGTAGAACTTCTCTTTAATGGAAAAACCTGTTGAACTTCCACCAACTATTAATGTCGCAATCATCCTATAAAACGGTTCTCTATTATATCTACTTCACCTGGAGAGTATTTGCAGCACTTGTAAAAGATGAGTCCTTAGATGACAATGGTCTTAGTAATAGCAGTTCCTGGTTGGATGTGTATAATCTATCCAGGGCCACGTGGCAGACACTCCTATTCATAAATGAGAACTTGGACACTGGGGGGTGATTTACTAAAATTGAAGCATGCAAAATCCAGTACAGTTCTGCATAGAAACCAATTGGCTTCCAGGTTTTATTGTCAAAGCATTGAACAAGCTGAAGTAAGAAGCTGATTGGTTACTATGCCCCAGATTCTGAGTGCTCCAGTTTTAGTAAATCTCCCTCACTTTGATCAATTTACAAATCAGAATACAGATGGCCAAATCTCAACTACATTCTAATAAAACTGTAACCAGACCTTCTTTGAAAGGAAGTGTCTTCACCCTCTTCCATGAATTGCTGTAATTACCCATGTTACACAATGTATATATTTATAAATGTAAAACCACATATCTTCTGTGGATGTAGGCTGCCTCAAATCCTTTTGTGTCTTATTACTGTTCCTAAATGATTTAGGATTGTTTTTAAAATATGTGTATAGTAAAGACATGTTTTCTTATATATTATATGCAGCAACCCCCTAAGTGTTTCTATCAATAGGGTCTATGACAGTTGTATAAAGAGGATGATCATTATTTTTTTTGTATATTGATATACTTACACAGTGAGGGTTATTTACTAAAGCTGGAGAATGATGGTGATCCTCTTGTGGTCCCCCCCCCCCTCCCTGGTTAGTGGTATACCGATTGGATCTATCCAAGAAAAAATATCCCTCTATGCAGATGGCACCCTGCTATATCTAAGGAACACTTTGATCTCCCTGGGGGCAGCCCTATCCCTTATAAACACCTTTGGCAGATACTCTGGCATCTGCATTAACTGGGGCAAATCTGTCGTCTTTGCATTGCGACCGAAGGGGGCCTAGATACCTGCAGACACCCCTTTCCAAGAGGTCTTGCAGTTTTTATACCTGGGAATAGAGATACAAAGAGACTTACCGCAGTTTATCCCCCTTAACCTAACCCCGGTGCTGTCCCTCTTAACTCACAAGTGCGCTGCCTGGAAAACGTTGCCCCTAACTCTGGTAGATAGTCAACCTCATTAAAATGTCAGTGCTGCCTAAATTTCTTTATATCTTTGGACAGACACCGATACATAACCCCAATTAATTCTTTAATAAACTGGAAAGCCTGCTTACCTCCTTCATCTGGAATAGTAGTGCCCCCAGAATAGCTAGGTCCACCCTGCAATTGCCCATATCGCTGGGGGGTCTTGCCCTACCATGTTTTCTTAAATATTACTGGGCGGCGGTCCTGGGTACACTGAAATGGTGGTTAGCGGAGGAACCAGCCAACCCCACCTCAACATTGGAGGCAGCGTTGTTGGGGTCGTATTTGGAATTGCGGAACTTAATGCACCGAGGGCTGACGTCGAATCCCAAAATCACCTCCTCGATGAGAACTACTCTAAGGGTATGGGAGATAGTTAGGACCAAGGTTCATGAAACCCAATGGCTGGTCCCCTCACACTCCGTTGTGGGGAAATCCACGGTTGCCTTATTTCTGTACTATTCCAGATCCGGCATTATGGGCTTGGTATGAGGTCAAGACTCTGGCTGATATAATGTCCCCTGATGGCCTAGTCACGTTTGACGTCCTGAAGCGGCAGAAAGGGCTACCTAGCTGTATGTTTTTCTGATATCTGCAACTCCGCCATGCCTATCGATCCCAGTTTCCTGTATCTCCTGTGCTGGAGACTACTGGGGTCGAGCGGCTGCTGAGTACGATGGAGTAGACTAAATCTCTCTCCGCCCTCTATTCAGTACTGGCGGGGTTGAACACATCCAAGGTCTCGCAATTGTTTTCGGTGTGGCAGGCGGACATGCCTGCTCTGGCTGATGATGACTGGGAGGAGGGCATCCAGCAGTACCTCCCCTTGGTGGTGTCTGCCAGAGACAGGTTTGTTTAGCTAAAGTTTCGGCACAGAGTGTATTTCTCCCCACAGCGCCTAGCTAGAATATATCCAAACAGCAGCCCAGCTTGCACGAAGTGTGATTCAGAGGAGGGTTCCTTTTTCCATGTTGTCTGGTCCTGCCAGCATCTACAGACTTTCTGGAGGGGAGTAGTCAATGTTATTAACTCGGTTGGCAAACTGACAGTGTCTTGTGACCCGATACCAATGTTGCTGGGGATAGTGGACACATTGGCAGCTCCCCAGTCTAAGAAACTTTTTGAGTTCTATGCGGCCTTATATGCCAGGAAGGCGATTCTGCTGCAGTGGAAGGCGAGGTTCCTGCCAACTATACAGCAATGGACAGCCCTCATAAACAAGTCCATAACTGTCCCAAAAAAATTGCTAAAATATGGGACTCCTGGGTTTGGATGGAGCAGCTGTCCCTGGAATAGGCAATGGGGTCTGTGGCAGCAATTACAAAAAATTTTAGCCAGATACACTGTACTGTTTATATATGGAATCTGTGTTTTACCCCCCCCCCCCCCACTGGACCCCCGAACACGTTCTATACCAGTACACTTTGGACTATCAAACCCTTCTCATGGAAAGTGACTTCCCACAGGCCCACTACCCACTATCCGTTGTTCTTGTTCCTTTCCAACTCCGTGTGCCCCTCCGAATGCGGTTAGTAACAATTTCTGGTAAAGGATAAAATAGTGTGGAATGTAGAATGCTGTACTTATCCTTTGTTTCACCCCTTTCTCCCTTCCTGGTTGAAGGGAGTATCAATGGCTATGTACCACCTACTCTGATGCGTTTACACTGTAATTGTATCCACTGCGTACTTGTTTGTACATTTGTTTTGTTCTGTTTTTCTTGTTTTTTTTAAATAAAAAACCTTTCTGTTAAAAAAAAAAAAAAAAAGCTGGAGAGTGCAAAATTTTGGGTAGTTCTGCACAGAAACCAATCAGCTTCCAGGTTTTAGGGCCGGTTCACACTGGTTTGGCATGCACTCCGACTCTGAGAGCACAAGTCGCATGACATGTCAAAATCAATGGTTTCCTATGAGAGCCATCTTAACTGGTCTGTCTTGTGTCTATCTGACTTTAAGAAAGCTTCCTGCACTACTTTTGTCTGACTTAGGCACGATTTTAGCCCATTGATTTGAATGTAAGTCGCATCCAAGTGGGATCATCATTTTAACTGATCCGACTTGTGGCATGTGACTTGTGCTCTGAGGATCTTGGAGGGGAGCCCCAAGCCAAAATGCAAAGAAAAAATGGTGTGGGGTCTCCCCCCCAAGACCCTTTGGTCTGGTATGGATTTTGAGGGGAAACTTCCCCGTCTCTACACCTCTCCACTCAAGGAAGGTTTTGCATTTATTGAGAAAATGTCCTTGTTAAGCGGGTGACCTCCTGTGTTCAGTGTGCAGCAGGGCAACTACTCGGCACTTGGAAGCTAGTGAAGATCACTGTGGTAGCGGTGCCTGATACAATGGTTTCCAGCTTCCAGTGGATACAACAGGTATGACACTTACATACTTACATTGGTTCCAGTTGGACCAATGTAACTATGTAAAAATCGCCATACCTAAACTTCAGATTTAGAATGTGAGCTCTTGTAGTTCAGAGATCAGTGTGAAATGATAAGTGTTCTCTGTACAGCGCTCCAGTGCAATTTCAAAAGGAATCCCAGATATGGAAATGTTATACTGTACATAGTTACATTGGTCCAGCTTTGACCACTGTAACTATGTATATACCATACCTTGCTGATGCCCTGGAAGCTGGAAATCACTGAACACACAATGCATCAGAGTTTGTTGTGTATGGGTCTGCATAGGTGCAGATCGGTCTGGGCATGTGAGCATCAAAGATGGTCTGACGAATCACATTTGGCTTTCTTTCTAGCCACATTTTCTGTCCCTATTTTCTGTGCTTGTCGTTATTTTGCCAAATGCAGCCTGGCGTTTATTCCACATTCCTGTATTTACAAGACAATCTGGCTTTGACCTAGATGACCAAAAATATTTGGATCAAACTGCTGCCCGTTTGTGGCTGATCATTATAGTTTTACCTTCATGTAGAGATGGCTTTATTGTGCTGTCGTGTAAATTGAGTGCACCTGAATATTCCACTTTTTCAACATTCCTTATTTTATCTGGCATCTGCAAGGTAAATTTTGTATTTTTTTCTGAATAATGTAACTTAAGACAACTTTTTTTTATTAACTTGTAAACATAGCACACCTGTTTGCCCCTGACCCAGCATTCCATAATTCATTTTTAAAATGGATGGCCACATTTAGTATATTTTCCGTGGATCTTTGTCTGAAGGGAGTTGGCCAGACTTTTGAAACCGAAAAAGTTTGTCTGATTTTTTGGAAAACGCAAATTTTGACATTTGTTGGCAAAAAGTCCGACCATGTGTACGGGGCTTAAGAGAAAGTATATCTTAATATGTATTAGCCGTCGGTAGCTATGTATTTACGAAAGTACAAAATTACGAATCCATTAAACGAAAATTATTATCTAACAAAATTACGAATTTCAAGTCAACGAAAATAAATTAGACAGAATTACGAAACATTCAGTATAAACTAAAATAAAACTGTTACGAAAATACGAAAGGGTCCGAATAGGAAAACTTGAGTCTTACAAAATTACGAATCTTTACGAATCTACGGAACGAGACGAAACGAAAAAAAAAAAATACGAAATTTTTTGTTGTGCACATGTCTAACGGTAACAATACACCGAGAAGGGGGCAAGCGGACATCTTGTTACACCCATTGGAGTTTTGAATTTTACACTTTATTTTTTACAGTAAACTGAGTTTATATAGTGAAATACAGTATTTAGAACTCCGTCTGACTGTTGAGATGTTAAATTTTAAGAGCAGCGGCAAGCCTGCTGATCTCAAATGTTTGATAACTGGACACAACTTCACTGCTTTTAAAATTCAACATCTAAACATTCACAGAGTTCTAAATACTGTACTTTATTACGTATGGCCAAGTTAAAAAAGAAAATGCAGACGTGTTTTGGCGCAAGCCTTGTTCACAGCACATTCTAAAGTGAAACACACAACATACATACTGTATATGCAAACGTGGAAATGGTAAGGTTCACTCCCTCCAATTAGGTGATATCATCAATTAGAGTAAATGAGCAACATAATTGCATGTGTATACTCCCTAGGAGGTGTGATACATAATGTCTTCTAAAAGCAAACAGAAATATATGTATATGGTAAGAAATTGGATCCATAGAACAATATAATAAATATCTTAAATTTAAAAACAGGAAATATAGAAAGATATGTTCAGGACAATGTACCCATACTTGTAAAAGTCTATCGGAGGAACAGATCAATATCATATCTGTGGTTTATACCATGTGGAGTCCTAGTATGATGATAAAGATCCACCATACCATACAGCTACTACAGTGATCCCCACTGGTTTCTGGGTCCTGGGCTGAGCAGCTGCCCTGCCGCTAAGTCAGTGTTTCTCAATTCCAGTCCTCAGGCCCCCCCAACAGGTCAGGTTTTCAGGATTTCCATTATTTTGCACAGGTGATTTGATCAGTTTCACTGCCTTAGTAATCACCACAGCCTTTTCATCTGAGGGAAATCCTGAAAACATGACCTGTTGGGGGGGCCTGAGGACTGGAATTGAGAAACACTGCGCTAAGTGAACACAGCTTAAGACGGCCATACATGGATCCAAATTTGGCTGGTCCAGCAGAGACTAGATGAATTTCAATCCATGTATGGGCTGGGACTCCTGGGAGATTGTATAGAAGTTTGTCTTCTGGTTGACTTTCACTCTGTTGAAAGATCTTCCCTGCTTGATCAGTGTGTTCTGATGGCAGGGAATTCTCCCTGCTATCAGAATCCAATATTCCCTTATCCACATAGAGTGCGTGGTTGGGGGAATCAAGTCAGTTTTTCCTGCTCAACCCACTTGTTGATAAAAAAAAAGGCTCTTCTATGGGCTGCCTCAGGGATGTTCCATTTCTACACCTAGTCCATTCAAGGAGAAAATGTCCTTGCCAAGCGGGTGACCTTCTGTGTTCAACATGCAGCAGGGCAGCTACTCGCCACTTGGAAGCTAGTGAAGATCACTGTAGTAGTGGTGCCTGATACAATGGTTTCCAGCTTCCAGGGAATACAACAGGTATTCTAGACACTTACATTTGCCCAAGTTGAATACCTGTTTATTGATCAGGTTTTTGCCTGCTGACTGACCATTTCTCTGCCTGTGGCCTAAACTGACCTATCTGCACATCGAACTTCCTGTGAGACACCAGGCCAGTGAACATGGCATACCTGGGGGCAGCCACATACCAGTAGGCTAGGAGACTACTATAGGTGATGCTATATTTTTATACTACATCATATTCCCTGACCACTAGTATAGAGGTGACCATTACAGTACATTAGTTTTGACACATTTGTTAATTTGTGTGATACACAAGATACAATGTCCAGCATATAATCAGCCCAGACAGCGAAAAAGTCTCACACATGGTATCATCATACTCAGGAGTAGGGGTGGGGTGTAATTCTAGGTATGTAATTCTCGGTATGCCCATGCGCCGTGTGAGAAATATCTTATTAAATTGCCAACCTTATGTAAAAAAATACATTTTCATTTTCTTTCCTGCATTTTCCAAAAACTTGTGGTGAAAAATTAAATTTTCAAAAGACTCACCATGCCTTTCAGAAAATACCCTGGAGTATGTGCTTTCCAAAATGAGGTCATTTTGTGGGTGTATCCATTGTCCTGGTGCTCCCGGGACTTCAAAATGTGTTAAGTAGTCTAGGTTTTGAGCCCTTCTACGTTTCACACATGTAGTATCCCCAAAAAGTGCTACTTTAAAAAACCTGCCATGCCTCCTAATAAATACCTTGGACTGTCTACTTTATAAAAATAAGTCAATACGAGGGGTATTCGTACAGTCCTGGCATTTTAGACCTCAAGAAATTAGATAGGCCATCAGTACATAAGGTTTGATCCATTTTCAAATATATATAGTTTGTGGACTTTCACAAAGACTTAAAAAGGAAGTAAATCTTATTTTAGAAAAAAAAAAAAAAAACCCTGCAAGACAAAGGCATAATGAGCTAGGATGCTTAGCATCCTAGCTCATTATGAATTACTTACCTGAGAACGAAGCCCCCGCAGCGGTCCTCGGACACCTCCTCCGTTACCGCCATGATACCTGGAGTGACTGCTACGGCACTGTGACTGGCCAGAGCAGCGATGACATCACTCCCTCGCATGGCTTGGGAGCCGCCACTAACGGCATGATGCCGTTAGTAGTGGCACGCTCAGTGTGCCTGTGCACCGTTGTCTACGGCACATGAACTGTAGACATCGGTGCCGTCTTTCTTGGAAATATCTCCTTAACCGTGTATTTCTTGCACCTACAGGTAAGCCTTAATCTAGGCTTACCTGTAGGTCAAAGTGGTCTGTAAGGGTTTACAACCACTTTAATATAAGTATACTTATTTGGGGGTTAAATACTGTACCATACTGTACCAATGTGTAAAAAGCCAGCCATGGGTGCCGCACACCTCCAACACTGCGAATTGCTAGTCCCAAACATTCGAGCCAACCTGGCAGGGGTAAGATAAATTCTATGCAAACATTTGTACTGAATCAATCTGTCCCTGCTAGAAACGAAATGCTGAAACGCAGTCCCCCACAGGTCGTCCCAGTCATCTCTGTCCAATCCCGGGGGCCACTGCCTCCCACGCTCTCCTGCAAGGTCCCAACAAAATGTTTGTGTCACAAAAGAGGTCCCTATATAGGCAAGAAACAGGTTTCGATAGTGTATCACTAAAAGTCTGCAATTCCAAGTCACTGGACTCAATGCTAGGGGGTTCCCTCCCAAATTGTGTGTAAAAAGCATGCCTCAATTGGATGTGTGAATTAGGCAAATCAATTAGACTGCAGTGGCGCATGCGCACAGGGGATTCTCGGCTTAGGGCCCGGCAGACGCCGGACCTTGCCGGAAAGAAGTCGCATGCGCGGGAGTGATGACATTGCGGCTCCAGCCACTCACAGCCAGCACTGGAGTCGTGATCTGCCGAGGCAACATGTCAGCTACCTCGGCGTAGACCAGGTAAGTTACCGACGCCTTGTTCTAAGGTAAGTATTTCATAATGAGCTAGTATGCGCTGCATACTAGCTCATTATGCCTTTTGCCTTACAGGTGACCAAAAAAAAAAAAAAAATGTTAGGGGACTATACAACCGCTTTAAATACCACCAAATGAAAGCTCTATTTGTCTCAAAAAATGATAAGCATTTCCTATGGGTACAGGGTTGCATGACTGAGTAATTGTCACTCAAATGCGGCAGCGGTGGTGGGGGGTACGATGAAGCGGTGCTTCCCCTCTTCAGTGGAGCTCTGCTTCTTTAAATACCGCCAAAAGAAAGCTCTATCTGTCTCAAAAAATTATAAGCATTTCCTATGGGCACAGGGTTGCATGACTGAGTATCTGTCACTCAAATGTGATAGCACTGGAATCAGGAAATTGGCCTGGACTGGACGAGGGTGAAAGTGATCGGTATTGAGGTGGTTAAACATGATTCTAATGAGTGACTGCTGTGTGGACATTAGAGTGTAAGCTTATGTGGTGCTTTCTGTACAACACTATGGTATATGTTGGATATCAATATATAACATTTGTGTGTGACTGTGAAGGGGACATTAAACTTAAAGTGTAAGCTCCTGTGGTGCAGAATGATATGTCTTTCAATATTCTGTGTGCAGTTCTCTGGCCTATGTCAGCACTACATAAATGTAACAATAGTTTCTGTGTAGAAATATTATTAAACTGAGGGATTATAAATCTTTCTTTGGAGGTGTTGTGTGATATACTTTTTGCTTTATCTTTATTTCTCTCAGTTGCTTTCACCACAGAGTGCTATAGTATAAAGACATTCTCACTAGAGTTGGTCGTTTAAATAAAGTTGTGTAATACTGGTAAAAAAAAAAAAAAAAAACTGAGCCGCCTGTCTTCCCGGAGCCTTGTCATGACGACATTCATGAAAGCCCAGAGAAAAGCGAGTGATCTATGTACGCCCCGCCCTGTAGCTCCCAACCCCGCCCTCAGTGAGTCAGGCCCGGGCCGGCTGTAAGCGCAAGTGACTCGTTTCCTCTTCACAACACAAGAGCCGCAGTGACAGGCCTGAGCCTCTTCTCTGCTTCCCCCGGAACCACCCCGCCGAAGTCGAGACATCGAGAGCCGCCGCTGCTGCCCTCCGTCCCTTTCCGCCATTCTGCCTCCCTCAATGGCGCTAAAAAGAATACAGAAAGTAAGTGTTATATGGGGCAGCCCCGGGAAACAATGGAGGCCGCTGTATTCGGTGCCCTGTCATCCCCAATGCAGTGCTCTGTAACACCGCCCCCTGCAGGCCGGCACAGGTGAGCTCCCCCACCCCCTTCAAGGATTGGGGTCACCTCACAGTGTGAACTACATGTCTGTGTTCTCAGGAAGACACATTTCTCCAATGACACCCCATTTCCTGTATGACTTGCCTGTTCTCTGCCTTCCATCACCCTTCCTCTGGACATGCCCTTACCTTTTGTGCCCAACACATCCCTCTATAATCCTTCTGTTCTCTGGATATAGTGAAGTCTAACTAAACCCAAGCCAATCATTTATTGCCTTACCATCTATTGCTACTAGCACAGCCATGTCTTCCTGCCTTTCTTCTTGTACTGCCCCCCCCCCCCTGCCCGTGTAATGCCATACTGTTCTCTCCCTCGCCCGTGTAGGGCCATACTGTTCTCTCCCCCCCCCCCCCCCGTGTAGGGCCATACTGTTCTCTCTCCCCCCCCTGCCCGTGTAGGGCCATACTGTTCTCTCTCCCCCCCTGCCCGTGTAGGGCCATACTGTTCTCTCTCTCCCCCCCTGCCCGAGTAGGGCCATACTGTTCTCTCTCCCCCCCTGCCCGTGTAGGGCCATACTGTTCCCCCCCCCCCCCCGCCCGTGTAGGGCCATACTGTTCTCTCTCCCCCCCCGCCCGTGTAGGGCCATACTGTTCTCTCCCCCCCCCCCCGCCCGTGTAGGGGCCATACTGTTCTCTCCCCCCCCCCCCGCCCGTGTAGGGCCATACTGTTCTCTCCCCCCCCCCCGCCCCGTGTAGGGCCATACTGTTCTCTCCCCCCCCCCCCCCCCGCCCGTGTAGGGCCATACTGTTCTCTCCCCCCCCCCCCGCCCGTGTAGGGCCATACTGTTCTCTCCCCCCCCGCCCGTGTAGGGCCATACTGTTCTCTCCCCCCCCGCCCGTGTAGGGCCATACTGTTCTCTCCCCCCCGCCCGTGTAGGGCCATACTGTTCTCTCCCCCCCCGCCGTGTAGGGCCATACTGTTCTCTCCCCCCCGCCCGTGTAGGGCCATACTGTTCTCTCCTCCCCCCCCCCCCGTGTAGGGCCATACTGTTCTCTCCTCCCCCCCCCCGCCCGTGTAGGGCCATACTGTTCTCTCCTCCCCCCCCGCCCGTGTAGGGCCATACTGTTCTCTCCTCCCCCCCCCCCGCCCGTGTAGGGCCATACTGTTCTCTCCTCCCCCCCCGCCCGTGTAGGGCCATACTGTTCTCTCCTCCCCCCCCCCGCCCGTGTAGGGCCATACTGTTCTCTCCCCCCCCCCCCCCCCCCGCCCGTGTAGGGCCATACTGTTCTCTCTCCCCCCGTGTAGGGCCATACTGTTCTCTCCCCCCCCCCCGCCCGTGTAGGGCCATACTGTTCTTTCTCCCCCCCCCCCCGCCCGTGTAGGGCCATACTGTTTTTCCTCCCCCCCCCGTCCGTGTAGGGCCATACTGTTCTCTCTCCCCCCCCGCCCGTGTAGGGCCATACTGTTCTCTCCCCCCCCGCCCGTGTAGGGCCATACTGTTCTCTCCTCCCCCCCCGCCCGTGTAGGGCCATACTGTTCTCTCCTCCCCCCCCCCCGCCCGTGTAGGGCCATACTGTTCTCTCCCCCCCCCCCCCCGCCCGTGTAGGGCCATACTGTTCTCTCTCCCCCCGTGTAGGGCCATACTGTTCTCTCTCCCCCCCCCACCCGTCTAGGGCCATACTGTTCTTTCTCCCCCCCCCCCCCGCCCGTGTAGGGCCATACTGTTTTTCCTCCCCCCCCCCGTCCGTGTAGGGCCATACTGTTCTCTCTCCCCCCCCGCCCGTGTAGGGCCATACTGTTCTCTCCCCCCCCCGCCCGTGTAGGGCCATACTGTTCTCTCCCCCCCCCCCCCCCTAGCCCGTGTAGGGCCATACTGTTCTCTCCCCCCCCCTAGCCCGTGTAGGGACATACTGTTCTCTCCCCCCCGCCCGTGTAGGGCCATACTGTTCTCTCCCCCCCCCCCCTAGCCCGTGTAGGGCCATACTGTTCTCCCCCCCCCGCCCGTGTAGGGCCATACTGTTCTCTCTCCCCCCGTGTAGGGCCATACTGTTCTCTCTCCCCCCCCGCCCGTGTAGGGCCATACTGTTCTCTCCCCCCCCCGCCCGTGTAGGGCCATACTGTTCTCTTCCCCCCCCCCCCCTAGCCCGTGTAGGGCCATACTGTTCTCTCTCCCCCCCCCGCCCGTGTAGGGCCATACTGTTCTCTCTCCCCCCGTGTAGGGCCATACTGTTCTCTCTCCCCCCGTGTAGGGCCATACTGTTCTCTCTCCCCCCCCACCCGTGTAGGGCCATACTGTTCTCTCTCCCCCCCCACCCGTGTAGGGCCATACTGTTCTCTCCCCCCCCACCCGTGTAGGGCCATACTGTTCTCTCCCCCCCCCCCCCAGTAGGGCCATACTGTTCTCTCCCCCCCCCCCCCCAGTAGGGCCATACTGTTCTCCCCCCCCCCCCCCCAGTAGGGCCATACTGTTCTTCCCCCCCCCCCCAGTAGGGCCATACTGTTCTCTCTCCCCCCCCCCCCCTGCCCGTGTAGGGCCATACTGTTCTCTCTCCCCCCCCCCCCCTGCCCGTGTAGGGCCATACTGTTCTCTCTCCCCCCCACCCCCTGCCCGTGTAGGGCCATACTGTTCTCTCTCTCTCCCCCCCCCTGCCCGTGTAGGGCCATACTGTTCTCCCCCCCCCCCCCCCTGCCTGTGTAGGGCCATACTGTTCTCCCCCCCCCCATGTAGGGTCATACTGTTCTCTCGCCCCCCCGTGTAGGGTCATATTTGTGCCCCAGCACTTAAAGCTTACTCACACTGACACATTGAGTTAGAAAATCTAAATGCAGGAGAAGTTATCTGGGAGGAATAATGCACTTTTATGAATGTCTAGATCACTTTTTCCAGGTTCTAAGCCGAGCCGGTCCAAATGAGCTATTCTATTTACTATGTAACTTGGCCACATCATGGGAGCTGTATCGTGATGTGGTAGAGTCAGACACATACAGTATGTTGGAATGTATTCCGCAGCAGTAGGGGCCACGTCTCATTGGCTGGGAAGGAGGAGTGATTTGTGACGTCATTTCCCCCTATTGCCTCCAACAACACTGCTGGGAAGGAGTGACCATGTCACCTCCACTAGCGGGGATTCATCTCGCTGCCTCCAACAATACTTTTGGGAAGAGAACGTTACTTATGAGGTTATTATCCCCACCAGCAGGATTCCCCTCCCTGCTCATACATCTGCCTTCCACAATGCTGCTGTGAAGGAGTGACATTGCCCTCTCTACCAGTGGGATTCCCCTCACTGCCTCCGACAACCCTGCTGGAAAGAGGGAGTGACGTGTCCAGTCACTATCCCACCAGCTGGATTCCCCTCACTCTACATGTGCCACCAGCTTAGAGTACTCTGTTGCTTTAGGAACTGGAGTCACAGGCCAGTAACATCACTTGAAGCAGTGGTGTACTTACCGCAGGGTTCGACAAATCCCGGGCGCCAGGTCGCCATGGCGACTAGAAATAGGGTCCTGGCGACTTGGCTTGGAAGGGGGGCAAAAAAAAAAAAATGTTTTTGTTTTGTGAGCTGGTGCCATCTGGTGGTCAGCCGTTGGTATTACAAGTTATTACCACCATATGTGTAAGCTGGCGCCATCTGGTGGTGGCCGTTGGTATTACAAGTTAAGCATTACAAGTTAAACAGCAATTCTAATGTTATTTTTCACTATTTTCACTGCCATCTTCTTCCCTCTAATTACAACTCCCAAACATTATATATATTTTTATTCCTAACACCCTAGAGAATAAAATGGCGATCGTAAAGTTATCCCCATTTTTTTATATATATATTATGAAAGATAATGTTACGCCGAGTAAATTCATACCCAACATGTCACGCTTCAAAATTGCGTCCGCTCGTGGAATGCCGACAAACTTTTACCTTTTAAAATCTTCGACGTTTAAAAAAATCTACAGGTTGCATGTTTTGAGTTACAGAGGAGGTCTAGAGCTAGAATTATTGCTCTCGCTCTACCAATCGCTGCGATACCTCACGTGTGGTTTGAACACCGTTTACATATGCGGGCGCTGCTCACATATGTGTTCGCTTCTGTGCACAAGCTCGTCCGGACGGGCGCGTTTTCTGGCTCCTAACTTTTTTACCTGGCTCCTAGATTCCAAGCAAATTTGTCAAACCCTGACTTACCGTCATGCCCACCCCACAGAGAGGAGCCTCATTTGTGGAGACAACGCAGCAAAAAAAAAAGCTATGTAATGGGCAATTTAAAAAATTGTAAAGAGGGCTATAAGACTTGTACTGTTGGGTTGGCCTGTTACCGTGCTCAGGGGTCAACATACACAACTACTTTAATATGTTTATTGCACTGAATAACCCAATTTAGATTGCAGACGGTGACTCAATTTTTATTATGTTATTGATTGAATCCCCTTGGCGGCAGACCTGTGCGAGTACACCAGCTAAACGGCAGAATAATGTGTTTTGCAAAGTGTAGTGCCTGCGTAGACTTGTGGCTATTTTTACACATCTAGTAGTTTGTCAACACCCATATATCTTGTTCTGCTAAAGAGCTGTGTACTAGTTGTGTTTTCTTTTTTTTTTTAGGTCTTTAAAGATGAATTCCAGGAAGTGAAGCCATGCTATGTGCTTGATTTACTAAAACCGGAGAGTGCAGCTCTGCATAGAATCCAGTCAGGTTCCAGGGTTTTTTTTTTTTTTTTTTGTCAAAGCTTTATTGAACAAGTTAAGTTTAGAAGCTGATTGCCATCATGCAAGGCTGAACCAGATTTTACAATCTGCTTCTAACTTCACCTTGTTAATTTTAGCTGGAAGCTGATTGGTTTCTATTTTAGAGCTGCACTAATTTTTGCACTCCAGTTTTAGTAAATCAACTCTGAGTTAAAGTGACATTATAGTGTGTTGTTACACTGTGGTTTTTCAGTGTAGCCCTGATGTTCCTCTTTTCGGGTGCCCTGCTGGCACTCCACGGCCCTTTCTCCTGCCTAGTGCCACCATAGTAAGCAGCTTGCTATGGGGGCACCTGAACAGGCTTGCTCCCAAGCCACTGCTCTGTGTGTTCATTCACACATGGGGAATGGCTCGGCCGCCCACACTCTCTCCTCATTGGCTGCAATTAACTTTAGAGGGAGACAATGGCTACCACTGCCATGTCAGCCAATAAGGAGGTAGACCCGAAGCTGTTGAGCATATCGCAGGATCAGGCTCAGGTAAGTATTAGGAGGGGGTTGGCAGTACTACTGTTCACAGCCTTTACAACCACTTGAACTGCAAGGAGCTGTATGACATTTTCTGGACTAATCACTATTCTCTACGTTTTAAAAACGTTATTGCTTTGGCGAAAGACATTGTGGGATCTGAGAGGAGAGAGAGGCACACAGAGCAGCTATGCCCTCCCCTGCCCATTCACAAAAGCCTTTGTATTTTGTGTATGTGTTAACATAATACCAAGACTTCTGTTACTGGGCAGTAGGAGGGAAGGGGTGTGCATAGCAGCTGTAGCGACTCTTCTGTTCAAGATGCAAAGCTCAGAAGGATCATTGTCACTCTTCAGGAACTACAGCAATGGGTGTCCTCTGGGAATATTATAAAACTGTCAGATATAAATAATATAGCTAAGCCCAGGAGGTGTCGTGCACCTCGCTGGACTGAACTCATAGACCCCTTTCATGCTGAGGCATTTTTCAGGTGCTAAAGGGCTAAAAATAGCGCCTGTAAAACGCATGCAGCCCAAGTGCTTTCACACTGAAGCGCTATGCTTGCAGAACGTTGGAAAAAGTTCTGCAAGCAGCATTGTTGGTGCGGGTTTAGGATCGCTGTATACACCGCTCCTCTACCGCCCCAGCCCATTGAAATCAGCAGAGGCACTTTTCGGACGCATTTAATTCTTTCTTCAGCCACTAGCGGGTTTAAAAGTCTAAATCTAGCGGCGCTTTACAGCTAGCGCGGCCCGCTGGCAGTGTGAAAGGGATCATAGTGTTCTGCCTTTTTTTTTTTTTTTACAATGGAGTGAAATTCCTAAAAAATCGGCATTAAATTGGCTTTAACAACTCAAATTTGTCCTTTTTGTAAGATGGTTCTAGAACAATTTTTTTTCCTTTTGTTGAGTTTGAACATCTTCTTCGTCTAAACACCCAGAAACTAGTAAAAACACTGTGTGTGTGTGTGTGTGTGTGTGTGTGTGTGTGTGTGTGTGTGTGTGTGTGTGTGTGTGTGTGTGTGTGTGTGTGTGTGTGTGTGTGTGTGTTAGCTTGTAGAAGAAACCTTTCTGTTGCGGTTTCTAAGTAGTGCTGGCTCATGAGTGATTCTAGACAGATGATTGATGGCGGAGATTATTTACTGGTGCAGAGATGAGTTTGCTAAGTGTACTACTAACCTATGACAACCAGTCAGAACACACTACAGCAGTTCATCTAATTAGTGTGTTAATAGCTATAACGCTACTTTCACACTGGGGCACGGATATGTTGGCTGTAAAGCACCGCTAATTTTAGCATCGCTTTACCGCTGTAATAGTGGCGTGCTTTTAACCCCCACTACTGGACGGAAAAAAGGTTTCAAAGCACTTCGGCAGCGGTGCCCATTGATTCCAATAGCAGGGGCGGTGGAGGATCGGTGTTTTCACCGCCCAAAAGATCAAAAACTTCTACTTACTCTTAGCCCCATATAGGACCGGTTCACATCAGAATCGCACAGGAGCGATGTCTGCTTTTTTTTTGCGATTCCTGTGTGTTCCCATGTAGTGTGACTTTGCAGCTTAATCGTTTGAATGGGCTGCAAATTGCTTTGGAATGCAGAAAAATTGGTGCATGCACTACTTGTTCAAAAATGTGCCACAACAAATTGCATGGTACTGCCGCTGTGGAACAATGCGATTTTGATGCCTGTATATGTACTGCTTTTGCATTTAGGGTTCTGTTAACATTACTTTGGCACCTGCAGCAGATGGCAAAGGTGGTGCAGGAAACGGTCACGGAACGCACCTTTCCCGGATCACGTTCTGTATGAACCTGCTCTTAGATTTCACTCAGATTGTCTTCTATCTTCTCTAAATGCAGCAAAACGGTCTACAAAGATAAAGGTTCAATTTAAATTGGGCCATTGAAAATCCATTAGCTGCTTTTAGGCCTCATGTACATTCCAACTCGTGCTGTGTGCGCCTATGGATGCAGGCAGTGCAGCTCAAAATGGAGTTCAAGCAAGTAGCTTTCTAGGGAGGCACTGGGAGAAGATGAGCCAGGTGTGTCAGTGGGGGGAACCCCTAGAAGAGGAGGTTCAGGCCTGCTGTGCAATTTCTATTTCGCAGAGCAATGAAGTGTAATATGTTTAAAAAAAAAAAAAAAAAAAAACGTTACTATCACTTTAATGCATTCCCTGCATTAAGTTAAAAAAAATTCTGATAGATGTGCAAGTCCTCCTCCTCATACATGCTTGCCGGAGTCCTATCTCAATCCAGCACTGTGCCATCTATAGACGTGGTGGTCTCTGTTCTTACAGGATTTGTCAGACAGAACCTGTGATAAGAAAGCTGGAGGCAGGGTCGTGCAATGCTGTGTTTCTACGGACACACAAAGCAGGCCTTGGGAACGCACACATCTTGCTATATGAGCACGCACATTGCAGGTCACAATTTCTTGTCGCAATTGCGACCGGGCGCCCAGATTTTGTCGAGGCCTGCTTTAATGGGATGGCTGAGGTGGCATTGACACAACAAGGTGAGGGATGTGGCAGGAGCAGGTAAGTGGATGCCCGCGAACAGGCGCTGCCATGGTGAATCTGAAATTACATGTTCTCTTTAATTGTAAGGACTTATTCTTGCTGGTAGTTGGAATATTTAACCACTTCAATACAGGGCATTTTCACCCCCTTCAGTCCAGGCCAATTTTTTTGTTTTCAGCGCCGTTGCATTTTGAATGACAATTGTGAAGTCATCCAAATCTGTACTCAAATTACATTTTTTTTTTTTTTTATGTATTTATTTTTTCCCCCACAAATGGAGCTTTCTTTTCGTGGTATTTGATCACCTCTGCGGTTTTTATTTTTTGCGCTATAAACAAAAGAAAAAATGACAAGTTTGAAGAAAAACACAATATTTCCCCCTCAGTTTATTGTATTCTTCGTCCTTGGCTGTGTGTGGTGGACATTGCAGCCGCCAGGCATGTGCATCGGCTCCCGAGTGATGCGGCGGGCACGCACATGCCCCCTAGAAGGAAGAGAAGGCCAGGATGGGAGATCCCTCCTGCGGACGTCATATAGCTGGGATGGGACATGGTTAATATTTGCAAACAAATTGAAGGTTTCCTGTTTAGAATAACAAACTGTCAGGGCAGTAAAACGGCGATATCAACCAATTTTAGGTTAATCGCACATAGTTGCTTTACTCAAATTCTTTTATTTTAAACCATAACATATTCTTGTTTTTGTTTAAACATCAATGTTTTTAGTAACTGAAGTGCATAAACAAAATGTATCTTTGAAAAAACAAGCAAACGCAAGAACTTAAAGCGGTTCTCCACCCTGAAGTGGAGTCCCGCTGATCGGAACCCTCCCCCCTCCGGTGTCACATTTGACACCTTTCAGGGGGGAGGGGGGTGCAGATACCTGTCTAAAGACAGGTATTTGCACCCACTTCCGGCCCGGCATTCACGGGCAAAAGACGGGCATTCCGTCACATCCCGTCACCCCCCCGTTGTGTGCTGGGAACACTTGGCTCCCAGCACACAGCGGGAGCCAATCGGCGGGCGCGGCGCGACTCGCGCATGCGCCGTAGGGAATCGGGCAGTGAAGCCGCAGCGCTTCACTTCCTGGTTCCCTCAGCGTGGATGGCGGGGGGAGCAGCAGAGAGACGAGCGATCGCTCGTCCTCTGCTGTGATCGGCGCTGGACTCCAGGACAGGTAAGTGTTCTAATATTAAAAGTCAGCAGCTGCAGTATTTGTAGCTGCTGGCTTTTAATATTTTTTTCCCATGGCACATCTGCTTTAAATTGAATTCAATGTACAGTAAGGGCCCTTTCACATGTACGGATCCCGTAAGGATCCGTACATTTATCATATGCTTGCTCAGCGGGGATCGCCCTGTCAGATCTCCGCTCTGCTTTATGGGGGGATCGGATGAACATGGACCGTCTGTCCGTGTTCATCCGATCCGCAGATGGATGAAAAAATAGGATCCGTACATGTGAAAGGGGGCCTAACTGACAAAAGTGAGTTCATCCCTCACATTTTCGTAAACATGTTATATCTTTTCATGTGAGAACACGAAGAGTTGGTTCACACTGGGGCGACTTGGGATCCGACTTGAAGTCGCCTCAAGTCGCCCCAAGTGGCGCTGTCGAGAAAAACAATGCAAGTGAATGGGAGCGGTGTTAATACACACGACTCGAGTCGCTCCAACTTCAAAAAAAGTTCCTGTACTACTTCAATCCGACTTGTAGGCGATTTGTACCCATTGATTTCAATGGAAGTCGCCTCCAACTCTGATCCAAGTCTGATCACTGTCTTAACTGAAGCGACTTTCCAGGAAGATAACATACATTTCTCAGGCAAACCCCTCCCTCCCCTAGAGCCGATTGTTGTTTGATTGGCCACTGGAAAGTCTCCTGTCCTGGAGACGACTTCAAGTCGTGTTGTAAATCGCCCCAGATCGCCCTGTGGTTCATGCTCAAGTCGTGTCGGAGTCGCCTCTGAAAGTCGCGCTGGAAGTCGTGTCGCCCTAGTGTAAACCGACTCTGAAGAAATGACACTTTGCTACAATGTAAAGTAGTGAGTGTACAGCTTGTATAACAGTGTAAATTTTCTGTCCCCCTCAAAATAACTCCACACACAGCTATTAATGTCTAAACCGCTGGCAACAAAAGTGAGTAAACCCCTATATGAAAATGTCCATATTCGGCCCAAAGTTTGAATATTTTGTGTGGCCACCATTATTTTACAGCACTGCCTTAACCCTCTTGGGCATGGAGTTCACCAGAGCTTCACATCGTGCCACTGGAGTTTTTATATATTTTTGGGGGATATTTATTATAGCAAAAAGTAAAAAAATATTGCATTTTTTTCAAAATTGTCGCTCTATTTTTGTTTATAGCGCAAAAAATAAAAACCGCAGAGGTGATCAAATATCACCAAAAGAAGGCTCTATTTGTTTGGGAGCCCCATCGCACGACCGCGCAATTGTCAGTTAAAGCGACACAGTGCCGAATCGCAAAAAGGGCCTGGTCCTTTACCTGCATTTTGGTCCGGGTCTTAAGTGGTTAAGGGAGGAATAAAGCTCTGTGCCGAAGGATTACAAGGTTTATAAGCTGCTTAGAATGTTTCACTTTCTTTTTTACTACTTGCCCTTCCTCCTCAGACTTACAGATGCATTCATACAATAGATTTGCAAAACCATGGGATAAAGGAATATTCCTGAACTTTGTTTCGTCTCCTGGTTACTGTGAGGGTGATTTGGGATACCGTCTAATCGGGAATCCCTCTCCCAGACACTACTACTTTTGCGCAAACCAATCTATATATGCAATTTTATTTTTTAACAAAAATATGTAGCAGAATACAAATTGGCCTAAATTGATAAAGAAATTTTGATGATTTATAGCAAAAAGTAAACACTATTTTTTTTTTCTTTTTGTGTGTTTATAGTGCAAAAAATAAAAATTGCAGCAGTGATCAAATGCCACCAACAAGCTCTATTTGTTTGGGTACAAAGTTGCATGCCCACACACTTGTCAGTTAAAGCAGCACAGTGCTGTATCACAAAAAATGGCCTGGTCTTTAAAGAGGAACTGCATTCTGCTCACATTTGTATTAAAACATCTTTGCCATTCTGAAGCTTCTCTCCATCCACTTTGTTTGTTTTATATATACTGTGTTTCTGTACTTGCCAGATATGCTGCATACTGTACTTAAAGTATCGGCATGATAACCAGGCAGCTAGTAATTTAAGTCGCTGTCCTACAACTTGCAGATGAGCTAGTCACTTCAAAGCCGGAACTCCAGAATTGTGTAGTTGTGCTTAAAGCCATTGGCTCAAATAGCATTCTGGAAGAACTGGTTTTAGCAAATGCAAAAAAAAATTTAATGCACTGGGGAAAAAAAACTCTACTAATATTTAGAGTCTCACTATAACATGTTGAGCCAGGAATTTTTTTTTGATTTGCCTCTAAGGATCAATGAGTTATTTTTCATTGTTATACTATTGCTAAAAAAAAAATTAACGTAACTTTTATTTGCCTACTGTTGAATAGTTTTTCTTATGAGATACGATAATCCAGGGTTTGACAAATTTTGCTTGGAATCTAGGAGCCAGCTAAAAGTTAGGAGCCAGAAAACGCACCCCGTCCCGACGAGCTTACGCGCAGAAGCGAACACATACGTGAGAAGCGCCCGCATATGTAAACGGTGTTCAAACCACACATGTGAGGTATCGCCGCGATTGGTAGAGCGAGAGCAATAATTCTAGTCCTCCTCCTCTGTAACTCAAAACATGCAACCTGTAGATTTTTTTTAAACTTTGCCTATGAAGATTTTAAAGGGTAAAAGTTTGTCGGCATTCCACGAGCGGACCCAATTTTGAAGCGTGACATGTTTGGTATGAATTTACTCGGCGTAACATTATCTTTCATAATCTTAAAAAAAAATGGGGATAACTTTACTGTTGTCTTATTTTTTTAATTAAAAAAAGTGTAATTTTTTCCCAAAAATGTGCGCTTGTAAGACCGCTGCGCAAATACGGCGTGACAAAGTATTGCAACGATCGCCATTTTATTCTCTAGGGTGTTAGGATAAAA
The DNA here is from genome assembly GCF_905171775.1 of Rana temporaria. Classification (NCBI taxonomy): domain Eukaryota; kingdom Metazoa; phylum Chordata; class Amphibia; order Anura; family Ranidae; genus Rana; species Rana temporaria. The sequence goes on along the minus strand of NC_053496.1, from coordinate 81,253,331 downwards.
AATATATATAATGTTTGGGGGTTCTAATTAGAGGGAAGAAGATGGTAGTGAAAAATAGTGAAAAATTACATTAGAATTGCTGTTTAACTTGTAATGCTTAACTTGTAATACCAACGGCCACCACCAGATGGCGCCAGCTCACACATCTGGTGGTAATAACTTGTAATACCAACGGCTCACCACCAGATGGTGCCCACCTTCCAAGCCAAGTCGCCAGGACACCATTTTTTTTTTTTTTTTTTTTTTTTTGCATTATATTATCTCAATCGCGCACGTACCTGTGATGCACAAAGAAATGTGCATGCCTTTTTTTCTGTAGCAAGGCACTGCCATTTAAATCCCAATGTCATCTGAGAGCACATTGTAACAAATTGCAATGCATTTTGGCGCAGGATTATATAAAAAAAAAAAGAGAAAATGGGGCTATGCACTTTGCCATTTTTCACTCATTGAAACAAATGTGCTCCCATAAACATGATGTGCAAAAAATTGCACATTAGAGCTGCACGATGAATCGTTATTGCGTGTTTGATTTTTCTCATTGCGATCTTGACAAAGTGTTTCCCGGTCTTTTGTATGCAGAGAATTCTCTCTTCTCTCAGCAAAGTCCTGGCAGTCTGCCAAGTTTTTTTTCAACATTCAGTGGAACATTAAGTCTAAACATTGTAACAATTTGTCTTTTACATTAAAGGAAAAGACTTCTGTATGTAAATTGGGAATCTTTAAAGCGGAGCTCCGCCGTTAAAAAAAAAAAATAAAATAAATGAAAAGCCAGCAGCTACAAATACTGCAGCTGCTGACTTTAAAAAAAAAAAAAATGGACACTTGCCTCTCCTGGAGTCCAGCGACGTCAGCGACCCCCCCCCCCCCCCCCACACTGTAATGTCCACATTCCCCCACTGCAGTGGCGTCACTACGGTTGGTGTCACCCGCTGCAAAAGAAAATGGTGTCCCCCCTCAGTACAGACACCCCATAGTAGTGCAGACCTCAGACAATAACCCCCCCCCCCCCCCCCGGTAGTGCAGACCTCAGACAGCGGCGTGTGTCCCTCGAGCGCCGGCTCCTCCTCTGTGGGTGTAAACAGAGGAGGGCCGCCGCAGGGTGTTCCAAGATGGGCGTGGCTCCAGAGCTAGGTCGAAGCCGCGGCCTTTCCTAATGCTATGGCAGCAATCCACGGATCGCATAGTGTGCCGATCCGAAGGGGGTGACCCATTCGGATCAATGGTGATCTGTTGCACCACTACCGTCCTCACTGGTCCCCTGCTGTGTACTGGGAGCCGTGTGTAACCCAGAACACAATGGGAGGGGGGGGGGGGAGGAGGAGAGGGATGCACTACCCGCAGGTCCCCAGAGTGTTTTCCTAGAAGTGGTTGCAAATACCTTAGACAGGTATCTGCACCCCCCCTCAGTGCCCATCTGTGCCACCCATAAGTACCCATCAGTGATGCCTATCAGTGCTGCATACCAGTGCAAACTTACTTTTTTTTTTTTTTTTTTATTAGATATAAAGTACATACAATATCACAATCAAGTAGCCTATTCCGGCCTAAAAAGATCTACAGAAATACTTTATTTTCCAGTTTTTAAGAGAAATAAAAAAATGAGCCCAACCCACCCACCCTGTTCTCTCCTTTGTCGCGCTACCTGCTCTATACCATCCTTTCTGCAAATCTCTGTCAGCTTATATTTTAACCGATCTTGCCTTTTCAGTTTAAATCCCCCTTCTCCTTCCTCCCCCATAAATCTTAGCTGTTCTGCATAATAAATATCATTTACAAAAAAAATTAACAGAAAAAAATAAACTTAATTTTTTTCACAATTTTCGGTCTATTTTTAGTTGTTACGCAAAAAAATAAAAATTGCGGAGGTGATCAAATACCACCAAAGGAAAGCTCTATTTGTGGGGACAAAATGATAAAAAAATGTTTGGGTACAGTGTAGCATGACCGCAATTGTCATTCAAAGTGTGACAGCGCTGAAAATTAGCTTGGGCAGGAAGGTGCGTAAGTGCCTGGTATGGAAGTGGTTAATGAATTAAAATAAATTAAAATAACCAGTAAAGTTAGCTTTTTTTTTTTTTGTGTATAATGTGAACGATTTAACGTTGGGAGAATCGTGATCTAAGCAAAAAAGGGCTTTCACACTGGAGCGGTGCGCTAGCAGGACGGTAAAGAGTCTTGCTAGCAGCATCTTTGGAGCAGTGTGCAATACCACTCCTGCCCATTGAAATCAATGGGGCACCACTACTATACCGCTGGCAAAGTGCCTTTGCGGTGGTTTTTAACCCTTTTCTCAGCTGCTAGCGGGGGTAAAACTGCCCTGCTTGCAGCCGAATAGCATTGCAAAATTGACGGTAAAGTGACGCTAAAAATGGCGCCTCTTTACCGCCAACGCCTTCCCCGCCCCAGTGTGAAAGGGGCAAATGGATAAGAATAGGTCAATAACCTGGCTATACTATACAGGCTACAGTTAAACTCTTTAGTGACTTTGTATTGAGAAAATTATAGATCGTCATTGACATCATCTTTACACACTTGCTGCCCAGGGCAGTTTTTTTAATCCTTCACACAATTGTTAAAATTGGCATTCTTGCTAGGAAATTGCCTAGAACCTCCAAACAGTATATATTTTCTGAAAGCTCTGGAGAATAAAATGGTGGCTGTAGCAATGTTATGTCCCATTACATTTTGTACAGCTGTTTGTTACAAATGTTTAGAAAAAATACACTGCGTGTGCCTGTGACATGGTAACAAGCTATGGTACACATTTTTCATAGGTGACATTTTAGAGGCCTTCATGATACTGCATGTGTGGCACAATCACTGTTTATATGTGTGTGTGTGTGTGTGTGTGTGTGTGTTTGTGTGTGTGTGTGTTTTTTCATTTCACTTTATTGTTCTCACAAGGGGGGCTACCCCCCTATGTGGTAGTTTTTAAGCAGGTAATGGTGCTTTGTATGGAGACAGCGGTGTCTATTGGTCTCCCAATGTTTCCTCTGTCCTCCAAATAGGGCAGATGTTAAAATAATTTTCACCCAGCTTTGAGATTCTTTTTATTGTATGATCATTTAAAAAGGGGTGAAGATTGAATTTGTAGATTAGAAATTACTCTGGATGAAAGCCCTGTAGAGGCCACAACATTTAAAGATTAAATTACTTTTTTACACAAATGGCTTTTATTTCTGTCTATCCAGTCCTGAGATTTACACTGTCTGTCAGACGGCACTGCCCTTTGTACGGCATCTTATTCTCAGCTGTATTTGATTAACATGATCAGGTCTCCTCCCCATCGCCACCCTGCACAGTAAGGCCAGGTTCGCACCAGTACAGCTGCGATTTGTTAAGATTTTTCAGTGTGACTTGGTTTCATTTTCGATGCTACATTTCTTGGTAGTGAAAGGAGACTGGATGCTGGTTAAAGTGGAACTTCAGTAATTTTCATGCTTTCCATCTATTAAATATTCTGCCCTTTTGTTTTTACTTTGGATAGTAAACCTTTTTTTTTGTTTCCCCTGCCAGTAAATACCTTATACTGCTCACTTCCTCTTTCTTGTCTGATAAAAAGCCTAGGCTTATGACGTGCACAGCTCTCTCACTTTAGTGAGAGTTTGCCCGACAGGGAGGATGGATGAGTCACAGGAGGGCCAATGAGAGCTGCAGAGCTGGAGGTATGTGTAAATCCAGGAAGTGAACAGGCAGCAGCAGCCAGACTTGGTAGCGGTAGATTTCTGCAGCATATTTGACAAGTACAGAATCGCAGTAAATATAAAAAGTGGCAAAATTACAATTTATGAGAGCAGAATGCAGGAGCCTTAACCTGCAAATGCACACCAAAAATGCATCTACCTGCGTTTTCATTGAAGTCTATAGGGTAAAAATCACACTGCAGTCGCATTAAAGTAGCACCGGTCCATTTTCCAAAAAAATGCTTTGTGCTGCATTGATGTGGGAAACGCAGTGAATATCGTCATTTTCATGCAATTCTGTGACTCAAGTCGCATCTGAAATCTCATTGGTGTGAACGAGTTCTAAAAGGGGTAGCTTGGTGCTGTACACTTCTATCAAGATGCTCTCTGTACTGTAGCACAACTGATTGGCTGCTTGTGCTCTTTCTGCCTCCCCTACACTGCAAGTCAGATTATGGGTATATGGGGTGTGTCGGCCAATGGGAAGGGGTTTTGCTGGGAGGAGCCTGATGATCACTGTTTTGTGCCACCTGAACGGCTGTCTGGGTGAATGTGTGTTGTGCTGCCCGGGCTGCTAGGCCAGAGTTTGGGCCTATCCCGGGTACATCTGGCTGCTAGGCTGTTTGAGGGGCCTATCCAGAAGCAAGAGGGCAGTGCAGAGTTGGTATTGCGGCTTGCGGTCCAACCAGAATTGACGGTCCTGCTGGCCAGAGAACCTGTCTTGGTTGGAGGTAGAAGGGAAGCTGTCATCAGAAAGGTACCGACCACCTTATTATCAGGGACCACTGTGAGTAGCTGATGCAAGTTCCGGAGCAGTATTCTCACTGACCGGGGATGGCGAAGAATAGGAAAACTTCAGGTATCAAGCCAGGCTCCCAGGCAGCGGAGGTGACACTTGCAGAGCAGCCTTGTGTGTCAAGCCAAGGACCGAGCTGACCAGTGGGGTGAAGCTTAACTGCTTGCCGACCAGCCGCCGCAGTTATACGGTGGCAGGTCCGCTCTGCTGGACGAGATCACGTAGATCTACGTCATCTCGCCGTTCAGCCAATAGGTGCACACGCGCCCTACGCTCACCCCCTGACGCGCGTGCCTGGCGGGCGCTATCACCTCCGGGCACCCGCGATTGCTCGTTACAGAGCGAGAACCGGGAGGTGTGTGTGTGTGTGTATATAAACACACAGTTCCCGGTCTTGTCGGGGAGAAATTACTTATCGTCTGTTCATACAATGCATGAACAGCGATCTGTCATTTCCCCTTCAGTTAGAACACACCCAGGGAACATAAGTAACCCCTTCCCTGCCAGTGGCATTTTTTATAGTAATCCAATGCATTTTTATAGCACTGATCGCTATAAAAATGCCAATGGTCCCAAAAATGTGTCCGCCATAATGTCGCAGTACCAATAAAAATCGCTGATCGCCGCCATTACTAGTAAAAAAAATATTAATAGAAATGCCAAACTATCCCCTATTTTGTAAACGCTATAACTTTTGCGCAAACCAATCAATACACGCTTATTTGTGATAATATTTTCTTTTTTTTTACGAAAAATATGTAGAATACGGTCTAAACTAAGGAAAACACTTTTTTTTTTTTTTTTTTTTTCCCTTATATAGATTTTTGGGGGATATTTATTATAGCAACAAGTAAAAAATATTCATTTTTTTTTTTTATTTAAATTGTGGCTCTGTTTATAGCGCAAAAACTAAAAACCACAGAGGTGATCAAATACCACCAAAAGAAAGCTATTTGTGGAAAAAAAAGGACGCCAATTTTGTTTGGGAGCCACGTCGCACGACCGCGCAATTGTCAGTTAAAGCAACGCAGTGCCGAATCGCAAAAAGTGGCCTGGTCATTGACCAGCAATATGGTCCGGGGCTGAAGTGGTTAAGAAGTGCCAAGCTAGGGACCCAGCAGAGAAGCTGGGGTGATGCTTGAGGAAGATACTACAGTGAAGATTGGAAGAGCTCACAGGATTCAGGGGCAGGGAATCGTCGAATGAGAGACTGGGAGCTCAGTAGGCTGAGAGAGATTGTAGTGGGAGTGAAAAGAACTGTTACACTTTGGGTTAAAGACTGTTGCCATAGGAGAGAGTGACCCTACACATGCAGATGTGGTGTCTTGCTGGATTCCTTTCCCCGCATGGCTGTCCTCCTGTAGAAGTCTGAGTCTATTTGACATTGCAACTTCCTAAGGGTGTCCTGGCTCTAACCCCTCTCCCACTGTTCTGTTAAGAGAAATAAATATTTTTTGCATTCAAGAAGTGTCTGGCACCCATTAATTTACCCTACATTACACCCTCTATGCCTTGCAACCCACTCTATACAGAAGGATGTTGGATTTCTCTGTCCGTGGAGGTTCTCATTAGACTGAAAGGGGGCCTGGGACATGCATGCATACCTACCTTGGATCTGTAAAATAAATAAAAATGTATACCCTGTACAGAGAAGGAAAGCTTGAAGTATTTAGCAAAACCCTGGCAATTCTGAAGTGGTTTCTTTTTGCTAGAAAATTGCTTGGAACCCCCAAACATTTTAAATAATATTATTAATAATAATAATAATAATCATCTATATATTTTCAACTTTATTGCTATCACGGGATGAGTTTGGTGGTCTTAGACCCCATATACCTCCTCCCTGGCCTCCAAAGCAACAGATCAAGCTTGTAAACATTACAAAGCAAAACCAGAAGCAGGGGGGATAAAGTAATAGTGTACTAATTTCGTTTTTTTTCATGTCAGCTGCGCTTTAAGAATGTGTGATTTTAATTAGAGTTCCTGTAGATCAAGCCTTTTTTTTTACTAGTGATTTTCAAGGGGTTGTATACCCCTTAAACAAGAAACTCCGCAAGGCAAAGGCATAATGAACTAGCATACTAGCTCATTATCAATTACTTGCCTTAGATGGAAGCCCCCGCAGCGGTCCTCGGACATGTCCTCCGTCGCTGCCATGATACTTGGAGTGACTTCCGGGTATCGGCGCAGTTATACACCCACCCAATAGAATTGCACATCACTTATAGTTCAGTTAGATATGCAAGCCCTTTTCAAGACGATGGGGCAAAGATTGCAAAGGATAGTATTTTCCAGCAGGGATCCCCCAATTCTAATTTTGAGAAGGGTATAAGCTTGTCTGGTGCAGGCAGGTGTTTTTGAAGAGAATTAACCCCCCCCCATAAGTTATAACTGACAGTCACTGTTCAATCTTGTACTCCTTAATTTAGGTCGGTTTTGTTATTCTGGAGGCTTGGACGGTAACACCAGGCATAATTGCTATTGAGACTGCTGTTCTGGTTACATTACCCAGGAGTCTAGGACGTAGTGTTGCTTCAGGCATTTTAAAGTGGATCTGAGACTTTGTAATGTGAGGATCATCCAGAGGGCCATCGCACAGTGTTCAGTTCCCAGTAACTATTTGTTTGCCCTGACACAATTACAGTGGTAGTACAGAGGCGGGGAATCTTGTATATCCTGACATTTTTTTTATTTTTTTTTTATTTGACTTTATTGGTTTATAATTGCATCTTAACAAAAGCTCACATAGCCTATGCTACTGCACAAAATGAAGTAAGATATAAATGGATACAACTTTAAGAACTGTGCCGTAATTTGGTCAAAGTGGTTGTAAACAACCTGCTAAAAAAAAATTATGAACAAAGCATATCCTTGGTGAGTACTTGCCTCAATCCAAAGTGCTGAATGAATTACATTTTTCTCTATCTGCATGACTCGCTGCTAAAATGTTTTCTCTAAAGCTACTTTCACACTGAGGCCTTTTGCAGGCGCTATATCGCTAAAAATAGTGCCTGCAAAGCGCCCTGAAAGAGCCGCTCCTTTTACTGCAGTGCGCTCAAATGTCCTGCCAGCCGCATCTTTGAAGCGCTGTAGGAGTGGTGTGTACACTGCTCCTAAAGCTCCCCTGCCCATTGAAATCAATGGGCAGCGCTTTGCGTGCATTTTTAACCCTTTTTAGAATGCTAGTGGGGGTTAAAAGCACCCCGCTAGTGGCCGAATAGCGCTGCTAAAAAAAAAATAGTGACGCTTTACCGCCGACGGGGCAACGCCCTAGTGAAAGTAGCATTAGAGATGAAGGGTGAGGATGGGAGAGAAGAGCTCCAGCACAGTGTTTGATAGCCCCAGCTGTGTGTGTGTGTGTGTGTGTGTGTTTCCTCCACTCAGGTCTCGGATTACACTGGGCTCTCCTACCTGAGCTGTGCAGTGTGTAACTGCAGAATCCCGCCCCCTCCTTCTGGAGCTCAGATTAGCTGTGTAAAATGTGTCTAATGCCACGTACACACGATTGGAAATTCCGACAAGAAAAACTTGGATTTTTTTCCGACTGAATATCGGCTCAAACTTGTGTTGCATACACATGATCACGCCAAATTTTGACCGTCAAGAACGCAGTGACGTACAACACTGACGAGCCGAGAAGAATGAAGTTCAGTGTTTCAGAGCATGCATAGGATTTTTTTCCATCGAAATTGCATACGGACAAATCTGAATTTTCCAACAAGAACTTTTCACATCGGAAAAGTTGAGAACCAGCTCTCAAATTTGTCTTGGCGGAAATTCTGACAGAAAAATTCCGTTGGAACCTACACTCGGTCGGAATTTCCGAGCAAAAGCTCACATCAGACTTTTGTCGGAATTTCTGATCGAGTGTACGCGGCATTAGGAGGCTGTAGACAAGAGGACTTGCAGATAAATGGGTACAAGTATGTAGCAGAATTTGTTTAAAATTAGCATTTTTATTTATACACATTTTACAACAGGAGTTATATTTGCCTAGGATAAACTCAGATATTGCCACAAATATATAGTTATATTTTACTTAGAGCTGCACAATTAATCGTTTAAACCGTGATCTCGATTCAACCCTCCTGACGATCTCTATTGCAGAGTTTGCCCATTCTTATAACAAGTTGAGAGATTATCTGCTAACTCAGCTGTCAAAAGAGAAAATCTGGGCAATCTGCCAAGTTTTTAACATGAAACATTGTAACTAACACTTCCTTCTTGGATCAAAGGGATACACTTCTGTGTGTAATTCAGGAGGTTTAACCACTTAAAGCCTTAATCTTTTTCTGACACTTGTTACTTAAATTAAAAAATTTTTTGCTAGAAATTTACTTGGAACCCCCAAACATTTTATTTATATATTTTTATATATAATGTGTGTATATATAAGCAGAGGGTGTCAAACTCGATTTCTGTAAGATTAGATGTCCAGCGTATCCCCTCCCCTTGCATTAGACTTCAAGAGCCACCCCACCATCAGAAATTGAGTCCCCCACTCTCCCTTGCATCAGTGTACCCCCTTTTCCTTATGCTGCTGGGAAGAAGCTGGATGCATTGCTTGAAAGCAGAAAGTAAGGGTCTGGAGGAGGACCATAGGAGGGCTGGAGCTCTCCTGCAGCTGCAGGAGAGGTGCGAGGGCCACATGAAATGGCCTGGAGGGCCGGATTCGACACCTGTGTCATAGGGAATAAAATTGCAATTGCTGTAATATTTTATGTCGAACTGTATTTGCCCAGCGGTAGAGCTGCACGATTCTGGCCAAAATGAGAATCGCAAATTTTTTTTTTTTGCTTGGAATGAAGATCAAGATTCTCACGGCGTAAAATCTTTTACATTTGTACAAAAAAAAAAAAAAAATGGGCTAACTTTACTGGCTATTTTTTTTTTTCCCCAAAAAATGCATTTAAAAAGACTGCTGTGCAAATACAGTGCAACATACAATATTGCAACAACCATCATTTTTTTCTCTAGGGTCTCTACTAAAAAATGATATAATGTTTGGGGGTTCGAAGTAATTTTCTATAAAAAAAAAAAAATGATTTTAACTTGAAAAGAGCTGTCAGAAAAAGGTTTGGTGGTTAAACGTTCCTAATTTACGTACAGAAGTTTATTCCTTTGATGTCATTGTTTAGACTTAACTTTCCACTGATGAATGTTTTCAAAACTTGGCAGGCTGCCCAGACTTTGACTTTTGGCTGAGAGCAGAGAGGAAATTCTTTGTGTACCAAAGTGCAGAGAGAAAATGTATTTTCATGTCCAAGATTGTGAAACCCTGTGTCAAGAATTGCAATGGGAAAAAGATCGCGATAACGATCCTTGACGATTAATCGTGCAGCTCTACCCAGCGGTCTTTCAAACGCAATTTTTTTGGGGGAAAAAATACACTTCAATGAATAATAAAAAACAAAACGGTAAAGTTGGCCCAATTTTTCTTTTTTTTTGGGGGGAGTTTTAATGTGAAAGATGTTACGTTGCGAGAATGGTGATCCATCTTCTAAGCAAAAAAATTGATTCTTATGTTGGCCAGAACTGTGCAGCTCTAATTTTACTCCTTTAAGACTTGTTAATACTGGTAGACAAGGCAATCCTTGCCATAAATGTCAAGCAACTGAATGACATATCATGCATATGGTATTGGTTAGAAACAAAAAAATACCTTTTAATTGAAACTCACAGAATTTGATTGCAGATATTCACTTTACTGAATGTAGGCAGCTTTGACAGATGCATCCTAGGTATTATTGGGGACACTGAATTGAGAAATGCTATTAAGGTTAGTTTATTAAATGCTGTATAAAAAGCTGGGCAAGGTCATCTAAAACCTGTGAAGAGCAACCCCTGTACAATCATTCTTAACTGGTTTGTAATATTTATGTCTTTTTAAAGTGGAGGTTCACCCAGAAATGACAATTTTTAACCTTAGATTGATGCTCATTTTGTCTAGGGGAATCGGCTAGTTTTTTTAAAATCGAAGCTGTACTTACCGTTTTAGAGAGCGATCTTCTCCGCCGCTTTCGGGTATGGGCTGCGGGACTGGGCGTTCCTATTTGATTGACAGTCTTTCGGTCGCATCCATCGCGTCACGATTTTCCGAACGTCAGTGCGCAGGCGCCGTATAGAGCCGCACCGATTTTCTGCTACTTGTGACGCGATGGATGCGACCGTGGAAGACTGTCAATCAAATAGGAACGCCCAGTCCTGAAGACCATACCCGGAAGCGCGGAGATCGCTCTCTAAAACTGTAGGTACAGCTTCGATTTTAAAAAAACTAGCCGATTCCCCTAGACAAAATGAGCATCAATCTAAGGTTAAATTTTTTTAGGGTGAACTCCTGCTTTAATTGATAAGATGATCAGTAACAAAGGACACCAAACGTATGCTATTTTTACCTCACTGCACAGCCAGGACATTTTATTTTACCACTTTAGGGTTCACATTTTACAGTCAGTAGACAGAAGTTATTATGCCGACTTCATTCTCCAATATGTACAAAAAAGACGGCGCTAAAACAGAACTTCCATCTGTGTTTGTCTGCCAGGGTCCAGGTCTAATAAACAGCCAGTTCACAAATGAGTCGGCTGTGTTCTGGGCTTTAAGTAATAACCAGACAAAGGCTCTAGGCTCCTAGTTGGAGATGACTCCACCCTGCAGACAAGTCTGGGTATGGGAGTCGGTAGGGCTTCACTTAAGAGAGAGCGAGAAGTGGGAGCCAGTGTAGCACGAGGCTACTTGCTGTACGCACGGAGGTGCTGATCGTCTGGTCTGTGGGAGACAGACCAAGGCCCTAAAGCACAAGGCCTGAGCTGGAGAGCTGCGTTTAAAAGGCCGGGAGGGCTGAAAATCCTGAACTGCATTTTCCAGATGTGGTCTTACAAATTGCTACAAGACCCATTTCAAATGTGCATTTTATCAGTTTTTTTTACCATTTACACAGTGTTCATTTTTTGGCTGATTTTAAATTGGAATGATAAAGTGGAGTTGGGTAGTGTTCTGTACATGTTGAAGTGGGTCATGTTTGAGAGCCCAAGTTTGTTGTAGTGAGGAGAAAAAAACAAACTGTCTGCAAAGAATGAACTCCTGATACCACTGGGATGTAGTTTAGCTTTGTCCAGCTCCCTGCATTATTTTTCGATTTTTGCTGCTTTCTGTATATTGGCTTAGAGAAGAAGAGTTCAGAGAACTCGCTCCATTTTATGCACTTGACTGAAGATGGCAGTCAGTTCATCAATCGGCACACAGCTTGCTTTTACTGCCTGGAACATTCGACTCTTACCTGAGATTGTAAAATGAAATGCATAAGGCCTCTTGCACGTGATAAAGAGACAGAGATTGCCGCTCCAGGCAGGTCTTGTTGGGTGCAATCTTCTCAGGAACTGAGGGTTCTAGCAATGCACATGGCAAATAAGAACAAAAGATGATCAGGACAGCCGCACTCCAATCAACGTAACTTTAATGTAAAAAAATGGAAACAGGCACTACAAAGCACAGCAACGGAACCTAGGAAGCTGACGCGTTTCACACTAACTTCAGTGTTTACTCATAGCTTGTTTCCTGCTCATCTTTTGTTCTTGCACGTGATACTCCTGTTTGAGCATGCCTTTTTTATATATGTATTTTCGCACATTAACGTGCATATGTGTGTTAGTGCAGCTATCGTGTACTTCCGCATGTGTGCGCATGAGGCATAAATTGCTGACCAAAAATGCTGATTTATTTCTTTTTTTCCCTGAAGAATGCACAGTGCTTGTTTACTCACCTGTGTAAACACAATTCTTTAGGTTCTTGTGGCCTAACATCTTTCTCATTATACAAAAAAATTTGACTAAACTTCTTAACTTTTTGATCTAAAAAAAAAAAAATGAAAAATTTAGTTTGTTCTCTTTTATCTCCCAGTGCTGAGGAACGTTGATAAACACTTGCAGCTTTTTTTTTTTGACAGCTGAGCAGACATCTGCATTGCACTTGTTACATAGTATTGATGAAATGCTGGTTACAATTGTGTGTGGGTTGAAGAAAGAGAAACATTTTCTCATCGCCTCTTCCCCAGGTGACTGCAACAAAGTAATTTTGTAGCAAGTCACAAGATGAGAGGCAGGAAGATTGAGGTGCCAGCAGTTTTTGTGGAGAGTCCACAATCGTTTAGTTATCTCTGCAGCGTTTCCAACCCCGGGGGCTGAATGAAGAGGCCTGAAGGGCTCTGGAGGAGCCACTGTACTAATTATATGATGTTCGTACAGCGGTCTCACCCTGCTGAGTTATTATGATGTTCAGCCATTGGCAGAGCGCTGATCGGATGCCGATCAAGGGACCCTTTTCGGTCATGCCCCTTTGACAGAAGCCCGACCAGCTGTCCCACACAGAGGCTGAATGTTGACTGGTTTCTACATTACCTCCAGATATTCAGCCCGTGTTTACGGGGTTTTAGGCAGAGAGAATCTCTGATGTTCCGTAATATTGGGGTATGCAGCAGATAGTGTGAACTTGGGAAGAAACACCATTGAGCTTGTTCAAAAACTATTTCTATTTTTTTTTTACAGTGTGCATATGGCTGCACTGTTGTCTAGACTCAAAATCTCAGCTTACTGACAAAAGTTGTCTTTTAAAAAAAAAAAAAAAAAGAAAGTGATGCATATCGCATTTTCGTGCCACTGGCATATCGTAGAGTGATAGTTTGAACACTGGTCATGTAAATGTTTAGAACCATCCCCTTAAAGTGATTATAAAGTCTTTGTGTGTGTGTGTGGGGTTTTGTTAGTTCTAACATAAAAAATAAATAAAATAAAATGTGTATACTTGCCTGCCCTGTGTAGTGGTTTTGCATAGAGCAGCCCCCATCCTCTTCTCGTGTCCCACCTGTTGAGTGCAGCTTGCTATGGGGGCAGCCGAGCCGTAACTGTGTCCATTCAGACATAGAGCTGTGACTCAGCCCCACCCCCCTTTTTCTTCTCGCCGACTGACTTTGACAGCAGCAGGAGCCAATGGCTCTGTGCTGCGGTCTCATCCAATGAGGGGAGTCCCAGGCAGCCAGAGTTCTACCCGAAAGTGGAATCTCCCGCTTATTTGCTTCCGAAAGGCTTCACTGCCAGTTTCCCTTAGTGGAGATGGCGGCGGCATCCGACAGATCTGAAAATCTGCTGGGGTGCTGACATCATGGGGCTCCCTGGACAGGTAAGTGTCCATATATAAGTCGGCACAGTATTTGTAGCTGCTGACTTTTAAATTAATTTTTTACTTTTCCCAGGTCGGAACTCCTCTTTAAGGAAAGCAATATTTTGGTTATCCAGGAGTAGTAGATGTTTGTACATATTGAACACTTTCCTTACACACCTGTAAGTCACCACTTTTGCAGTCCAGTGACTTCCTCCTTTGTTCCTGGAATATGATTTTTCCTGCAATGTAGTTCTACTTTGTTCTCTCATAGCGAAAAGGTCACATTTGCTGACTGTAAGCAAATGGACCATGTCCTATTTTTTTTTTTTTTTTTTATACATTTGCTTCTAATGACTAAACATTTCCTTTGTAAAAACACGTATAGTCACATAAATTACCAACTCTTGGTGCAGAGTTGTTCACTTTTTCAAAGGGCAAGGGCCGTTCTTGGCATGTGGATGAAGAGTTCTGATAAGTTGTGATAATGTTCCTGCTACCCCCGGAGATCTAGTCAACTTTGATTTGGGGGGGGGGGGGTGGAGAAGCATGTGTCTTTAGAATCTACCTGGCTGTTGATATTTGATATGCAATTACACCAAAGTTTTTATTGCTCAGGAAAGGATTTTTATTTTCCATGCTTTTGTTTTGGACCATGCTTTTTTCCTGTTTGTTGAACTTGAGGAATTTTTCCACCTGATGCAACTGACTGTCCCTTACATTTACAATCTAGTGCTCTACTTCAATTGCACCCCCCTTATACAGGGGCCAGTTAGCTTTGATACCAGTTACCCTACACCAGGGGTGCCCAACCTTTTGAAGAGCGAGGGCCACTTAAGCTACTTGGTAACCGGTCGTGGGCCACAATGGTCGGAGCAGGTGGATGGCAGCTCACTCTACTTTTTTGCTGATCGGATTGGAGGTAGATGTTTGTAAATGGACACAAGTCCATTTATATCTGCTACTCCTTAGAGGTGAATGGAGGGTCCAATTGGGTCAGACTGACCGTGTGAAAGGGGCCTATGCAGTGCACCTGCAGATCAGTTTGAAAGCAGTAACCACTGCAGAACATATATGCCCATATATACACTGGTTTTAGTAATAAACGTACCTTTTAATAACCATATTATATTCCATCCCAGAGCAAGAGGTTGTGGGCCACTGGTTGGGCACCCCTGCCCTACACCATTTTTTGGGGATTGGGAGGAAGCCTGGGTTCACACTGATGCAAATTTACAGCAGGTTTGATGCTAAAGTTTAGGAACACAGATTCATTCGCAGGTCATGTAAAAAGCATAGTATTCCATGGCTTTGGTTCACATCTATGCGTTGTGAATTTGGTGCGAGAAAAAGGGTCCTGTGCATGTTTACTGCGGGTGCGATGCGAATTCCTATGGTGTCGTGCAAATTTTATTTTGATAGGCTTCAATTGAACTTGAAGTAAACTCGCAGCACATAGTTCACATCTCTGCGATTTGTACAGTCTGCCTCCTGAAATTTGCCGTAAATTCGCACCTGTCCACCTCAAAACGCAAGGTAACTTCGCACCTCACACAGGACAAAAAAAACAACAGATCAAATTCGCAGTAGTGTGAACCTAGGCTAAGAGAGAAGTTTGACCTTTCTGTGAAAGCCCATGCATTGGCCAGAGAAAACCTGTTCACTTGTTGATATTCGGGGTGGATAGAAATCAATGACATCAATATGCTTTTGGAGTAAAAATCTTTTCTAATTAGGATACAATAATTTAGTTTATTCAGCATGAAATGGAGCTTAGTTATGTGACATGAGGCTGTATATAATGCAATATTATAATTTTTTATTAATCATTCATTGAATGCAAGCTGAGATAACATGCAATGCAGTCACACAATTTCACAGTAACCATGAGATAAAAAGTTCACGAGTATTTTTATCTCATTGTTTTGCAAATCTAGGTGCATTGCAAACTGTACGATTGCATAAGTTCTGATATCGCTGTTTTACTTACCTGACAAATTATTCTAAATGGGGAAACCTTAATTTTGTTTACAAATATTAAAGATTCGAATTACCAGCAAGAATAAGTCCTTATATTCAAAGACGCCCTGTCATTTCAGATCAGGGATGGACTGGCCATTGGGACTACAGGGAGTTTCCCGGTGGGCCGATGGCTCAGTGGGCCGGCTTCAGTGACAGCGGACCGCCTCCCCCCTCCGCTCCTCTGTCTCTCCCTCCCTGCATCGCTCACCTGGGGGGAACAAAGAAGCAGGGGGGACAATAGAGGAGCATGACAGCTGACTCAACAGCTACGGCCTGGGAGTTTCTCACTTCTGCCTAATCTTGTCCCATAAGGGGAGCACCGAACTGTTTCTTTGCCCCGGGTGAAATAATGTCTAGCTTCCCCACTGGTACTGCCTATAAGAGTACCAGCCATTCTACTCTAATAAATAGAATGGCTAGTGAAGGGGGGCTTGGGTGGCCGGGGGGGGGGGGGTTGTCCGGCCGCCATGGGAGAGACCTGTCAAAGTGGGCCAGTCTGGATGAAGTCCAGGGCCAAATTTCTGTCCCAGTCCAGCCCTGTTTCAGATCCATCACGGCAGTGCCTGTTCGTGGGCATCCACTCACCTCATGCCGCCACCTTCTTCGCCTTTTGTCACTGCCGCGTCACCAGCCGTCCCATTAAAGTGAATGGGACTGTCGGTGAGTCAACAGCGGGTCAGAGGAGGATCTGCTGCAGGACAGATAACAGATGCTCTTTAAAAATTATTTAAATTGAGTTGATTTAAATTGAACCTTTTTTACTACTGATGTAAATCAACTTGATTTAAATCAAATCCACCCTATTGCTAATTGAGGCTTTTCCACCCAAAACTGTGGGTGGTATAGTTAGTTAATCCTTAAGTCTTAAGTTTCATTGCTGCACTGTGTTGTCAAATGTTTTGGCAGTTTCTTTTTTTCTAAACAATGAACAGGTGATTGTGAAAGTTTGTGTGGCGTTTCCTGACCACCTAACTCATTACACATAACATTTTCTATTTTGAAGCAAAACCTACAGTAGTGTGATTGGTCAGTAGTGTGACTTCTAAATAGTCTGGTGTTGTAAGTGGGGTCCTGAGACCAATTCTGTTAAATTTTGTTCATAAGCGATTATAGAAGTTGGTATAAATAGTTTAATCTCAGTGTTTGCTGACAATGCTGAGCAGTTTAAAAATTTAACGACGGGATATAGCAACTGTACAAGACCGCAATAAAATAAAGGGTGGGCAACTACAAATGACGATTTTTATTGATAAATATGAATGCAAATTACTCGCTAAGAGGAGGACCACTGGAGGAATGGAGGATGGGGAAAGGATCTGGGTGTTCTAATTGATCACGGGCTCATCAATAGCATGCCAAACTGCTGCGAGCATCTTGAGTATGTCGCCCAGTTCTGATAAGCCAATCTTCAAAAATGTGCTGGGACTTGAGAGAGTCAAGAGAAGGCAGCAAAGCTGATGATGGGGGCTGGAGGACCTTGGGTATGAGTTATGGCTACAAACATTAAACATATTCTGTATGGAGAAGGAAGGCACTTAAAGGGGTTGTAAAGGTTAATTTTTTATTTTCTAAATGGGTTACTTTAAGCTAGTGCATTGTTGGTTCACTTACCTTTTTTCCTTCGGTTTTTTTTTTTTTTTTTTCCCTTCTAAATATTTTTTTTTTTTCTTTGTCTGAATTTCTCACTTCCTGTTCCTCCTCAGTAAGCTGTTCTAAATGACTTTCCACCACTCAGATGATGGTGGAATTACTGAGGAGGAACAGGAAGTGAGAAATTCAAACAAAGAAAAAAACATTTTAGAAGGGAAATCAAAGGAAAAGGTAAGTGAACCAACAATGCACTAGCGTAAAGGAACCTATTTAGAAAATAAGACGAGCCTTTGCAACCCCTTTAAGGCTCACAGCATACAAATCTCTAAATGGTGATTCTAGCATGGGGATAAAATGTATTCTTGGGGTCACTTAGGAAATGCAACCACTCATTGACGTCGGATGAGAATCAGTGTGTAAGGGGTTCTATCTACTGTTGGTGATAAGGATGTGAGAATCCCTTTTTACTGTTGGTGGCCTCAGTGATGAGTGTTGATTTGGATTAAAAAAAAAGAACACTTTTTTTTTAGATGGGCATCTCAGCGAATGTCAAATACATGCATCTTGGTGAACGCAATTTACAGGAATTTGGGAAATTGTAGTAGTCTAAAGACAAGTGTGCTAACAGGTCCGATTCCTTTATTTGTCCTCCAACTATGATTTTAAAGCCTTTTTTTATATATTGGTACATCTCTTTAGAGGGGGCTGGCAAGGGAGTTATTGCAGTCTGTAGGAGTGCTGCACTGCATGTAATTGTATTCTCATGTGTTGGATGTAAAGTGTGAAGCTGTTAATAGCCATTTTCCCACTTCATCACCTATAGTTGCGAGGTATTGTACAGAATGTGTTGGGTTTATATTGACGGCATAGAGAGCTGAGTTTCTTAGATATGAAACAAACCCTAAATGGACATGCTTTGAATTGATTTCTTGTATATGTGCAGAATTATCGAAAAGGAGTCCAACTCCAGCCAAAATAAATTTTTATGTATAGATTTTTTTTTTTTTCATTAGAGTGAATTGGAAAAAGAACTTTGCTGTATGTAGTGATATTGGGGGGGGGGGCCATGGCACGACAAGATAATGGAGCGTGTGGGTCAGGAGGACACACAGTAGTAAATATGATAATGATTACTTTAACGTAAACCTGGAAAGAAATAAGATGCTTGACATTGCAAAGAGCACACATACCTAAGAGGTCAGCAAACGGTTGTCTCCCTAGGTGGGTATTATCGGAACTCGCACTCTATTCTTCTAGTTGCTCTATCATGCCCCTCGCATCACCCCTCAGTGCCTCTCCCTAGTGGCTCTGTAGGTTAAATCAAGGATTTGTATACAAAGTGTGTTTTTAAAAAGTAGCTCCAATTTTATTCAGGGGAATAAACATTCTCCTCTCGGAAATCTATGTAAATTGCAGGGATTTTAACAAACTTTGTTACAGATTCCTACCTTTTCTGTTCTCATGATATAGCTGTTTGTGTCCATGTGCTCATTGAATCTGTATGGGAGTGATTTTAAAATGCTTAATCATCTGCTCAACTTGCAGGGTTCTAATGAAGAAAGTAACAGGGTCTGCGTCCCTTTTTTAGACACGATTTCTTTGGGAGCGTTGTCAAAAATCTAATTTTTGTTGCAGGGTATGCCCAATTTCTGACTTGTATCTTATCAGTAAACTAAAAACACAAGCAAATTACTTTTTGTGGTGGGTGTTCTGTAAAACATCCGTGTTCAGAACGCCTACAGATTGTCCTATTGCGTTTTACAGAAAAGCACAAAGCTGGTTTTATGGCATTCAATGTTGGTATGACTTGTGTAGCAATTGGAATATAGATGGAGAGAGATATATAGATTGATTTAGGTGCTCCTCTCTGCCAATCCCTTCACTGGCTTCCCCTACCTCTTTGTATAAAATTCAAAATGCTAACCACCGCATAGGCCATCCACAACATCACCAACCTCATCTGCAGATATCGCCAAAATTGTCCCCTCCTGCTCCTCCCCAGGACCTCCTGCTCCTCCAGCTCCCATGTTTGTTTATCTCCTCCCATGCTTGCCTTCAGGACTTCTTCAGAGCCTCTTCCATCCTCTGGAACTCCCTTCCCCCGGTATGTCCGATCAGCCCCTAACCTCTTCACCTTTTGGGAGATCCCTGAAAACTCATTTATTCAGGGAAGCTTATCCCACACCCACCTAACAACTGTCCAGAGCCACCCCCATCAAATCATTCTCTGCAGCTATTACCTTTTTGTACCACTTTTGTGCCGTCCTTTTAGAAGCTCTAAGAGCAGGGCCCTTCTGTATTGAACTGTACTGTAATTGTGCTGTCCCACCTCCTACATTGCACTGCTTAAACTGTTGGCGCTATATAAATTGTGTGTGTAAAAAAAAAAAAAAATATATATATGTATGTGTGTATGTTGCAAATTTTTCCACAAGTGCTGTTGCCCTTAAAGATCCTAGAGCTACAGGAAAGATTTTTTTTTTCTATCATTTGCAGGGTAATTTTAGAAGAAATTGGCTGACTGAATAAGCTCTCATTAACTACCGTTTAAATGCACAGAATGTCTTTGCTGCTAACCTGTTATGTTTTTTTTTTTTTTCATAGTAATATTTTTTCCCGAATACTTGTATTAAAAGTCCCTTTTTTTTGTTTTTTTTTAAAGGAGCTGGCAGACTTGCAGCGGGATCCTCCAGCGCAGTGCTCAGCAGGACCAGTAGGAGATGATAGTAAGTTTACTGTGTGTGTGTGTGTGTGTGTGTGTGTGTGTGTGTATAGATATCTATCTCTAATTATGAAAAAAAAAAAAGGGTGCCTGACTTGTTTCGGAACTTACTTATATATGTTTTTTTTCTCTCCGCAGTGTTTCACTGGCAGGCCACAATAATGGGACCTGTAAGTATGGGGGTTTTATGTATGTAATGCTTTAGTCCTGAGGACAGATGACAATTGTTAACCGTATGCGGTGAACCATCGTAGCTGTATGTCGGCCGCTTTAAGTGGTGTTGGCAGGCGTGGGAGTGCCGATGCTCGTGACTGGCGGTCGCGATGACTGCTCTCCGTGAACGATCTCTGGGCACGAGAGGCAGAACAGGGACGTGTGTGTGTGTGTGTGTGTAAACACACATCCCTGCTCTGTGTGCTGAGGAAATGCAGATCGTGAGTTCCTAATAGCTAGGAACCACGATCTGTACTTTCCTCTAGTCAGTCCCGTCCCCTGTTCAGTTAAAACACTGTAGGGAACACAATTGATCCCTTGATCGCCCCCTAGTGTTAACTCCTTCCCTGCCAGTGAAATTTTTAAAGTAATCTGCATTTTTATAGAGCTGATCTTGCTGCCATTACTAGTAAAAAAAATAATATAAAAATGCTATAACTCTATCCCCTATTTTTGTAGATGCTATAACTTTTGCGCAAACCAATCAATATACGCTTATTGCAATATTTTTGTTAAAAAATGTAGAATACATATCGGCCTAAACTGAGAAATTCACTTTAACCACTTAAGCACCAGACCATTATGCAGCTTAAAGACCAGGCCACTTTTTGCGATTCGGCACTGCGTTGCTTTAACTGACAATTGCGCGGTCGTGCGACGTGGCTCCCAAACAAGATTGGCGTCTTTTTTTTTTTTTTCACAAATAGAGCTTTCTTTTGGTGGTATTTGATCACCTCTGCGGTTTTTATTTTGGAGCTATAAACAAAAAAAGAGTGACAATTTTGAAAAAAAAAAATATATATTTTACTATAATAAATATCCCCCCAAAAATATAAGTTTAGGCCGATGCGATTTTTTTTTTTTTTTTTTTTTTTATACCAAAAATAATACGCAATAAGTGTTTGGTTTGCTCAAAATTTATAGCTTTTACCAAATGGGGGATTGTTTTAATGTATTTTTATTAATTTTCTTTTTTCTAGTAATGGCGGCGATCAGAGATAGAACTCTGGCGCTGTCTGATAAACTGGGGAGGGGGGGGGAGCACCACCTGTGGATCTGTTTCTAACAAGAAAAAGTGATAATGTTCTGAAGTATGGTAGCTGCGCTATGGGGGAGGGAATGGGAAGGTGGAAGTGAAAAGGGAATGCGAAGTAAAGGGATCGAGGGTACTTAAACAGTGAGATAAAACATTTTTTTTCTTTTGTTGAGGTATCTGATGATACTACAATAAACCATACAGATGAAAGTGAAAAAACGCCTATAATTCTGTAAAGATTTAACAGTGAAAATACAAAGTAAAATGGCTACTATATATATACAAACACCAAAAATGGCATAAAAAAAAAAATGTGCAAAACTATCAAATCTCACATGTGATAAAGTCCTGTCCATAAATAAGGATCAACAGCTAACCGAGATCCTGATCGCAGCTGGATGTCTGGGCTGATAAAACACCTCCTCCTGACTCCTAAGACGGCTCTCAGCGGCCAATGTGTGTCATGGAAAAGAGAAGATATATTCAATGCATATAGCGTGACACTGTGAGGTTACCTTGAACAGGTAAAGATTTAAAAAAATGCACTTGCATGAATGAAAGGACAGCGGGCATAAATCCACGAGTGCCGAACTCGTATCCCCCTCAGAGTGTCAGCTATACAGGTAGAAGTGTAATCTGATCCTCATACGTCCAAATGGCAAGGCTCAATGTATCATGGGAGCATTAAGAAGAGCCAAAAAGAGACCATAGCCTGACTCCATATAATGAATACATTTAATAAAAAACAAACTCACATTTAGGTAGTCAAGTCGAATAAAACATCCACAAGCGCCAAACTGGTTTTAAAACTTCAGACTCTGTACCTGGTGCTCCAATCCCTATGTATCGTCGCATCCCGTGACTTCGACATTATGGAGGACACATCAGACACTTTTGACATGCTGGTTACTGTAAAAATTACACTGGCAGTAAAGGGGTTAACCAGGAGTGGGCGCTGTAGGTGTTTAGTGTGCCCTAATGTGTGACTCTTACTGTGGGGGGGCGTGGCTGGGCGTGTGACGTCACTGATTGTCGTTCCCAATGACAGGGAACAGACGATCACTGACAGGCTCACTAGGAAGCATGGGGAGAGGTTTGTTTACACTTGCCTCTCCCCATTCTTCCTCTCTGTGACCTGATCGCGGGACACCGGCGGCGATCGGGTCCACTGTTCCTGCGGGGACGGTCACGAGAAGAGGACCAGGTCACGAGCGTGGCGGCGCTCTCGCGACCCACGGCTGGGATCTTAAAGGGGACATACCTGTACGCCGCTGTGCCATTTTTGTTGACGTACATCGTCGTGCGGCGGTCCTCAAGAGGTTGAAAAAAGGATATTTAGTATAGCAAAAAGTAAAAAATATTGTGTGTGGTGTTTGTTTGTTTTTTGTTTTTTTCAAAATGTACGCTTTTTTTGTTTATAGCGCAAAAAATAAAAACCGCAGAGGTAATTAAATGCCATCAAAAGAAAGCTATATTTGTGGGAGGGGAAGGATGTCAATTTTGTTTGGGTGCAACGTCATACGATCGCGCAATTTTCAGTTAAAGTGACGCAGTGCCGAATCGCCAAAAAATGGCCTGGACATTGGGCAGCCAAATCTTCCGGGGCTGAAGTGGTTATTGTAGGTCCCACGGGTAGAAACATGAGGAAAGACATTTAAAATTGGAGCATGTAGAAAGTTGGGGAAAATTACAGCCTGTATCGACTTGTATGAACAACTTCTCAATCACTTGCCTCTAGTTGTTAAAACAAAGCCCCATTATGCATGGCCGCCTTTAGCCTGAATTAGTCTCTCTAGGAAAGGATATGCTGTGAAAAAAAATTACTAGAAAATGTAGACAATGCTCTTTGTTTTTGAAATATTCAGAATCATGATCTCGTCCTTCCTACATTAAAAATAAAATAAATGCGCTCCCTACTAGAGTTTGATTAACTAAATATATGTATCTTTAACTTTTGGGCTAACATTTAAAGTGACAGTAAAGGTTTGTTTTCTTGTTTTAAATAACAAACATGTTATACTTACCTGCTCTATGTAGTGGTTTTGCACAGAGCAGCCCTCATCTTCCTCTACTCGGGTCCCCTCTGGGCCCCTATAGCAAACCGTTTGCTGTGAGGGCACCTGAGCAGGCTCACTCCTGAACTGCTGACTATAGTGGGAGCCAATGCCTACCACTTCTGTCTCCAGCCCATGAGGAGAGGAGCTGAGGCCCTCATGCATATCGTTGGATCGTGGTGTGTGTGTGTGTGTGTGTGTGTGTGTGTGTGTGTGTGTGTGTGTGTGTGTGTGTGTGTGTGTGTGTGTGGTTTTTTTTTTTTTTTTTTTTTTTTTTTTTAACCTTGATTCATTGAATGCATGAAGGTGGAAAAAACTTGATCCTTTAGGCTGCTTTCACACTGAGGTGGTTTTCAGGTGCTTTTGCACTTGAAATGGCCTCTCCATTAATTTCGGTGTGACTTTTCACACTGGTGGTGTGCTTGCAGGGACGTTCACGAAAAGTCCTACAAGCAGCATCTTTCGGGCTCCAAAAACACCATGCATTTCAACACCATTGAAATGAATGGGCAGCGGCGCAACATGGGCGCTTTTTACCTTTTCTTTGGCCGCTAGCGGGGGTTAAAAGTGACGCTAAAACTACGCCAAGCGCTTTCAGTGTGAATGTAGCCTTACAACCACTTAAGACTAACCACACTTTTATGGGGGGGGGGGGAGAAGCAAAAAAAAACTTAAATTACAAAACTGGTTTAGAGGCACTGGCAGGTCTTTCAGAGGAAGAAGATTAAAAATGGTAGTATGTGTTTGTTTATTGTCGGACAATATTAAAACACTGCTGTTTTTGAGCTTCCCTCTCTGCAAGAACTGTGAGTGCCTCTAAACCAGTTTTGGATTTATATGAATCTTTGTGGGTGAGCACCTGGGCATTTCACTCACTCACATTTTATTTGTGACTCAAGCCATATTGTAATTGTTATTAAAATTTTAATTTCCCTTTTTTAATTTGCAGCTCTGTAATTTTCTGTACAATTCAATGCAATATGGAAACCTGGGGGCTTTATGTAGACAGTTGGTGTACGGGACACCCCCAGAAATTTTATTTCCTGATCATTTATTTTATTTTTCCCCAGAAGTGCACAAAGTAAGATTTTAGGCATCCTTTGCAACCAAAAAACATTTATTTTTGGTGAGATGCTCCTAAAGCAGTGGTTCCCAACTCCTGTTCTCAGGACCCACTAACAGGCCAGATTTGAAGTATTACCTTGGGGAGATGCAGACTAGAATACTAGGAGCAAATTATATCACCTGTGATATATTTCAGTTATCTTGCAAACCTGGTTTGTTAGTGGGTCTTGAGGACAGGAGTTGAGAACCACTGTCCTAAAGGGTTAATGAGTTCTAAAGCTATGCATGCGCTGCAACTTGTGTGTAAGTCACCCCTTTTCTAAACTGACTATGCCAAGCACAGGAGCAGATTCAAGCTGGTATGGTCAGTTTGCACCTGGGGACTGCTTGTAGAATTTACAGGATGCTGTTGCTGCACACGGCGTACCTGTATACGTTTTGTGGCATCCAGCCCTGCTTATATTGATGGACAGAAAAGGGTGTAGCTGAAAAAATGACACTTCAGCCTGACCCATTCAGTGCACACTAACCTTGCACCCATCACTCCAGCTGAGGCAAGCAACCTTTACAATTATTACTGATATCTACTTTAAAGAAGAAGTAAACCCAGGAAAAAAACAAGACACCTGCAAGACAAATGCATAATAAGCTAGTATGCATGGCATACTAGCTCATGATGTAATGCTCACCTCTGATCGAAGCCCCCACAGCCGTCCTCTTCCAACGCCCAGGCAGCCGACATCTTGCCCGGGGGTTATTTCCACGTATCGTGGCTCCGGTGCTCTGTTTGGTTGGAGCCGGGATGACGTCACTCTTACGCGTGACGGTGATCTGCCGAGCTGGTTTCAGCTATGGTATTTGTTCCTCTTAACAGCTGACGATCGGCTGTTGCGTTCAGCTTTTTCCGTAGCCTGTTACTGCGCATGCCCGGAGTCTGCGCAGTCGGTTGTGGAACTTCTCAGATGGTGGAACAAGAACGTTAAGACACAGGCACGGCCTCAATGAGGAACTGCACATAACAGTGTGCCTGCGCCGCTTATCTATGGCGCATGCGCCGTAGACGGCCGCACCCGTGATTATAGTAAATATCTCCTAAACCATGGAGATTTTAGGAGATATTTCGAGCACCTACAGGTAAGCCTTAATCTAGGCTTACCTGTAGGTTAAAGTGGTTGTAATGGGTTTAAAGCCACTTTAACTAGCAGTTGCCCTCGAGGAAAATGGTAAAAAGGCAATGTTGATTGACAACCGTGGGGGAGAAGGGGGATGGGGCTCGTGGCCACAAAACTATCCTATCCCTCACACTGACTGGGAATGTGCTTTCCCACTGTGATGCAACACACAGCCCGCCCACATAAGACATGTCACCTGTTGGAAGCAAGGCGGACCTAAATAAGACTGCAGTCACATGACCATCAAATGAAACTTAAAGGGCAAATTACATTTATTTTTTTAAAGCATAATTACGTTAGTGTCGTAAAATACGATTTGCTTTTTTAACACTGTGGTTGTATTTTAGCGGCTTCAAACATGCTTAAGCTGTGCACATCTAATTTATTAGTGAATATATAGTCCCCTCTGCCTGCTCATTTTTTTTGTCTACAGCAACAGAACATCAGGACAAAGACCAAACAATGTTAAAAGGAACAAAGATGGCAGCCTATTTAATTTTCAATGGGCTGCTAAAGCACTCCAGCACAGCCAACACCTCTTGACTTAGTTTTTGACGTGTTGAGTCACCTTGTATGGTGGTATGCTGCAAGGCATGTGCATCAGTATGAATGACACTGCAGTACTTGCATGGATGGTGTGACACTGCAGAGAATTAATATAAGCTTTAGTATTAATACTGTAATGTGATTTTTAGGAACCTGCAACTTGTGTATCACAAATGGGTAAACAGAACAGGGATTAAAGCCATTTTGTAGTGAAGATTAGAACCTCTTATTTATTGGTGTTATATTGTTACAATTCCCCTTATCTCCTATGCTCCATTGGAAATTGAACAGATTGTTTTGTTAATATGCTTAGATATTAAGATTAAATGCCATTGTAGATGTAGCATGAAATTCATTTCCAGACTCCGATAAGAAAAAACGTGTTTTTTTATTTTTTTATTTATTTATTGTTTTCTGCAGCCTGACAGTCCATATCAAGGTGGAGTCTTCTTTCTCACAATCCAGTTTCCAACAGATTATCCATTCAAACCGCCGAAGGTGAGAAGTTCTGTGGGCACCAATGTCTGTCATATTAAAGTCGCGTAAATAAAGATTTAGATTTTGTCTTTGTAATAATGTATACAAAGATGACATTCCCAGAGAATGGATAAGCATAGGTATATCATAGAGCCCCTTTCTGTACCACTGGGGGATGTATTGGAAGCCCTTTCTAAGTAACTGTTAAATCTGCTTGCAGCGGTCCACCAGCTCAGCGGGAGATCTCTTCGTTGATCTCCGCTGAGCCGGCGGGTGACAGGTCCCTCTCTGCTCACTGAGTGGGGAGGGGATTGTCGAGCGCAGCTGTCTCCTATGGAGAGATTGGACGAAAACTGACATGTCCGTTTTTTCATCAGATCTCATCCACCATGGATGGATGGCGGCGTATCACCATCTGTCTGATCTTGGCGGATCGGATGTCAGCTGACATGTTACCTGACAGCAGACATCTGACGCTCCATAGAGAAGCATGGAGCGGCCGTTCAGGTCCGCCAAAAAAACTGGCAGGCGGACCTGAATGGTCCGGCAGTGTGAAAGGGTCCTTAATCTCTATACACATAGTGCATGTAATGCAAACTTTGGCCCCACTGCTTGCATACATCAGACTATTTATGGCTGGCATAACACTTTCTGCTCTGCTGCATCAAATTAAGGGCCAGCTTCACTGTAAAGTGATCATATAGATCAGGGGTCTCCACACTGCAGCCCGTGGACTGAATGTGGCCCTTTGCCTTTATCTGGCCCTCGGGACACTATCCCTCCCACTGGCACCTGCGATGGTGTGTGGTTCTGGCCCTTTTTTTGTTTCAACATTTTGGAGAGCCCTGATTTGGATAGTCTGGATTTAGTCACCATTTGGCTTCTAAATCACTTGGCAACTAAAGCAGGTAGACAGGCCTCTTAGCCATAGTAGTTCTTGGATCTGTTTGTGCTCCTCGTTTGGGTTTTTGCTGGATTGTCCATTATTTCCATCCAGAATTCAGCAGGGCAGTGAACCTTCTTTGAATGGCCACAAGAGGTCTCTTAGCTGGGACACTTGGGCATGGCAATCTCACCACCAGAGTCCCAGAAATATACTGTATAAAACCTCTGTTAGGTGGTGTAACATTCTAACATCAACCGCAGCCTGAAACATTGTTTATGACCTTTTTACGCGTGTGTGTGAATTTTACAAGTTTTTTTTATTGCATTGTTGGTTGCTTATATATAATTTTTTATTTTGTAGGTTGCGTTTACGACAAAAATATACCATCCAAACATAAACAGCAACGGAAGTATTTGTCTTGACATTCTGCGATCACAATGGTCCCCAGCTTTGACTGTTTCAAAAGGTAAGTGATCAAGCTGTGTGTGTGTGTGTGTGTGTGTGTGTGTGTGTGTGTGCGTGTGTGTGTTTGTTTTTTTTTTTTTGTTTTTTCTCATTTGAATATCATAAGTCTGCAGATCATAATAAAAGCAGCGTTCCAAACATCGCCCTGCCCCCCCCCCCCCCCCAGCAAAAAAATAAAAAGTTAGCAGCTACTCGTACTGTAGCTGCTGACTTTTAGTATTGGGACACTTATCTGTCCTGGAATCCAGTAATGTTGGCACCCCCACCGATGTTTCCATCGGCTCTTGGGTAGATGTCAACCAATATGGGGTTTTCTCTGGCCGATGCCAATATTTAGAAATCTGATTTCTGTGGCTGATATTTTAGGCTTTTTATTTTTTTTCATATAATCTCACCCTCTCCCACTCCCCCCTTCTTGCTTCTGTCACTCTACCACACACTTGATGTCTTCATTACAGATGGCACTGCCTGGTGTTGGCTCTGGCAGGTTTTACACTGAGCTGATGGTGTAACTGTGTGAAACTGACATGTAACTAAACGCAGAGAGAGACCAGCTGTCAAAATTCAGAGGTGATGTATGGGGTGGGACCCAGCAGCTATCGAACACCAGCCAATGATTGGGCTGCTTCAGGGGACGGGACCAAATGCACATAGCAGCCTGCCCAGATCCCATCGGCTGGTGTTTGATAGCTGCTGGGACTCACCCATCCGACATCAACACTCAATTTTGACAGCTGGTCTCTCTCTCTGCATTCAGTTTCATACTCAGCTGCTCATGTAAGCTTCAAGTACTGCTCTGCTAATTGAGTCTGGAGAAGGGAGGAGGAACACTTGTGGGCACAGTGTGGTCAGTGTTAAATATCAGCCTAATTTGGATAATCGTCTGCCTTTCTCAAAAATGGCCAAATATCGGTCGACCTTTACTCTTGGGTAGTGATGGACGAACATCCAACAGGACAGTTCGCGAACGATCGCAAATGTCCGCAAACCGCAAGTTCGCGGCGGGCCCCATTGACTTTAATGGCAGGAGAATATTTAAAAACCTCCAGGTCATATTTTTAGCCACAAAATACATACTAGCTGTGCACAAATAGTCCCACAACATGGACACTGACCTACCAGAAGTATTAAGTGAAAAACCAGATACATAAGTGCCGGCCATTACAAGCCCCAAAAATTTGCCGACAGGCGTTCACCTGACGGCAAACAACTTTGTATTCTGTGGCTGGTGGTACATTAAGCCATTCACCGGATACAGAAGTAAGTGTTGGCCATTACAGGCCCTTAAAATTAGCTCACAGGCTTTCACCTGACACCAAACAACCTTGTATTCTGTGGCTGGTGGTACATTAGGCATTCACTGGATACAGAAAAAAGTGTCGGCCAGTACAGGCCCAAAAAATTAGCCCACAGGCCTTCACCAGAATTTGAATGAAACATGGTCTACTGGTGGTGAATTCCTCAGATCCATGCTTCATTCATTTTTATAAATGTGAGGGTTGTCAACACTGTTGTGAGCTAGGCGAGTGCGCTTATCGGTCACGCCCCCCCCCCCCTCTGCGCTAAACGTCCTTTCGGACAGGACACTGGGCAAGCCAACAGTTCCATTGCAAATTGTGCAAGCTCTGGCCAGAGGTCAAGCCTGCCCACTCAGTAGTCCAGGGGTTCATCACTTCTCAGTGCTTCCACATCGGCCGTTAACTTGATGTAGTCGGACACCTGTCGGTCTAGGCGTTCCCTGATGCTGGATCCAGAGGACCGCTTGAAATATATGCAACAAACCTCACCAATGTCAACGCCATTTATAAAAAATATGCCTTTTTGCCATCTACTCAACATTTTAATGTCGGACATCTGCCAATCTGTAGAGAGCCATGGTTGGACCCATTGGGTCCGCATGTCCGTTGCATCCATTGCTCTCTATGAAGTGGTCCGCCCATGTAAGGGACCTTTGTAAATCAGATGTATGGAGGATAAAATGCTTTTAATCGGTCAAAAGAAACTCAGGAGTCAGGAGAGAGGGTTTAAAAGCACACATAAAATAATTGTCCCCTTAATAAAAGGCATAATATACATTGTCCCCTACATACATGGCTCTTATTGTTGTAGACAGATTGCCCACCAAGAGATCTATGCCATAAAGTTCTCCCAGGCTACCGTAAGGTGTGAACAAGGCCTTATGTAGGAAAAGTGTGCAGATTTGATTATATAATGTCATAGGCTTGTTTACACCATTTGTGGAGACACAACTTGGGTCTCTGCAAGGACATGAAGAAAATAATTGTTTTCGCAAAACCCTGTTATCGCCACAATTTTGGTTGTCAAGGTGTGTGTTTTTGTTTGTGTGTTTTTTATTTTTTTTATTTTTTTGTCTTTGCAGAAAATAAATAAAATACATGTCATACCATTATTGTAATGTGAACTTTGCACATGGCATACAATTGTTTTCTTTTGTGCCTTGTCAGGGGCAGAAAACACATATTCATCTAGGGAATGAGGCTTAAAGGGGTTGTAAAGGTACTTTTTTTTTTTTTTCCCCAAATGGCTTACTTTACCTTAGTGCAGTCCTCCTTCACTTACCTCATCCTTCCATTTTTGCTTTTAAATGTCCTTATTTCTTCTTAGAAATCATCACTTCCGGTTCTTCTGTCTGTAACTCCACTCAGTAATGGGAGGCTTTCTCCCTGGTGTGGAGTGTCGTGCTCACCCCCTCCCTTCAGGGGGGAGGGGGCGAGCAGGAGAGTCAGGACGCCCACTAACACACAGCTCCTTTCTCTATCTGCAATGTAGAAAGCGCCCTGACTTTTCTGCTCGCCCCCTCCCCCCTGAAGGGAGGGGGTGAGCACGACACTCCACACCAGGGAGAAAGCCTCCCATTACTGAGTGGAGTTACAGACAGATGAACCGGAAGTGATGATTTCTCAGAAGAAATGAGGACATTTAAACGCAAAATCGATGGATGAGGCAAGTGAAGGAGGACTGCACTAAGGTAAAGGAAGCTTTTTAGGGGAAAAAAATTGTACCTTTACAACCCTTTTTAGTCAGCCTAATTTGTTTCCTGGACGATGCAGAGTTAAATGACTGGGTACCTCTGTGTGCCAGGTGCTGGTTTCCTGGGTGCTAAAGGTTTCTGCATTCGCAAGCACTGGATATCATTTGTGTGTATTTATTGATTTTATTTATTTGCAGTTTTGTTGTCCATATGCTCCTTACTCTGTGATCCAAACCCAGATGATCCTTTAGTACCAGATATTGCACAGACCTACAAGACAGACAAGGATAAGTATGTTATTTTTTTTTTCTCCTCCTAGAAATTGGGACATGTAAGATGTACATGTATGCTTTTTCAAAAATTTTACAGGGTTTGCCATTTCTTGGCTCTGTGCATTATGAAATTCATCCAGGTCCTGACGTCATGACATTTGCTTCCTTGCTTTGAGGCTGGTTGCATGGAACAGGGTGCAATCAAGTTCAGGCAGATGACTAGAGAATTGAAAATGCAGCACTATACAGTTTTTTTTTTATTTTTTGTTTTTTGTTTTTTGTGGGCATTTTACAGTGAATTACAATGGTGGTCAGTAATACACAGCATTCATGCGTTAGCTTTCAGCATTTGACTAGATTAATGAAAGTTAATTGTCTTGCTTAACCACTTAAGACCCGGACCAAAATGCAGCTAAAGGACCCGGCCAGGTTTTGCGATTCGGCACTGCGTCGCTTTAACAGACAATTGCGCAGTCGTTTGACGTGGCTCCCAAACAAAATTGGCGTCTTTTTTTTATTTTTATTTTTTTCACACAAATGGAGCTTTCTTTTGGTGGTATTTGATCACCTCTGCGGTTTTCATTTTTTTCGCTATAAACACAAATAGAGCCACAATTTCGAAAAAAATTCAATATTTTTTACTTTTTGCTATAATATCCCCCAAAAATAAATAAATACATTTTTTTCTCAGTTTAGGCCGATACGTATTCTTCTACCTATTTTTGGTAAAAATCGTAAGAAGCGTTTATCGGTTGGTTTGCGCAAAATTTATAGCGTTTACAAAATAGGGGATAGTTTTATTGCATTTTTTTTTTTTTCCGTGACTGCGACATTATGGCGGACACTTCGGACAATTTTGACACATTTTTTGGACCATTGTCATTTTCAGAGCAAAAAATGCATTTTAAAATGCATTGTTTTCGGTGAAAATGACAATTGCAGTTTGGGAGTTGACCACAGGGGGGCGCTGATGGGGTTATGTGTGACCTTAAGTGTGTTTACAACTGTAGGGGGGTGTGGCATCGATTGTGTCCCCCTATAAAAGGGATCACACGATCGATGACGCCGCCACAGTGAAGAACGGGGAAGCTGTGTTTACACACAGCTCTCCCCGTTCTTCAGCTCCGGGGACCGATCGCGGGACTCCAGCGGCTATCGAGTCCCGCTGTCCTGGAGCTTCGGACCGGGTCGCTGGCGCATGCCCGTGGCCCACGGCTGGGTACTAGCACAGGACGTACCTGTACGTGCATATGGCCAGCCGCGCCATTCTGCAGACGTATATGTGCAGGAGGTGGTCCTTAAGTGGTTAAAGAGACACTGTCATCTCTTCCATTCAGGGCACAGTGATGCCATCTTCCTAAAAAGGCCACCCGACCCAGCAATACTTGCAGTGTAGGCTTTTTCTCACCACGGTTTCCTCTTTTGTAGCCAGTGCCGTGTTTTAATGTCACTTCAATGTGTGACCGTGCTTGCACCTAGTGATTGGCTGGTAGACCCAAGCACTGTCACAGGGGAGGTGGTTTCATCTTCCTCAGACATGGAAGCATTGGCTATTTTAGAGGCTGGGGGAAGTAAACACGGTGGAATGGAAGCAGGAGGCAAGTGTCTGTGGGTTTGCAATGTTTCTCAACTCCATTCCTCAAGTACCCCCAACAGGTCATGTTTTGCGGCTTTCTATTTTGCGCAGATGTTTGGATCATTTTCACTGCCTTAGTAATTACCACAGCCGTTTTTATCTGAAGGAGATCTTGAAAACATGACCTGTTGGGGGTACTTGAGGACGAGTTGAGAAACATTGGGTTGGGGGACCTATCCACACAGACATTCTCTTTACACATACTGGGGTAGATTCAGATCTTTAGATCCGCGTAACCTATCTGATTTACGTTACGCCGCCGCAAGTTTTTGAGGCAAGTGCTTTATTCAGAAAGCACTTGCCTGTAAACTTGCGGCGGCGTATCGTAAATCCCCCGGCGGAATTCAAATTCCGCGGCTAGGGGGCGTGTAAAATTTAAATCAGGCGCGCCCCCGCGCCGAACGAACTGCGCATGCGCCGTCCGTAAAATTTCCCAGCGTGCATTGCTCTAAATGACGTCGCTAGGATGTCATTGGTTTCAACGTGAACGTAAATTACATCCATCCGTATTCGCGAACGACTTGCGCAAACGACGTAAAAAATTCAACCTGGGAACGACGGCCATACTTAACGTAGGATACGCTGCATATAGCAGGGGAAACTATACGCCGGAAAAAGCCGAACGCAAACAACGTAAAAAAAAAGCGGCGTTCGTTCGTTTCTGAATCAGCGTAACTTATTTGCATATTCCTTGCATATACAAACGGAAGCGCCACCTAGCGGCCAGCGTGAGATTGCAGCCTAAGATCCGACGGTGTATGTCACTTACACCTTTCGGATCTTAGGGAGATCTATGCGTAACCTGATTCTATGAATCGGTCGCATAGATACGACGACCGGACTCAGAGATACGACGGCGTATCAGGAGATACGCCGTCGTATCTTCTTTCTGAATCCGGGCCATTGTTCAGCTTCCAGGTCTGTTCACACAGTGTCCCTTTTCCTTTAATGGGCAAAGTGATGATGTCAAAGTATTTCCACCCAAATCGAGTGTTCTGGCTTCACATGTTGCACGCCTGCTCAGGTCATTGAAGCAGGACTGAAAATGTAGGCAGGCAGACAGTTTTCAGAAATGTGTGGGGGTTGGGGAGCTACCAGCAGCTACAGGTGCAAAATTACGTGTTCCCATACCGTACAAAAATGTGTTGCTTTTTGCAGAGGCACATGGGTTCCATGGATTCTTAATGACGCCCCAATGCATCTCGCAAATGCTCGTAAGTTTGCGCCTGCTAAAATGCATGTTACTGTAGTACCATGTGTTTTGGTGCTGCAAAATTTTTAAATCATGCTGGCACCCTTCTGCTTGTTTCACTCGCATATAGCAGCTCATTTACAAAATGTGATGTATGGGAACGTGCAAAAAAGCGTGTACGCTAGGAAGCACCACCCTGGTGTGAATGAGTCCCCATACTAGTGTGCCCAGGTGGTGCACCATTCTAAAGGGTGTCTTGAGTCAAGAAAAAGTTTGAAAACGCTGGTGTGACCAATTTTTTTTATTTTTTTTTATTTTATATAATCCAGAGGTTCCTTTGAGCTGTTAACAGGGACAGCCACACTAAATTTGACTAATCTGGTTATATTACTGGTGAAATCTGATTGCAGTTGATGGGTACTACAGTCCTACTCTTTGTATAATGTTTTTGTTAATGCTATATCTTCATTGTTCAATGTATGTGTATCCTTCAAATTTTAATAATCATGATCTTTAATGGAAACTGATTTTTTTTTTCTTCTTCTTACAGGTACAACAGAATAGCCAGAGAATGGACTCAGAAATATGCAATGTAAACTTGTGAAACTATAATTTCGTATAATCCAGTGTACTGTAAATTCTAGTTTATTTTTTGTTTTGTTTTTTGTTTTCAAGATTATGAGAAACCGGGCACAGCTTTCTGTTCAGTGACCAATAAACCCCCTATATGCTTTGATTTTTAGACCTTTAAATACTTCTCCAAGGTAAAATTCCAAAAGAGCCAAGATGAAGATAAAATTAAGTTTGTGTACATCAAGATGTTTGATGCTGTTCTTAAGACGCATGTTACTGCAACATTTGTAATGCAAAATTACAAGCTCTTAGACTGCCCAATTTTTTTTTTAACTTGACCAATACTGCATATATATGTTTACTTTTTTGTAAATCTGTGTTCAGATTTTGGTCTGTTGGCTCACTATTTAATTGTTTTTTTTTTTTACTGTATAGACTTTATTTAACTTTAAAAGTAAACTCATTGTTTGTTTTTTCTTTCTTCTTTTTTTTTTTTTCCCCTCTTCTATTTTGTATGCTTAGTATTGTCAAGGTAAAACTGCAAGAGCCCCAAACTTTAAATTTAAACGGAATGTGGATAAAGAGGTTTTCCTTTTTTATTTTTTACTGGAAACGTCCTTTTCTACTTGGGACCCATCTGTGCAGTAGTGGGGAAGGAGTCCAAGCCTCCTTAGGCGGCCTCAAAACTTTAGTGGGACCTATAATTTCCGATGTCTCCTTTTAGTAAAATCTGGTATCGGAGTGCAGCCATAAAGTGGCCCTGTGAGCACAATTGTATCTGGTTGGACTTCTAAATGATAAGCCCTGCGACTAGCTGAGGGTGGAGGTATTGTCTGTTCGTCCTAAATTGGCTATGGTAGCTTTCTGTCTTGCTGTATATAGGGGGTCCAAGCAGATGATGAATTTCCATGTAAACTGCAAAGTCCCCTTCAAATTAATAAACTTAAATCATCTTTGCACTGTAATTCTTGCTAATAGTGGAGACATTTTTTATTTTTTTTGCATACTTGACCAGTTCATTGCAATGTGAAAGAATTGCACTGCTAAGAAAACTGTTTTATTTCTTCTCTGCAATGTTTTTTTTTTTTTTTCTAGTTTTGAGTTTCATATGGGCAATATGTATAAAAACAAATCACAAATCTTTTACAAATCTTACTGTCGCTTTTTCCATAAAAATAAAGAAAAACGCATTTTATACAATCTCAAAGGAGTGCATTTTGGGTCATTTATTTTTTTATTTTTTGAGGAATGCTTTCATATTTACTGTTGGATCGTGTGGGCGGAATGTTGGAACATGTGTGTGTGTGTGTGTGTGTTTTATTTGGGAGGGCGTGTGTTTTTGCTCAGTCGGAGATGGGGGAGGGTGTCCTGGTGCTCAGCGGGGAGATGAGGGGACAAGGGAGCACTGGTGGGGGGGGGGGGGTCTACTGGTGCTTGGTGGACAGAACCCAGGCTCTGAAGGGCTAAAGAGGAGCCAATCCCATGAGGTCCTGCTGGATCTCTTCAAGGCAGCGCAGCAGGCTGAAGCCCTGTCTGGTGTCCAGATCCAGGCTCCCTTCTGCAATTGGCAGCAGTGCAGGCTTTCACCAAGCAGCCATGCCAACCTGAATCCCTGTCCAGGGTCCGGATTCTGGCTCACACAGAGCAGCTGGTGTGCAACAGTGTGGGCTTGGCTCCCTGTGATTGCATGCAGCTCGGGTCAATGAGATTGTTTAGCATGATCAGAGCTCCCACCCCATCTGTTTGGCTCCTGGTACCGATGGCTAGAAAATTACTTTAAGTTAAAACATTATTTTATTTTTTTTATAGCAGAGGCACTAGTCTACAATAACATGGTGGTCGTTGCATTGCAATTTTTATTTTTTTTGTCACCCGCCATTTGCGCAGCGTTTTTTTTAAAACGCAATTTTTGGGGAAAATACACTAGAATGAATAATAAAAAAAACTAGATGGAGATACAGTGCCTTGAAAAGGTATTCATACCCCTTGAAATTATTGCACATTGTCCTGTTACAGCCAAAAATGTAAATATATTTTATTGGGATTTTGTGATGGACCAACACAAAGTGGCACATAATTGTGAAGTGGAAGGAAAATGATAAATGGTTGTCACTTTTTTACAAATATGTGAAAAGTGTGTTGTGCATTTGTATTCAACCCCCCGGAGTCAATAACTTTCACTGCAATTGGAGCTGCAAGTCTTTTTGGGGATGTCTTTACCAGCTTTGCACATCTAGAGTGACATTTTTGCCCATTCTTTGCAAAATGGCTCAAGCTCTGTCAGATTGAATGGAGGGAGTGTCTGAACAGCAATTGTCAAGTCTTGCCACAGACTCTGTTGGGTTTAGGTCTGGGCTTTGGGCCATTCTAACACATGAATATGCTCTGTCTAAACTAGGGTTGTATTGATAGTGAGCATTTGTGCGAGTACTTGTACTCGCACAAATGCTCCCGATGCCAGATCTGATACCTGGAAAAGGAAGTCGGCGGATGGAGCGGTGATCGGTCTGGCAGCAGCAGATTACGGGGGTTAGCTGGCCGGGGCAGGAGTGCAGGGGGCCGCCGAACATGCACAGCACACTGCATTGTAACATGCTTCCGGTTCTAGAACACTCCCTCATGAACTTTCCCCACCCCTCCATGTAACTTATCATGTGACTGCTAAAGCCTAGCCCCGTTTCTGAACGATGCCATTTTTGATTTCCGCCGTGTTCCTATTGGTCGGCAGGATGTTGTAAAGCCATAGCGCTGCGTAGGATAAGGAGGCGGTAGGCTGTCTCTGTGGAAAACAAAGCCAGTTTACATGACAGTCTTTACTTCAACCCCATGATGACCAATGGAGTGGTGCACGCCAATGTGTTTGGTATTAAGGACTGGGTGACGCCGTAAAGGATCTCTGTGCTGGTACTGCTGAGTGAGATGACCAAGAACATGGAGATCAGTGCGCTGGAGAAGAGGAGGCTCATAAAGCACATCCTGCCCCTTCTCCAGGTGAGCACACAACATCCGACACTTCCTTCCAACCTAGATCATATAAAGAACTGTCAGCCATTTCCTATACATGAGAGGAATAAGTGCCCCCCCCCCCCAATTGCCGAGACCAGCGGGAGGAATAAGTGCCCCCCCCATCCCTGGTGCCAGTGGGGGAAATTGTTCCCAGTGCCCCACTCTTGATAGTGGAAGGAATAGTGCCCCATTGGCATCGGTGGAATAAATGGCTGCATTTTGTTGGTGTATGTGCTAGAAATGGCACCCCATCATTGGTTTTAGTTCCATCAGTGCCCATCTGTCGGTGCCACCTATAAGTGCCAATTGGTCAAATTGTCACATGACCTTAAAAAAAAAAAAGTATTGGTACTTGTACTCTGTCCTAAAAAAGTGGTATCGGGACAACCTTGGTTTAAACCTTTCCATTGTAGCTCTCACTGTATGTTTAGGGTCGTTGTCCTGCTGGAAGGTGAACCTCCGCCCCTGTCCCTGCTGAAGAAAAGCATCCCCACGACATGCCACCACCATGTTTCACGGTGAGGTTGGTGTGTTCAGTGTGATGCGCAGTTTTTAGTTTTCCACCACACCTTGAAACATTTTGGCCTAAAAGCAAAAAGTTTTATTTTGGTCTCATTTGAACAGAGCACCTTCTTCCACATGTTTGCTGTGTCCCCCACATGGCCTCTTGCAAACTGGACTTCATATGGCTTTCTTTCAACAAGGAATTTCTTCTTGCCACACTTCCATAAAGGCCAGATTTGTAAAGTGCATGACAAATAGCTGTCCTGTGGACAGAAACTCCCACCTGAGCTGTGGATCTCTGCAGCTCCTCAAGAGTTACCATGGGCCTCTTGACTGCTTCTCTGATTAATGCTATCCTTGCCCGGCCTGTAGGTGGACAGCTATGTCTTCGTAGTTTTGCAGTTGTGCAATAATTCCCATTTTTGGATGATGGATTGAACAGTGCTCTGTGAGATGTTCAAAGCCTGGGATATTTTTCTATAACCTAACCCTGCTTAAAATTAAAAACTTCTCAAACTTTTTCCCTGATTTGTCTGGTGTGTGCCTTGGCTTTGATGCTGTTTGTTCACTAAGGTTCTCTAACCTCTGTGGGCTTCACAGAACAGCTGTATTTATACAAAGAGTAAATTGCACATAGGTGGACTCTATGTACTAATTGGGTCACTTCTGAAGGGCAATCAGTTCCACTAAATTTTGGGGATATCAGAGTAAAGGGGCTGAATACAAATGCATGCCACACTTCAGATCTTTATTTGTAAAAAATAAATAAAATTGAAAACCATTTATCATTTTCCTTCCACTTCAAATTTATGTGCCACATCGTGTTGGTCTATCACATTAAAATCCCAATAAAATACATTTTGTTTTTAGTTGTAACATGACAAAATGTGGAAAATTTTTTAAGGGGTATGAATACTTTCATTTTTTGTACATCACGCAACACAGAGCTGCATAGTAATAACTTTGTGGGTTATAGGCCACCTTTAGGTGGTGGACACTGGCACACACAAGACAGGAAATCCCCTTCCCTATATAACCCCTCCCATACAGGGAGTATCGTTTTTTTTTTCCACCAGTGTCTAAGGCAGGGATCTTCAAACTACGGCCCTCCAGCTGTTGCGGAACTACAAATCCCATGAGGCATTGTAAAACTCTGACATTCAGACATGACGGAAATGGTAGTTCCTGAACAACTGAAGGGCCGTAGTTTGAGGACCCATGGTCTGGTGTTGGTCACGGTTAAAGAAGTGCTATGCTGGAAGGAACCTTTCAGGATCGAGCAAGCTATGTAACCGGATCTCTTCGAAGTGCCATTGACATCAAAGTGGATCGTACCCAGGCCTCGCAGGAGAAGAGCGAAGTTTTGCCTGTAATGCCTTTTTAGGAGGGCTGGACCCTAAAAAAACAGTGTTTTTGTTATGCATCGAATACCAAAGATTTTTTCTGGCAAGGTTCGGTACAGGTCCAGGGGAGTGGAAACCCTGTTAAAAAGGGACCCGGTCCTTGAAGGTCTTTTGACACGGCCTGCCGTGTTGGGTGAAGATTGGGTCTGGCTGATTGTCGGTAGAATCCTGCGATGGGAAAGGTAAGTGAAGATTCCTAAGGAACTCAAAAGTTCACTTATGGATTTCTTCTGTGAGTAAGTGTTGTCATGCCTAAATTCGCCACTAGAGGGTATGAAAGCACATACCTGTATCTTACTCCTCGATGTACTGCTTAGGTGTCAGCAGCCTTGTGCGCAGGCTCCTCCTGGGACAGTCCAGCCATTTGGGGGTTGTTGAAGGGGAGAGTAGTGGCAGAAGGCTGCGGTATGCAGTCCCCCCCCCCCCCCCCCACCCCCAGAAGTTGGCATCATCCCAGTCTGAGTGGCTGCAGTGCACGCACCTTACACCCCCCCTTCTATAAAGCTTTGTCTCTGTGCAGCAATTAACAGACGGAGGGACACAGGAGCGGTATGAAGGCATGTGAGTGGTGATTCAGGCACTCCCAATGACAAGTTGACTCAGAGTCAGGCTAAATGATTAATAGCAGCATTAGACTATAGTTTGGCAGTGGATGCGTTTTTTTTTTTTTATACCTCTACTTTTGCGCTTAGGACTATGCCTTTCAATAGTACGGGGACAAAAACTCCAAAAAAGGCTCCACAGTGCCATCCTCCCTGGGGGAAAAAAACAGATGTGGCTGGCCAGGGTGAGTCATTGGGACTGTCAGGTGCTGCAGCCGCTTCCAACTTACCAGCCCCTGTCTGTTACCGAAGACGTTTTTTCTCTAGTCGTCTTCCAGGACAGCCTCTTGAGACCTTGGGCTCCTCCCTCCGGGACAGGAAACACGTACACCCTTTTCTTTAAAGGGCAGTCCTCCAGGTCTCCTCCTCAGTTATTTGTGTTTCCTGCCAGAAGGGAAGGAGCACGTCAAGGGACTAAGAAAATGCTGGACTTCCCTCTCTGCCTTGGTACCCCTCTGTTCCTGGTCGGAAGAGGAGGTCACCAAGTTTCTGCTGCTGTCCTTACGCTCGGGGAGAGCGGGAACCCTTGGGGCTTAAAATCCTCCCCCCTATCCCCAGTACCTGGCCTCAGTAGTGTGGATTCCCACAGCAGGGGACTCAGCATGGCGGCGGTGAGTGACGCTGGCTTAGCCATGCCGCCCGGCACTTACTTCCTCTTCCGGAGCGGCGCTGAGGGGCGGGGCGGATTCGTTCCTCGGGCGGAAGTGCGTCAGAGGAACGAGTCATCAAGGGGCGCCGACGGATGTGGTCCCGTCCGTCAACAGGCGCAGCAGAGGAACGAAGGCTCCGGAGCGGCGTGTTTCACGGCAGCAGCGCTGTTTACAACACGGGGACTGATGGAGGAAGCGAGGGCTACAGACTCCGGGTCCACCGGCTCCGGCATCTCCCAGGTAAGGGGGCGAGGCCGTTCTGCCTTACTCTGGGGGATTAGGTCTGGAAACAGACCACTATCACTTCTCCCTCCCTGGGTGGGGAACTTGGTGGAGGGACTCCCCCACACTTATTTTCTGACTATCTCACAGTGGTGTGTGGTCATAGGGGCTGCTTCTGACGATTATGCTTGGCTATGTGTTTGCTTGCAGGTCAAAGCTCAGGACAAGACAGCAGTCCAGGCCCCAAAAAGAAAGTGCGCTGTGTGTGGGGAGAAGTTAGGCTCTAGATGGAAAAAGCCTCTATGTGCTGAGTGCATCGCCAGTTTAGTTAAAGACGACTCCACTGCGGAATGTCATAAGGTTTTGACATCTGTCAGGGACGAATTGGCATCCACCTTCAGCTCCTTTAGGGGGATGATGGATAGGGTGCAAATGCCATCCCCAATTTATAAAGCCTCTAGTGCACCATCCTTGGTAGCCACTCCCAGAGTGTTTGAGCAGGAGGAAGAGGAGGCTGGTGGGTCCACACGGTCCCAAGCCTCTTCCCAGATGGACTCCGCATCGGGCTCAGAGGTAGAGGAAGATTCCTCCAGGGGGACAAGATACAAGTTATCTCTAGAGGATGTAGGAGAATTGCTTAATGCTATCTACGAAACCTTAGAGATTCGAGAGGAACCGGTCCAGCTATCAAAGCACGACCAGTTATACCAAGGGTGCAGTGCTCAAAAGACCAAGGTCTTCCCTGTCCACAAGTCGCTAATAGAAGCTATCTTGCAGGAGTGGGAACAGCCTGAAAAAAGGCCCTTTTTTGCGGGGAATTTAAAAAGGAGATTCCCTTTTGAGGATAATGCATCACAGCCCTGGAACAAAAACCCCAAGCTTGATGCACCCCTAGCCAAGGTCTCTAAAAGAACCGACCTGGCCTTGACGACCTTGGATGTCTTAAGGATCCCATGGACAAAAGGGGTGAAATACTACTCAAAAGAGCATGGGATGCCTCCACCATTGCACAAAAACCTGCTCTGGCAGCTACGTGCGTGGCTAGAAATCTAGAATGTTGGCTCAATCAGCTTCAAGCCCACATTACAGCGGGTACTTCTAGGCAACAGATTCTGAAATCTTTCCCGTTGCTTATGAAAGCTGTAGGCTTTCTAGCTGATGCTTCTTCTGAATCAGTGAAGCTGGCAGCTAGATCAGCTGCCCTGGTTAATGCGGCCAGAAGGTCAGTCTGGTTAAAGACGTGGACCGGAGATGCAGCGTCAAAACTAAAACTCTGCGGCTTGCCTTTTTCGGGGGACCATTTGTTTGGTCCGGGCCTCCAAGAGGCTCTGGAAAGGACGCAGGATAAAAAGAAAGCTTTTCCCGAGAGAAAGAAAAAAGATGGGAATAGAAAGTTTTTTTCGAGGGTTCAAGCAGAACCAAAAAGACGATAACCGTCCTAAAAAACACTGGGCTAACCACAAAGGACGAGGTCGAGGGGGTATCCTGTTCAACCCTCCTCAGGCTACCCCCAAAACCCAGTGACATTCAGGTCCCCGTGGGAGGAAGACTGGGGGAGTTCCTCCTGCAATGGACAAAGTCTACAGT
Source organism: Rana temporaria (assembly GCF_905171775.1). Classification (NCBI taxonomy): domain Eukaryota; kingdom Metazoa; phylum Chordata; class Amphibia; order Anura; family Ranidae; genus Rana; species Rana temporaria. The sequence continues at coordinate 81,210,809 of NC_053496.1, read as the reverse complement.
CAGTCCGTTTGTTTTGGATATAATAAAAAACGGTTACAGACTAGAATTCCTGTCCCCTCCCCCTCCATTACTTCTAATCACCCAACTACCAAAAGATCGGGAGAAAGCGGAAGCCTTGAGCCTCCTCATAGGAGACTTATTAGACCAGAGAGTCTTGGTGGAGGTTCCCCTAGCGGAAAAGGGTCTAGGAGTGTATTCACACGTGTTCGTGGTGAAAAAACCCTCAGGAAAATACAGACTGATATTGAATTTGCGCCCCCTGAACAAGTTTGTCAGGTACAAGCGCTTCAGAATGGAGTCAATTTTTTCAGTGACCAATCTTATCTTTCCAAATTGCTTTATGGCCACGGTGGATCTGAGGGATGCATACCTGCATATCCCAATTCGCCCGGAAAGTCAGAAATTTCTGAGGTTGGCAGTGAAGATGGGGACGACAATCAAACACTTCCAGTTCAGGGCTCTCCCCTTTGGACTGTCGTCCTCCCCAAGAATCTTCACCAAAGTGCTGGCAGAAGCCTTGGCGCACCTGAGAACACGGAATATCACAGTAATTCCATACTTGGACGACCTCTTATTCTTAGCCCCATCAGGTCCCCAACTAGAGAGCGACCTAAGGGTGGCCCTGTCCTTCCTGAACTCCTTAGGGTGGTTGGTCAACAAGGACAAATCACAACTGGTACCTTCCCAAGAAGTCATGTATTTGGGATACAGAATTTCCTCGGTGGAAAGAAGGACCTTTCTCCCACTGGAAAAATTCCACAAATTGGAACAAGCAATTGCACAGCTTCAAACAAATTTAGAAGCCAGCATCAGGGAGGTGATGAGAGTCTTGGGACTAATGTCAGCCTGTTTCCCAGCGGTGCCCTGGGCCCGGTTCCACCTACGCCCCCTACAGGGGCTTATGCTCAAACATTGGAATGGCAGGAAGGAAGGGTTGGACCTTCCAATGCCTATCCCAGACAGAATCAAAAGAGATCTGTGGTGGTGGCGGTCCAAAAAGAACCTAGAGGGAGGGCTCTCATGGCAACCCCCAACTGCCCTGGTGCTGACCACCGATGCCAGCGGAAAGGGTTGGGGAGCCCACTTAGAGGAGACTTGGACCCAGGGACAATGGTCCTCTTCAGAAGTCCTAAAGTCATCAAACCAAAAGGAGCTGTTGGCCGTCCTGAGGGCCATACAGACTTTCGGGAGTCGACTAGTAGGACAACACCTACAAGTAAGGACAGACAATGCGTCTACGGTAGCCTACCTAAACAAACAAGGGGGCACAAGAAGTCCAGCCCTTCAGGCCACGGCGACACAAATTCTAAGCTGGGCAGAGAAGAATTTGATATACCTTTCGGCAGTCCACTTGAAAGGATCTCTAAATACCCTGGCCGACTTTCTCAGCAGACAGTCAGTAAATCAGGACGAGTGGTGTCTGAACCAGGTTGTGTTCGAGCAAATAGTGTCTCTGGGGATTACCAGAAGTGGACCTATTCGCAGCAGAAGGGAACAAGAAAGTTCCAGTGTTCTTCTCTATCCACCATCAGGACAGGTCGAAGGGCATAGATGCCTTCGCCCATCCCTGGCATTTCAACCTAGCATATGCCTTTCCCCCAGTGAGATTAATTCCCAGGGTAATTCAGAAGTTTATCAGGGAATGCACGGACCTGATTCTGGTCACGCCGTTTTGGCCGAAGCGACCTTGGTTCACCAGCCTGAAGAGACTGGCTCTATATCCACCTTGGTCACTTCCGGAAAGAGAGGACCTACTGTCCATAGGTCCGGTTCTTCACCCTCGGATAAAGAGCATGAAATTAACTGTTTGGTTTCTGAGGAACAACTCTTAAAAGCCCGTGGCTTTTCAGATAGGGTAGTGAAAACCCTACTGGAATGTCGCAAGCCAGTGACAAGGGCTATCTACTCCAAGATCTGGAAAAAGTTCAATTCCTGGAGGTTGGAGCAAGGGTCTTTCCAAACTAATATTCCAGCAGTGCTGGATTTTCTGCAAGCTGGGGTAGAACTGGGCTTATCCTTAAGCACCCTCAAGGTACAGGCTGCGGCCTTAAGCATTTTTTTGGAGGCTCCCCTTCAGCAGGATCGCTTTGTTAGAAACTTTTTCAAAAGCCTGGCAAGATCCAAGCCCGTTAGGGTTAAAGCATGCCCTACGTGGGATCTCTCGCTGGTACTAAAAGCTCTCACCAACAAACCTTTTGAGCCGCTGGAGGAATCTTCTCTGAAACATGTGACATTAAAGACAGCATTCCTAGTCGCCATAACCTCGGCTAGAAGAGTTAGTGATCTTCAGGCCCTCTCTATTAGAGAGCCCTTCCTGAAGGTTTTAGATGATAGGGTCATTCTTAGGACGGACCCAAATTATTTGCCAAAAGTGGCATCTACCTTCCACAGAACTCAGGATATTATCCTACCAACTCTGCATTCCTCGTCAGAGAATGATGAGGGGGAATTGTTGTCCCTACTGGACGTTAAAAGAAATATTTTATTTTATTTAGAGGCCACTAAGCAGTTTAGACTTAGTGATTCCCTTTTTGTTAATTTTTCTGGTACCCGTAAAGGTTACGGGACGTCTAAATCCTCTATAGCCAGATGGCTAAGGATGCTAATTACTGAGGCTTATCAGATAGGGGGTAAAGAACCACCGATTGTCAAAGCCCACTCTACCCGGGCAGTTGCAGTGTCTTGGGCAGAGAGAGCCGGAGCTTCCCCGGAAGAGATCTGTAAGGCGGCAGCCTGGACTTCCTATTCAACCTTTGCAAGGCATTATCGGTTGGACCTTATGTCAGATAAAGATCAGGCCTTCGGACGAAGGGTCCTACAGACAATGGTCCCACCCTAAAAAGAGTAAGTTTCTTGCTTATCATCTCAAGAGGCTGTCCTGGAAGACGACTAGAGAAAAACCGGAGTTAGGCTTACCGGTAACTCTGTTTCTAGGAGTCTTCCAGGACAGCCGGAGTTTTTCCCACCCGGTGTCAATCTAGGAACTGGTAGTGTGGTAATGATCTAACGATGTGTAGATTGTGTCTTTCAGAGTCTTCTGTTATTTCTCGGGCAAACTGAGGAGGAGACCTGGAGGACTGCCCTTTAAAGAAAAGGGTGTACGTGTTTCCTGTCCCGGAGGGAGGAGCCCAAGGTCTCAAGAGGCTGTCCTGGAAGACTCCTAGAAACAGAGTTACCGGTAAGCCTAACTCCGGTTTTTCTTCAGCTCTGGTAGGGCTGGAAGAGAGGTTGGCTGCTTTAATCGCATCTTCCTCCCAGAGTGGTAGATCTCCCTCCCCCACCCCGGGCCTTCAAGCTGATGAGCAGCAGTGGCCAGGGGAGGGTGGGTTACCATCATGGGATCGGAAGAGGGTTGGACTGATGATTCCTCTTCTGAGGAATCAACTGAAAGGGAACCCTTTTCAGCCTCGCAATCTAAAAGATTGCTGGTGCAATTCCTTACAGAAATGGTCCGGTCTGCGTTTAAATTGCCCTTAACAGAGTCGGCCAGAAGGCCTTTTTCTTTGGGTTCTCTAAGACCCCTGCAGGCTCTACATGCTTTCCCTGTCCATCCTTTTGTTGGGACAGCTTATATATGAGGATTGGCATCACCCAGATAAGCATTTTCTTCCTCCCTAATAAATTCACCAAGAAGTGGAGTGTACCAGCAGTTGACGCTGCCATCTCCTGTGTGAATAAAAGTCTAACTTGTCCAGTGGACAATGTTCAGATGTTCAGGGATCCAACGGATAAAAGGCTGGAGTCTTTGTTAAAAGATTCCTTTTCTATGGCTTCCTCGCCAGGGGCAACAGCCTCTAGGCCAGTGGTTCTCAACCGTTCTAGGGCCGTGACCCCTTGATAAAATTTCCCAAGTTGTGGGGACCCTTAACAGTAAAAATTTTCGTAGCGTGGGTTGTCAGCACCCAAGGCAAAACAAGTAATTTGTGCCCCCAACTCTTACATTTGTGAAGTATTAAAACCCCTTATGGTACATTTTAGTATGTACCACTCTTTGTTCTCCTTTCCTTACCCTTTTATCGCTCTATCCTAATTTCTTCTTTTTTTCCCCCCATCCCTCAATCTAGCCATCTTTCTTGCTATTGCTCTTTCTCTACCTTTTTATTTGTTGTTCCCCTCTTTTCCACGTAATCTCTATTTTTATTCCTTCCTTTACTCCTTGGGGGTGGAGTGTTGGGATGTGTGGCAGTGGGAGAGTTGGGGTGAGTGGCAGTGCTGGTGGGAGAGTTGGGATGAGTGGCAGTGCTGGTGGGAGAGTTGGGATGAGTGGCAGTGCTGGTGGGAGAGTTGGGATGAGTGGCAGTGCTGGTGGGAGAGTTGGGATGAGTGGCAGTGCTGGTGGGAGAGTTGGGATGAGTGGCAGTGCTGGTGGGAGAGTTGGGATGAGTGGCAGTGCTGGTGGGAGAGTTCTGATCAGCCAACATAGGTGCTCTTGATCAAGGTCATCTGCTGATCTGAGAACTGTAGTGGGGACTTTTAATGGGAACTATAATCACAGGTAGTGTTACTCACTATGTCTCCCACTTCACATTCCTCACCAGTCAGCTGACCTAAAGTCTCTGCCCCCCCCCCCCAGCCATGTTGTGAACTGAATGGGTGGCTGCAAAGAGGCTGAGTGGGTGGCTGTGGGCTCCAGGGACAACCCTGCTGGGTGGCTGCAAAAAAGTGCAGGCTTCAGGAACAGCCCAGGATTTGGTGACCCCTGGCAAATCATCATTTGACCCCCAGGTTGAGAACCACTGCTCTAGGCAGTCACGATGGCCTCTGCCATCAGGTTCAAGAGGTAAATCTTAAGGTTAAACCCAGGGACAGAGGTCTTCCTGGGGGCAGAAACCTACAAAACAGAGTTCCAAGGCCTCCTTATGAAGGGGCGCCCCTGCTCGCTCGGGTGGGGGAAAGGCTTCTGCAGTTCTAAGGGGCTTGGCGAGAAGAGATCCAGGACAGATGGGTCATCTCCACTGTATCTCTAGGTTACAAACGAGTTTTGGGATTTTCCTCTGCCTCGTTTCCTGAGATCAAGCGTTTCCAAAGATCCAGGGAAAAGAAAATCTCTGTTTCTGGCGCTAGACCGGTTGATGCCCCAAGGGGTGATCATAAAGAGTCCCATGGAAGAACAGGGATTGGGGTTTATTCAAATCTCTTCACGGTACAAAAACCAAATTGGGATGTCAGATCCATTCTGGATTTCAAAGATCTAAATCAATTCCTGAATATCTGCTTCTTTTGCATGGAATCAATCCGGTCAGTAGTTTCCACCCTTCAGGGAGGGGAACTTCTAGCACCAATCCACATAAAAGATTCATATCTGCATGTGCATTTTTATCCCGCTCACCAGAGATTCCTATGGTTCGAGGTAGAGCGGCACCATTATCAATTTGTAGCTTTGCCCTTTGGTCTAGCTACTGCACCCTGGGTATTTACAAAGGTTCTGGCCAGGCTTAGAGCTCAGGGGATAACAGTAATGGCATACCTAGACGATCTGCTGCTGGTAGATCAGTCGGTGGCCTCATGGACCAAAGCGTGGTAAGCACAGTCAAATATCTGGATTCTCAACCTAGAGAAATCATCCCTGTGACCAGTGAAAAGGCTGGAGTATTTGGGTCTGGTCATAGACACAGCCCAGAGGAGAGTATTTTTGTCTCAGGCAAAGGTCAGAGCCATAAGGGAACTGGTCCAGGTGATCAAGATGAAGACCGATCCCTCCATTCGCCTTTGCACAAGGTTGTTAGGGAAGATGGTAGCTTCATTCAAAGCTGTTCCTTAGGCTCTATTTCATTTGAGACTATTGCAAAACAGTATCCTATCGGCTTGGAACAAGAGGATTTAAGCTCTGGACTTCCCAATGTATCTGACCCCAAGGGTGTGCCAGAGCCTCGGTTGGTGACCAGAAATCTACAGAAGGGGAAATCATTCAAACCAGTTACCTGGAAGGTGGTAGCAGATGCCAGCCTTTCAGGTTGGGAAGCAGTCCTGGAAGAGTAGATTGTCCAGGGGAGGTGGTCCGAAACCGAGAAGGCCTTGCCCATCAACATCCTTGACATTCGGATGGCATGCTTCGCTCTGAGGGCCTGGACGTTCACATTGCAGGATTGTCCTGTCAGGATTCAATCCGAAAATGCCACAGCAGTGGCCTATATCAGGAGGAAGGGAAGCCGGTGGTTCTTGTAGCGCTGGCATGGCCCAGAAGATCCTGGTACGCAGAAATTGTAAAATTGGCAGCAGGGGACCCATGGACCCTTCCACCATGTCCAGACCTGCTCTCGCAGGGACCAGTGTTCCACTTATCCTTCCAAACTCTAAATTGAACAGTTTGGCTATTGAAACCCACATTCTAACCGGCCTTCAGAGTCATATATTATAGAGTCTGGAAGGCATATGTGTCTTGGTGCGAATCCAAGGATTGGCATCCTCGGAAGTATGTCATAGGCAGAATTCTTCAATTTCTACAGTTGGGGGGTAGAAATGAAGCTGGCTTTGAGTACTATCACGGGTCAGGTCTCTGCCTTATTGGTATTGTTTCAAAGACCGATTGTGGCGCATTCTTTGGTCCAGGCCTTCATACAAGGGGTAACGCGGATCAGTTAAGTCACCCTTGTGTCCTTGTGACTTGAATTTGGTTTTGTCAGTATTGCAAAAACAGCCTTTTGAGTCATTACGCCATATTTCCTTAGTCCTTTTGACAAGGAAATTGTTTTTTCTGGCTATATTCTCCTCACCATTTTACAAACTAATACACATTATGAAAATAGAACATATTATTTAAAAGATAGTTAAGAACACATTTTTGTGCTCTAGTGGTTGAAGGTGATATTTCCTAAAACTCACTGAAAAGTAAATCTTTTTTTTTTTTTTTACCAATATAAAATAAGCCATACGTTTAGGGAGATTATTATTTTTATGATCTTATAGTCTGAGATGGTATTTAGAGACAAGAGAGATGCTATGATGGGACACTCATGCCCTGTACACACGATCGGTCCATCAGATGAAAACGGTCTGATGGATTTTTCCATCGGTTAACCGATGAAGCTGACTGATGGTCAGTCATGCCCACACACCATCGGTTAAAAAAACGATCGTGTCAGAACGCGGTGACGTAAAACACAACGACGTGCTGAAAAAAATGAAGTTCAATGCTTCCAAGCATGCGTCGACTTGATTCTGAGCATACGTGGATTTTTAGCCGATGGACGTGCCTACAAACGATCGATTTTCTCTTCCATTCATGGACGGACACAGCAGCCTTTGACCTTAGGGTTATATCCGCTTCCTTCCAGGAGAGTTAGGCAGAAATACAGCACTTAAAGTGTTAACTTTTCTTCAGTGCAGCTCCTCCCAGGGGGCGTGGTTCCCCGGGTATAACCAACACGCTGCTCTAGCAGCCTCCGTTTTTCTCTGCCTCACGTCAGGAGAGGACAGGCACTCTGGAGTCCTTGTACTCTGGAGATTTTTTTGCGATTTTTTTTTTTTTTTTCGCTTTTTATTGTTTTGTTCCTGCATTTTTGGATCCTGAGAGTTTTCTATCAACTGCCGACTGGGTGACAGGCTGGGTCTTGACTCTTGTAGTCCCCCCATGTTCGGCCATCGAGCGTGTGCCGGTCCTCAGCTCAGCTTTGGGTCGTCCACGACAGGCTTCATTGCTCCAGGGGCGGCTGGGGAATGTCATGTTCCGGGGCACACATATGACCGGTCTCTATGGCTTTGTCACAGTGTGTCTGGCCGACAGCTATGCCGTTAGTGGACGTTGGTTCTGTCTAGGATACCTCCAGCCGGTGGTCGCAGGGCGGGTAAGTAGTGGCCCCTTGCTCAGGTAAGGTGGTATGGCTGGAATTTTCCCCTGGGAGGTCGACTGAGGGTTCACCCTGCTTTCCTCTCTCCCTTATTTCCTCTCCCTCCTTCCCCATTTGGGTAGCGGCTGTGAGGGGGGGCTTTCTGGGGTCTCTTTATTACCGCGCGGCCAGTTTTAGTGCACACCTCAGATCTTTCTCAGCTCACGCTTCACCGGGTGGGGTGGTGAGTTCCCTGGGGGCCTCTACCTCTGTTGTAGCAGCTAGGAGGTGACCGGTGGGTGGTTCTGCCTTGCAGTTCAGGGTGACACAGCGGTGGAGCATTATGGAGCCTGAACCGGGTACTTCTGCCACAACAATGCCCCTCCCCCTGCCACATCTGTTGAGGCAATGTCGGCTGTCCTGGAGGCGTTTCTCGCCAGGTTTAAATCGGCTAGTGGCCAGAAGGGGGGTAAAAACCCCCTCCCTGAGCCTGCTTCTGGGGATGTCTCTGACACGGAATCAGGCCCTGCTATTGCTTATGCCTCTGGTTCTGTAATGTCAGATGATGCAGGCTTAACCCACGCGGACAGTGAGGATGACTCTGCTTCAGGGTCAGTTGCTGATAAGGAATTTGTTAGAGCTCCTATTTCTGCGGTGTGATACTCAGAAACTTGAGGATTTGGCGGAGGCACCTGATGTGCCAGTCCCTTTTGGGTTCCGCAAACGGCCACGCACCACAAAAGTTCTGGGTCTGATGGTGGCCTCTTTCGAGGCGGTCCCGTATGCCCAATTCCACACCAGGGAGCTACAGAAGGAAATTCTGTCACGTTGTGACAAGCTCCCGTCTTCTCTGGATTACCAGATTCAGTTGAGCCATCTGGTCAAGTCTTCCCTGGTGTGGTGGCTGACGTCTCCGGTGCTTCGGACCGGGAAGTCTTTTCTACCATGCCGCTGGACAGTGGTCACGACGGATGCCAGCCTCTCCGGTTGGGGGTGCCTTCGGGGCACCCAGTCAGCCCAGGGGCGATGGACTCAGGAGGAGTCCCGCCTACTAATCAATATTCTGGAGCTCCGAGCAATCAAGTTGTGCCTTGACAGGTGGTCCCTGGATCTGTAAGGCCGAACGGTCAGGATCCAGTCCGACAGTGACATGGCCGTGGCGTACGTCAATCATCAGGGAGGCACAAGGAGCTCAGCTGCAGCGACGGAGGTCGTGCACATCCTTCGGTGGGCCGGAAGGTCCGTTCCGGCTCTATCGACCGTGTACATTCCGGGAGTACAGAATTGGCAAGCCGACTTCCTAAGTCACACAACACTAGACCAAGGAGAGTGGTCTCTCCACCCGGAGGTGTTTCTGAGTCTGTGCCAAAAGTGGGGCACTCCAGACGTGGACCTCCTAGCGTCCCGTCTCAATCGGAAGGTGCCACGGTTCGTGGCCAGGTTTGAAGGACTCGTGGGCGGACGCGTCAGACGCGTTGGTAGCACCTTGGGGTCACTATCGCCTAATCTACGCCTTCCCTCCTCTGAAGCTTCTTCCTCGCCTGCTGCACAGAGTGGAACCCGAAGGGATTCCAACAATCCTGATCGCCCCAGATTGGCCGCGCCGCTCCTGGTACGCGGACCTGGTGCGTCTGGTGGCAGACGTCCCCTGGCGTCTACCCCTGAGAGAAGATCTTCTGTCGCAGGGTCCGATCTTCCATCCTGCTATACGGTCGCTGGCTTTAACGGCGTGGCTGTTGAAAGCCAGGTGTTGAAGGACCGGGGCCTATCGGGCTCAGTGGTTTCTACCATGCTGCGTGCACGGAAGTCTACTTCTAGGAGAATTTACCATCGTACGTGGAAGGCCTACATCTCTATGTGTGAGGAGATGAAGTGGCACCCCCGTACATACGTGGTGTCCCGGATTCTGCTGTTTCTACAGCGGGGAGTGGAACAGGCTCTCGCCTTAAGTACAGTCAAGAGTCAGATTTCTGCTCTGGCTGTTTACTTTCAGCGACCCTTGGCAGCGCACTCCTTGGTACGCACGTTTGTGCAGGGGGTCCGGCATGTGGCCCCTCCGGAGCCACTCCATGGGACTTGATTTTGGTCCTCTTGGTGCTTCAACAAGCTCCCTTTGAGGACATTCGAAAGATCCCCTTGTTGACTCTGTCACAGGAGGTGGTTTTTCTGGTAGCAAATTCCTCGATCAGACGGGTGTCTGAACTGGCGGCCTTGTCCTGCAAGGCCCCCTACTTGGTCACCCATAAGGATAAGGTGGTGCTGCGTCCGCAGCCGTCTTTTCTCCCAAAGGTCGTTTCGGCTTTTCACATTGAGGACATTGTTCTTCCATCCTTATGTCCTCAGCCGAAGAACCTGAAGGAGGCCACTTTACATTCCCTGGATGTGGTTCGGGCCCTTCGAGTGTACTTATCGGCGACGGCTCCGTTCCGGAAGTCGGACTCACTGTTCGTGTCGGTGACTGGTCCTAGAAAGGGCCTGGCAGTCTCGTCGGCCACTATTTCTAGGTGGATCCGACAGGATGTGCTTCAGGCCTATGCCCTGAAGGGGCGGGCGCCTCCTTTTCGGGTCACGGCGCATTCGACCAGGGTGATCGGTGCCTCTTGGGCTTTCCGCCATCAAGCCTCGTGTTTTTCAAAGTTTTACAAGGTGGATGTGAGTGCATCTTCTGATGCCTCCTTCGGCCACAGGGTGTTACAGGCGGCAGTTTAAGGTTGGAGTTCCTCCGTTGAGTAACTCCGGTTTTGTTTGGGGTGAAGTTTGGTTTACTGTGTTGTTTTCCCACCCCTCGAAATTTTTTGACACTGCTTGGGGACGTCCCTAAGGTCAAAGGCTGCTGTGTCCATCCATGAATGGAAGAGAAAATGGGATTTTTGTTCTCACCGTAAAATCCATTTCTCTAAGTTCATGGACGGACACAGCACCCACCCCTCCTTTATTGTACTGCTTGTTATGAACTGAGGCTGCTAGAGCAGGGTGTGGGTTATACCCGGGGAACCACGCCCCCTGGGAGGAGCTGCAGTGAAGAAAAGTTGTTAACACTTTAAGTGCTGTATTTCTGCCTAACTCTCCTGGAAGGAAACGGATATAACCCTAAGGTCAAAGGCTGCTGTGTCCGTCCATGAACTTAGAGAAATGGATTTTACGGTGAGTACAAAAATCCAATTTTTTTCTATCGGTTAGGTATCCATCGGTTAAATTTAAAACAAGATTTAATTTTTTTAACCGATGGATAAATAACCGATGGGGCCTACACGCGATCGGTTTGGTCTGATGAAAACGGTCCATTTTGTAGGGCTCTGGCAGTGCTCATCCTGTTTCTTCTTGTACAAAGGAGCAGATACCGGTCCTGCTGATGGGTTAAGGACCTTCTGCGGCTCTGTCCAGCTCTCCTAGAGTAACTGCTTGTCGTCTCCTGGAATCTCCCCCATGCTCTCCTGTGCTGGGAGACACGGCAAACCTTCTACGATGCGTATTGATGTGCCATCCTGGAGGATTTGGACTGCCTGTGCAACCTTTATAGGGTCCAAGTATCGTCTCGTGCTACCAGTAGTGACACTGACCCTTGCCAAATGCAAAACTAGTGAAAAACAGTCAGAAAAGATGAGTAGGGAAAAAATGTCAGACACCTCCACCTGAAAAAAACATTATATATATATATATATATATAATATTATATATTTTTTTCTAGGGTTTTTGCACAAACCTTTTTTTTAAAATATTAGGTACATTTTATAATAATGTGCCCACAAAGCCAAGTCATTAATGGTAGCTCTCATATTTCTTTCCTGGCAGATTCCTTTAAAAAAAAAAATAGATAGTGTATTTTCCTCACAGAAAACCATTGCTGATTTTTAGGAACACTTTTTGTTGTAACCCTCAGTAATGTCTTGTTCCTTTCTAATAGCTGACGGCTGTAGATGGCATATAGGGTAGTAATAAGGAGCATTTATTCTAGAGGACAATGAGCGTTAGAGAGATTCATGGTGGTGGACGTGATCTATCATCCTACCTGCTGTAGTGGAAAAGAGGATGTTGCAAGCCTGACGTGAAATGAATGGCTTGCCTCTAACTGAAGCATAATTCTCTCATCTCTACAGCAGCTTTTCTTGTAAAGAGAGAATTTAAAAATAATGCCTGATAAAACAGCTCTTAAAATACCTGTTAACCACTTAAGACCCGGACCATTATGCAGGTTAAGGACCTTTCCCCTTTTTTGCGATTCAGCACTGCGTCACTTTAACTGACAATTGCGCGGTCGTGCGACGTGGCTCCCAAACAAAATTGGCGTCCTTTTTTTCCCACAAATAGAGATTTCTTTTGGTGGTATTTGATCACCTCTGCGGTTTTTATTTTTTGCAATTTTGAAAAAAATGCAATATTTTTTACTTTTTGCTATAATCCCCCAAAAATACATAAAAAAAACTTATTTTTTCCTCAGTTTAGACCGATACGTATTCTTCTACCTATTTTTGGTAAAAAATAGGTCTGCAGTGAAACACTGCAGACCACCAAGCTCTGAGGAAAGGGGTATGCCCCCGAAACGCGTCAGCCCTAACATCGCTCGTAGATTCAAGCGAATATCGCATCCTGCTGATGTTGTTGGACTTCTGCTGTATTGTCTTTCAAGGCTTGACTTTAAACTCCACTTTGTGAGTACAATGATTTATTTTAACAATTTTAATAAAATTAATTTAACAGTATCACACTAGGTCGGTGCGCCCTCCGTTCTCTCTTTTTTCTTTATACACACACCTCTCCCTGTTCTTCACCTCCGGTGACCGATCGCAGGACACCGGGAGCAATCGGTCCCACGGGCGCGGTCACGGAGCTCGCAACCCTACGGCTGGGTTTAAAGAGACACGTACAGGTACGTGATTGTGCCCAGCCATGCCATTGTGCCGACTTATATCGGCGTGAAGGGGTAGTTAACCACCTAAGGACCGCCTCCTGCAGATATACGTTGGCAGAATGGCACGGCTGGGCACAAGCACGTACCTGTACGTCCTCTTTAAGTGCCCAGCCGTGGGTCGCGGGCGCGCGGTCTGAAGATCCGTGACCACGGGCGTGGGACCCGCGGACCCGATCGCCGCCGGAGTCCCTCGATCGGTCCCCGGAGCTGAAGAACGGGGAGAGCTGTGCTTCCCTATTCTTCACAGTGGCAGCTTCATTGATCGTGTGTTCCCTGATATAGAAAAACACGATCAATGATGTCACCCGTCCAGCCCCGCCCCCCTACAGTTAGACAAACATATGAGGTCACATATAACCCCTACAGCGCCCCCTAGTGGTTAACTCCCAAACGGCAATTGTCATTTTCACAGTAAACAATGCATTTTTATAGCATTTTTTGCTGTGAAAATGACAATGGTCCCAAAAATGTGTCAAAATTGTCCGATGTGTCCGCCATAATGTCGCAGTCATGAAAAAAAAATCGCTGATCGCTGCCATTAGTAGTAAACAAATAAATAAATAATAAAAATGCAATAAAACTATCTCCTATTTTGTAAACGCTATAAATTTTGCACAAACCAATCGATAAACACTTATTGTGATTTTTTTTACCAAAAATAGGTAGAAGAATACGTATCGGCCTAAACTGAGGAAAAAAAAAGTTGTTTTATATATTTTTGGGGATATTTATTATAGCAAAAAGTAAAAAATATTGAATTTTTTCACAATTGTCGCTCTATTTTTGTTTATAGCGCAAAAAATAAAAACCGCAGAGGTGATCAAATACCACCAAAAGAAAGCTCTATTTGTGGGAAAAAAAGGACGCCAATTTTGTTTGGGAGCCACATCGCACGACTGCGCAATTGTCAGTTTCTTTCTTTTTTTTTTTAACCAACTATTTTATTCAGAGAAAAATGTTGGTACATGTAAATACAGATCATCAAACAAAAAATGCTTTGTGGGAACAAGAAAAGAATTGCGAAATTGAAGCGTTACTTACAATCGTATGTATGGAGCAGTGATGGCAAACCTTGGCACCCCAGATGTTTTGGAACTACATTTACCACAATGCTCATGCACTCTGCAGTGTTGTTGAGCATCATGGGAAATGTAGTAGTTCCAAAACATCTGGGGTGCCAAGGTTTTCCATCACTGGTATAGAGGATCTGACGTATCTTAACATCATCATGTATATAAATATCATTGTTATTTTTTTAAGCCCAACTCTGGGCTCAAGCTTAGCAGGATTAAAGCGGTTATAAATTAATTTGCTTCAAAAGCAAGCCAAGCCCCCCCAGCAAATTAGTGCAGGCTGTCTTGTACATCTGGCAGGTCTACTTGTTTACATGCCATAATCAGTATGGTGAACTCCTGGGAAACCAGGCACCACTCACCACCTGGCCAACACCATCCCTACAGTGAAGCATGGTGGTGGCAGCATCATGCTGTGGGGATGTTTTTCAGCTGCAGGAACTGGGAGACTATTCAAGATCGAGGCAAAGATGAATGCAGCAATGTACAGAGACATCCTTGATGAAAATCTGCTCCAGGGCTCTCTAGACCTCAGACTGGGATGCAGGTTCATCTTCCAACAGGACAACGACCCTAAGCACACAGCCAAGATAACAAAGGAATGGCTATTGGGTGTAGTTTCTTTGCCCCACGAATAGTTTTAAAGGAGTGCAGTGGGCTCTATGAATGATAAATAGTTGGGTTTATGTGCAGATGATAAAGATACCCTAAATACATTTTTCAGAGCTCGCCCCTATTCCTCATCACTAAGCGTCTCTGTGCCACCGTCCAAAGCTACCCTCTTGTGAATTGATTCTAGTTGTCATTTGAATAGAGGAATATATCTTTCCCTATAAATCCCTGTTTAATATATCTTGTGGAAACTACCAAAGCTAAAATTGATGAAGGATTATATTTGAATAAAAAGGTATTTTCTTGGCTCTGCAAGGCATGCCATAACTGTAAATATTGAAAGAAATATTTATTGGACAAATAATTAGAAAAATATAGTATTAGAAAATACTGGAGTGGTATCCAAGCTAAATCTGTCTAAGGCCCCTTTTACATTTGAGCGGGAGCTACGGTGGCGGTATAGCGGCGCTATACCGCCAGTATTTCCGCGGGAATCGGACGCTAGCGGTGCGGTATTAACCCTCGCTAGCGGCTGATAAAGGATTAATACCGCCCACAATGCGCCTCTGCAGAGGTACATTGCGGGCGGTATTGCTGCGGTTTCCCATTGTTTTAAATGGCAAAGATGCTGCTGACAGGAGCTTTCACATTGAGTAGGCAGTGTAGGAGTTTTTCAGGCGGTATAGCAGCGCTATTTTTAGCGCTGCCCTGCCTAAAAAACTCCTCAGTGTGAAAGGGGTCTAAGGATCAAGATAATTATTGAAATCTATTATTAGCCAGGGAGACGTAAAATTCAATAGCTCTTTAAGTACCTCTGAGGAATATGGGGGGGGGGGGGGGGGTATGTATATATATATATATATATATAAATAAAAGCAAGCACATATGATTTTCTATACAGTGTGCAATATCGGAAAATATAGCGAACGTTTGTGTCCATTCGAACCTGTCTGCAGGAGAAATCCACTTTATTTGCTATCAATATAGATACTCCTCTAGTATATGTAGAATGGTATTGTCTATTATATTGCGCTTGTTTCAAGTTATTTGTGTATGTTTAAATGGGTCTCCTACAGGCAGATAATAGACCAAGTTCATTTTTTCAATGTAGTGATCATGGCTTGTCTCTTTACTGGGTCACTGAAACACACCCTCCCTTCCCTCTCCCACTAATCTGAAGTGCCTATCCAGCCATTCAACAGCAGTCTGTTGCTTGTTAAAAAATAAATAAAGTACTGCTTTATTTTCCTCTATTCTTAATTTAGCAGAGTATAGTATTCAATAAGATGTATTTTACATCTTGAAATTTAGCCCGCTGTTTTTGGACTTCTGGAGAAAAATCCAGAAAAAACATAATTGTTCCATTAAACATGACTTGCTTTAGAAATCTAGCTCTTCTAAGAATATTATCTCTATCTCATTGATTAAGGAGTCGTAATAAAAATGGCTGTGGAGGGGCTCCTACAGGTAGTGGCCTACTTGGTACTCGATGTGCTCTTTCAACCAAGAAAGATGTTCTTTTCCAATCGTCTCCCAAAGCCACGTTTCCGCAAATTCAGTAGAGTTTACTCCCACAAAGTGTTCTGAGAGACCCACCAGCCTTATGTTGTTACGTCAAACGATTTTCGAGATCTTTAGATGGTTAGTGGGCTTGGAGGAGGGAGGACATGGACTGTCATTTACCGCTATGTACACAGCCACATGTGTGACTATATTTACATGAGCTGCTCAGATGTGATAGGGAGAAAATGTTCTGCATAGAAAGTCACTGAAAACTGAGCATGTGCAGTGTTGCCACCACAGCTGCAAAATCCCTAGCTGAATTGGGGACATGGACAGATGATAGAGAGCAGCAGGAGCAATCATGTTTTTTTTTTTTTTGCAGAACACATCTTTAGAAAACAAATCTCACAGTGACCGAGTATGAACAGCATGTAATATAGTATTTTATTTACCATATATACTCGAGTATAAGCCGAGGCACCTCATTTTACCACAAAAAAAAAAAAAACGTATTGACTCCAGTATAAGCCTAGGGTGAGAATGTAGAAGCTACTGGAAGCTGAAAACAATGCCCATTTGCATGCTTCACTGTTCCCGAGTCAGTGTACCTGATATTCGTGACAGGCTGCGGGTGTCCATTATTTAAAAGTCACGGCCTCCTCCTGGTCCTGTTCTCTCATCCTCGGACTCAGTTTCTCTCCCGCATGACAGAACGTCTGTGATAAGCATTTCCCAGAATATACTGAGTTCAGCTTATCACAGAACGGGATCAGGAGGGGGGGGGGGGGGACGCAGCTTTTAACCACTTCCTTACTGGGCACGTATACCCCTTCCTGACCAGGTGAAATTTCAGCTTCTGGCACTGCGTCGCTTTAACTGATAATTGCACGGTCGTGCGCCGTGGCTCCCAAACAAAATTGGTGTCCTTTCCCCCCCCCCCCCCCATAAATAGAGCTTTCTTTTGGTGGCATTTGATCATCTCTGCGTTTTTTATTTTTTGCGCTATAAACAAAAAAAAGAGCGACAATTTTGAAAAAAGTCAATATTTTTTACTTGTTACTATAATAAATAGCTAATTTAAAAAAAAAAAAAACATTTTTCTCCTCAGTTTAGACCGATACGTATTCTTCTACATATTTTTGGTAAAAAAAAAAAAAAAAAAAAAAAAAAATCGCAATAAGCGACTGGTTTGCGCAAAAGTTAGAGCGCTTACAAAATAGGGGACAGAATTATTATTTTTTTTTTACTAGTAATGGTGGCGATCTGCGATTTTTATTGGGACTGCAACGTTATGGCGGACACATCGGACACTTTTGACACAATTTTGGCGCCATTCACATTTATACTGCGATCAGTGCTATAAAAATGCACCGATTACTGTATAAATGTGACTGGCAGTGAAGGGGTTAACACTAGGGGGCATGGAAGGGGTTAAATGTATTCCCTGGGTGTGTTCTAACTGTGGCGGGAGGGGGGTGACTGGGGGAGGTGACCGTTGCTGTGTCCCTATGTACAAGAGACACAGATCGGTCTCCTCTCTCCCCTGACAGGACGTGGAGCTCTGTGTTTACACACAGAGATCCATGTTCTTGTCCCTGTAACCGCCGATTGCGAGTGCCTGGTGGACATCGCGGCCGCCAGGCATGCGCATCGGTATCTCAGGAATGCGGCGGGCACGCGCGCGCCCTCTAGTGGCCCGGAAGACGCATATATGCGTCCTGTCAGAGATTTAGAACCACCCTGCGGCCGCACATATTCGTACGGCCGTCGGGAAGTGGTTAAACAATGGACGCCCACAGCCTGTCACGAATATCAGGTACACCGACTCGAGTATAAGCCGAGGGGGGTATTTTCAGCCTTAAAAAAAGTATATACGGTATATTTTTTTATGTTGGTGGTTTAGTGACATTTCAAGAATTAGAACTGAATAGTAGAAAAAAAATAAAATCTACCTTTTTTTTTTTTTTTTTGAAGAGAGAGAAAAAGGTAAACATAGGAGCCTGCAAAGCATTGCACATGCAATCATTGGATTGAAGGTGCAATGCCAGGGTGTTGCAAACAAGCATTTGCTCACTCCTCGTACGGGCTGCCTGCATGCTGGGGAAAGATTTAATCAACTATGAATGCACTGGATTACCGTTCTTGGTGTCCATTGAGAATGGCTTGTTAATGCATTCGCAGATCTCTGTGAAAGAAAGACGTACCTGCGCAAATGCCGATTTTAGATATGACTGTGGAGGAAAAGGAGCCCCTGACCACCTGTCATAGGTGGAAGGGGAAACATTTGCACCATGTTACTCCCCAAATACTAAGTAACGTGGTGCAAAAGGTGAACCTAACCTTTCAGCTTCAATTCTATAAATTTGACTTTATATAGTTCATTTGGGCCAGCTCAGCCCAAATTAAAACATAGAATTCTACTTTAAGAACTCGACAAGTAGCAAAAAAATAAAATAAAAAAAATATATATAAAATCACACATTTGTAACTGAACTCTACCCCCTTCTGCTTGTGTAGCTCACACAACAGTCATTTGGTTCACTTATATAGCAATTAATCGCTTACAATTTTAGAAGTGCAACTGAGATACAAATAATGATCCACGTAGCTTCAGCCCTACAGAACAGACACAGGTCAGGATCTGCAATAAAAAAACTTGCCAAAATCTTTTCAATGCATGTAGGTTACCAGGTGGCCGGTGCACTGGTGATCATTCAGCATTGGCTTACACCAGTGAGCTCTTGCAGACTGCACTGTACATGCAGTATAAAATGTGCTATATACTTGCTGTGACCAGGTTGCCATTGACACCATGTACACAGAAAGACTATTTACACCTTTGTGTGTTATTTCATCACACAGAAAGGCTGAAGGACTTGAAGATAATCAAATAGAAATTGTGTTATATTCACTTTAATTATTCAATCACGCACAGATAAAAAGTTTTTCTTTACACATGATTGGATAATGGAAGTGAAGCTCACACTTTATTTTAGGTAATTCTCAAATCCAGTAAAGCAGCCCCAGAGTCATCATTGCCATAGTGGTGCGCTATAGCACAGGCATATTTTTTTTTCCTGTTTATATGCAGCTTAGATCTTCTGGCTGAATTCACTCAAGTCATAAAAGGCACAACTATTCCTGATCAATAAAAGGGTATAGCAAAACTTTTTAAAAGAGCTCACCAATTAACCCCCCTGTTTATGAATGTACATTTATAAACATCCTGGCATTAAATGTGCGGCTGTGAGCTTGGTAATGATTTATTACAGCAAGCAATCGGCTTTCAGGTAAAAAGCTTCTGTGCTCAGAGCGGTCATTCCCCAGCTGCTGTAGCCAGGGCAAAAGTTATACAAGCATGATTTGTGCTGGATCAGCTTCAGGGTAAACATTGGGGGGTAGATTTACTAAAGGCAAATAGACGGTGCAGTTGCACCAATTTTCCTTCTTAAATGGGGTAAAACTTCACTTTGTAAAAAAATACCTAATCAAGTGCAAGGGGAGACAAACAAACAAACAAACAAACACACACACACACACACACACCATTTTGCTTGCACATGATTGGATGATGGAAATTAGCAGAGTTGGAAAATGAATACAACTGCACTTGCAAAGTGTCCAGTCCATTTCCCTTAGTAAATCTACAATTTGAAGTCTCCATAAAGAAGATTTCTTACCTGCCCATGCCATCCCACTGTGATAGCAATAAAAGTTAGAAGAGAGAAAAGAAAAAACAAAACAACCCCCCCCCCCCCACATAAATTAAAAAGGGTCCCAATATACGCTCCATTGTAAACCTGTAGCACAAGTCGTGCACATGTACGTGCCACACATGAGCTATTATCGTGATTGTTGGAGTAACAATTCAAGGTCCAGGGCCTGTGCTTTCAGAAAATATATGTTTGCATATTTAAAGTAATTTGTAAAAAAAAAAAAAAAAAAAAAAAAAAAAAGGATTTATCATGTGTGAAATTTAATTGCCCCAGTATAAAGAAGTGGTTAAATACCTGGGATTTTATTCAGAACGGTATAGCAAGCTTCAGAGGATTTAAGGCTATATTAACTGTCCGCACATCTCACAATCTGAATATGCAAGTCACTACATTTAGATTTTGTACAGTAATCCAACGGAGTGTAACAGTTCACACAAGGTACTGTGAATTTATAGGGGGCCCCCCCCCCCCCCCCATTTACTAGAAGAGTAAACTGGTAGTAACTGCTCGCTTTGAAAAGTAAAATTTAGCTTAGTAGATAGGATGAAGCCACGTTTACTCCGAATACCAATCAAGCAAAACATACTTATTTTTGGTATCAGAATAATTTCCTACGGATAAAAAGAAGTTGCCATGGGAGCCAAGTACAGTTTTACTTTAAAAGAGAATTTATGGCCAAAGCTCTGTTGGTCACACTCTTCTGGGTCACAGGAATGCGCTTTTTCTGCACTCCTGTGACCAGATTTTGTCCGCTAACATCACAGAGTTGGTCCAAGATTCACTCAGGTGCCTGACTGGAAGCTGGCTCGGCCTCTCAACATGCCACCGAGAGCCTCAGCCAGCCACTCCTGCTCCATCCACAGCCCGGCACTCCAACGAGCGTTAGAGGGGTAGACCAGAAAGCAGTGATTAAGACCACTTTCACACTGAGGCGCTTTCACGCTAAAAACAGCGCCTAAAAAGCTCACGAAAAAAAAACGTATTTCCATTAAAATTAATGCATGCTTTCACACTGGGGCAGGGCTGTGAAAAACTCCCCTCCCCATTGAAATGAATGGAAAGCTCTTTAAAAGCGCCTGAAAAACTCTTTAAAAGTGCTCAGTGTTTTTCCTGGCAGTTTAGAAGCACCTCAGTGTGAAAGTGGCCTGACAGTCAGTGGAGGAGAACTGAGCAATCAGGGGTCATGTGATGCTCAGGTTTTCACTCTTACAGCAAGCAGGTGAGAGATGCAAGATTGGGTGAATCAAGATTGCGTTCTTTTTGCGATTAATCGTGCAGCTCTACATGATGGTAAAAAGCAGTTCGAGATTCGAACCTTGCCTGTTTTTCTTATGCAGCATTTTACAACAGATCAATACCAGCTACCCATTAGGCCTAAACCACTTGGATTCATACATACAAGTAAAGACTTGATACAGATCATTCGAGTACAATTTTGTATCCAATTTAATGCCTATGCATTTATTTTACATTCCATATGTCAGTATACCACAGTTTGAAGAACAGGGAACCATAGAGGTATTTACTAAATGTATACACAGTGGCAATTTATACAGTGGATATGAAGTCTCTGATTCCAAGTCAAAACACAGAAATACAAAACCCTCCACACCACTGCAGGCATATACAAGTAAGGCAGACAACAAAGACACAGATGATGGTCCTTGCACATAATAATCCTCTGCCTTCTTGCTGGGGTTCATAATATCACCATCAGTAACTAATAACTGAACTCCACACTTAGGATTCCTTCTTCTTAATGATTAAAGGGCCCACGTTGTCACCGGTCTCCTCATTGTGTTTCGTGTGGGCACCATCGCAGTATGGAAACTAGAAAATAAAAAAATTTAAGTAAAATAGTAGCCATGAACAAAACAATCTCATCTCAGCACGATAAACAGTTCAGTCCGTCAAAAGGCGATATTTAGTTTTAGGTGGAGCCTGGGCTGATGGTCTCAGCCACTGGCTTCTTATAATCTAGATCAGGGATCCTCAAACTACAGCCCTCCAGCTGTTGTGGAACTACATCTCCCATAGGGCATTGTAAAACTCTGGCATTCACAGACACGATTAGGCATGATGGGAATTGTAGTTCCTGGACACCTGGAGGGCCATAGTTTGAAGACCTCTGATCTAGATCTTTGGTCTGGTCACAATGGCAGCAATATTCCTTTATCCACTAGTTAAATAAGAACCAAAAAATAAAAACACACCCACAAAAAATTCAATTGTGTGCCCCTACACCCATAAGTCACTGGAAACAAAAACACCCTGATCCGTAATGAAATCTCCCCCAGTTGCCAATCAGTAAAGGGTTATAACTGCACTCTAAGCACAACCACTAAAGCCAGCCATACATGGACTGAAATTTGCACAGTTGAGAAGAAAATAGCCAAAAATGTAATCCATATATGGGCAGGCTGGTTGGTTGACTTGTGTACAACCAGCCCGTTGGAAAATTCTCCATCAGCGCCACTGGCAGTGCATATTAATGTATTCTGACAGTGGGGATGAATGGAGAATTGTATGCGCCTAAACGCGAGTGTTTTAGGCGCATTTTTCACTTAGGATTGTCTGCTAGCATTGCCATAACCTGCAGTGCTGATCGAGTGGAAATTTCCCAACAGAATGAATTAAGGTGAAAAACCTTGGAGGCTTTACAACCACTTTAAGGAGGCAGAGAATACAAGCGATTAGCATTTACCCCACAAAAAAAAAAAAAAAAAAGGCAGCATTTACATTTAGCGAGACTATTTGATCATAATTTCCCACCAACCTTCTTTGATCTCCAGCAGCGGCAATAAACTGCCTTGTCTCCCAGATCTTCCATGTCGAAAGCATGAACCACCTTCGGATTGTCCTTCTGTATTGACTGGTTTACCACAGCTTTGCAGCACTTGTCTTTACAGCAGAAGGATCTATACGCTAGATAGCCTACGGCAGCTGCACCAACAGCCACTGCAGCAGCCCCCACCCAATCTGTCAAGCAGAAAAACAGAGAGTTAGAAAAAAGAAATAAAATATTTGCATATGAATACAAGAGATTACAGGACAAACTACAACAAATACAATTTTCAAATGATAAAAGCAGCTATTCTGAACCAGAGTTCCTCCAGTGGTGCTAGGCAGTGGCGGCCCGCCCATTAGCCTCTATCCTCGCCACTCCCTATATGAAAAATTGGATAGATTCATGCAAAGCATGAATCTATCCACGGCCACTGCAGCCATCCAGACCCTTTCAAGACACCAGCTGCCTGAATTACAGCGGCTGCATTTTTTTTTTTAAAGCACCTGATCAGAGCCATAGCTTCCAATAGGCTTCAAAATACGGTGGACTCGTGGCACACAGCATTGCACCATTAACCCAACCAAGTGTTAGAACAGCCAATATTCATTCGCTGTTGTAACACTGATCCTCAATCCGGCCAATCAAGAGCAGGTGTGACTCGTTTTCTGATTGGCCACCGAGAAGGAGGAAAGAAATTGAAGCCGCGATGGTGTAAGTGCGACCGACCGCCCCACTCACCGATCGGGGTGGGCGTCTGCTGTGGATAACAAAATCAATCCAGGGTAGCACACATGGAATTAGTACAAGTAACTATTTTTCGCTCTTTTAAAAAGCAACAATCTAAGTGTATACCTTCCAAAGCAAATATTAAAAAAACACAACATTAACATTAAAAGATGTTTATTTTTCTTTATTTTGAATTAAACATTTAACCTCTTTTCCTATCCAGTTTTAAAAGTGAGCCAAATGTACTCAATGGATTCGCCAACTTGTTTTTCTGTGCGGAAAGTTGAATGGAGGAAAATGTATGGATGACATCTAGTGGCTGAATAAAGATACTGCAGTTAAGTACAAGGATATTTAAAGGGGTTGTAAAGCTTCGTGTTTAACTGACAATTGCTTTTTTCCCCCCACAAATAGAGCGACAATTTAAAAACAAACAAAAAAAAAAAAAAAAACAACATTTTTTTCCCCCACAGTTTAGTCCGATACGTATTCTACTTTTTTTTACCAAAAACATTGTAATAGGCGTTTATTGATTGGTTTGCGCAAGAGTTGTAGCTTCTACAAAACAGGGGACTGTTTTATGGCATTTTTTAATAAAAAAAAAAAAAAAAAAATTAACTAGTTATGGCAGCGATCAGTGATTTTTATCATGACTGCGACATTATGGCAGACACATTTGACACCATTTTGGGACCATTGTAATTTTTACAGAGATCAGTGCTATAAAAATGCACTGGCTACTGTGAAAATGACACTGGCAGTGAAGGGGTTAACCTGTAGGGGTTAAGTGTTCCCTAGGAACGGTTTCTTACTGTAGGGGGGTGTGGCTTGGCACGTCACTGATCGTCTGTTCCGTTGACAGGGAACAGACGATCACCGACATTCCACTAGGAAGAACGGGGAAAGTTTTGTTTACACTTACCTCTCCCCGTTCTTCAGCTCTGTGACCCGATCGCAGGACACTGGCGGCGATCGGGTCCGCGCGGCTTCGGACCAGGTCGCGAGCACGCTAGCCGGTGGGGTGTGCGCGACCCACGGCTGGGTTCTTAAAGGCGACGTACCTGTACGTGCCTTTGCCCAGCCGTGCTGCCTTGCCAACGTAAATATACAGGCGGCGGTCCTTAAGTGGTTAAATAAAAACATGCCATACTTGCCTCCACTGTGTATCCGGATTGCAAGCATCGGATGTTTTTCCACCTTCATGCATACAATGCATGAAGGTGAAAAAACGCAAAGCTTTACAACCCCTTTAATGCATCCTACGCATTAGGGTAAAAAAAAAAAAAAAAAAAAAAAAAAAAAAAAAAAAAAAAAAAAAAAAACTTTGCACTCTTGGGGCCCCCCCCGTTTTAATTATCTGAGCCACGAAACTGTGGGCGCGATCCTTTCCCCCCAGCTTGAGGCGGTTCTTCATTGGAGATTGATAGCAGCGCAGCCATTGTCCCCCGCTGCTGTCAATCAAATCAATGACGCAACACGCCGTGTGCGGGGCTGAGTAATACACTTGGCGGCTATGGCCGCCACTGTATCACACGGGAGCGCGCCCACAAGCCAACTCCCCCTTGGGAGAGCGCTGCCCAGAAGGGGGGTTAGCTCATGTGGGGGAGGAGCTGAGACTGCCGCCGAGGGACCCCAGAAGACGAGAATCGGGGCCACAATGAAGTGCAGTGGAGGCAAGTATGGCATGTTCGTTATCGATCACAGCCCATAGTGTGAGCAGTATACTGAGGCGGCGGCAAAGTGACGGTTGAAAGTCTATCGGAGGCGGGGACAGTGCCTCACTCAGAGATTGGACAGATTCCTTGTGGAAATTTCCTGGTGATCTACAGAGCGGAGCTCAAACCAGAGGTACGAGGAAGCAGGCGAGATGGTGACTGTATCTTTACCCGCTTTATTATACAGAACTTATTGATCAGCTGTGGGCTGGCAGTTTCAGTTCTCCCTCTGCTTGACTCCTCCACTACACGGAAGAATAAACTTTTCATTTCAACATTATTCAAGTTTACCCCTGGACACTATAGCCTGTGCTTGACAGCCACTAATGCCTCATGTAGGTAAATGAGAGCCGAGACCCTGGTTGTAGAAGGAAATGTACCCAAAAAGGCAGATGGTGGAACATGCACACCGTTAGTGGCAACACAACAGTCAGAGGATTGGCTGCTATTGCATTGCCACTGCCCTCCTCTCTTATCTGGACTGCAGTGTTTCTCTCCCTGAAAGCTTCCGATTCATTTATAAATGGTGTGGCTCCACCCACACAAATGCATGGCAGAGGGACACAACACTTTATAATAGACAAGTGTGGTGACCTCACCACACAAAGAAAGGTTAACAAAACTCTGTAAAATAAATAAAATAAATATAAAAAGGATTACTCATTCCAACAGATCTTATGCAATCTCTGCCATCACCACCTTACCCCCAGGCCAGTTGTGACATTTCTCTCATACATGTAAAAATCTGCAATTTTGCAAGAGAAACATTACATATTTTTTGAAAGCAGAGACCCTGGAGGTTGTTGCCAATTTTTTATATCACACAATATTTGCACAGCCATGTTTAAAATGCAAATTTTTAAGAAAGAAAAAAAATTAAAAATAAAATAAAATGCACTTTAATGAATGTTAGTGTACAGAAACACAATATTATACCCAATTTTTTGGTAAACTATAAAAGCCGATGCTACATTGAGTAAACAGATACCAAACATGTCCCTGAATAACCACAAAGCGAGCGACTGCCCAATGTAAATTAACTGGCCACTTTCGGCCAGATCACGTACCTGATGCTAGCGGGTCTAAGGGCACGCCAAGTGCGACCAGCTCCCGCTGTGATTGGATACAGCGAGAGCCAATCAGCGGATCCTGCAGACTCGATATCCACCAGGACCCGCCGATCGTTTCGGACACAAACTGAACGGCAGTCTGCCTATATAAAAACAAGGATGATTGTCGTTCTTTCAGTGGGGGAAGGCTTTGATCCTGTGTTTCTGCAAAGCAGAAACCCAGATCTTTGCCCTCCCCTAGTCAAAAGCACGTCCCCCATAGTGAGCAAGCACAACCTAGGCATACATTTAACCCTTTGATCGCCTCTAATGTTAACCCCTTCCCTGCCAGTGTCATTAGTACAGTGACAGGGTATTTTTTTCGGCACCGATGACGGTTTGTGTCCGATTTGTCGACCTCAATATCGCAGTCCCGCTATAAAAGTCACCGACCATTACTAGTCAAAAAAAAAAAAAGAGATTTTTAATACAGCTTACCTGTAAAATCTTTTTCTTGGAGTACATCACGGGACACAGAGCGGCATTCATTACTATATGGGTTATATGGAGTACCTTCAGGTGTAGACACTGGCAATCTTCAAACAGGAAATGCCCCTCCCTATATAACCCCCTCCCATAGGAGGAGTACCTCAGTTTTGTAGCAAGCAGTATGCCTCCCAAAATGGTCCTCAAAAAGAGGGGTGGGAGCTCTGTGTCCCGTGATGTACTCCAAGAAAAAGATTTTACAGGTAAGCTGTATTAAAAATCTCTTTTTCTTTATCGTTACATCACGGGACACAGAGCGGCATTCATTACTATATGGGATGTCCCAAAGCAATGCTTACAATGAGGGGAGGGAGAACATCTCCAAGACAAAAGGATTTAATTTAGAGATATACTCAAATCATAATAAATCCAACTTATTTGAGAAAAATAATCTTAAATTTTAAATTTAACTCAAACAAAAAAAAAAAAAAGAGGAGCCCCCGGGATCCGAGGGTCTCAAACTGCAGCTTGCAGCACTGCCTGCCCGAAGGCAGTATCAGTATTCCTTCTTACGTCCAACTTGTAGAATTTTGTAAATGTGTGGACAGAAGACCAGGTTGCCGCCTTGCAAACTTGAGCCATAGAGATCTGGTGGTGTGCTGCCCAGGAGGCGCCCATGGCTCTAGTAGAATGAGCCTTTAATGATACTGGAGGAGGCAACCCTTTCAAGCCGTAGGCCTGAGTGATTAATTGCTTGATCCACCTAGAAATGGTGGACTTTGCAGCTGCCTGCCCCTTCTTGGGCCCATCCGGTAGAATAAACAGCACATCTGTTTCTCGGATTTTCTCTGTAGCTTTAAGATAGGCCTTCATGGCCCTGACAATATCCAAGGTATGCAGCAACCCTTCCTTTCTGGAAGTAGGTTTAGGGAAGAAGGATGGTAATACCAAATCCTGGTTCAAATGAAAACTGGATATGACCTTCGGTAGGAAGGAAGGATGAGGGCGGAGAACGACCTTGTCCTTATGAAATATAAGATATGGTTCCTTACAGGATAAGGCTGCCAGTTCCGAAACTCTTCTTGCGGAAACTATGGCAACCAAAAATACCAACTTCCTTGTCAGTAGAACCAAAGGAACTTCAGCCAACGGCTCAAACGGTTGTTTCTGTAAACTTGACAGGACAAGATTTAAATCCCACGGACAAAGCGGGGATTTAACTGGAGGTTTAATACGTAAGACCCCTTGAAGGAAGGTCTTAACCAGCGAGTGGGTGGCCAGCGGCCGCTGAAACCACACTGACAGAGCAGAAATCTGTCCTTTGATTGTGCTTAATGCCAATCCTTTATCCACTCCTAGCTGGAGAAAACTTAAAACTCTATCAATGGTGAATTTGCGAGGAAGCCATAGCTTGGACTCACACCAGCCTACATAGGCCTTCCAGACCCTGTGATAAATCACCCTAGAGACCGGTTTCCTGGCTCTGATTAGGGTAGAGATTACCTTCTGAGACAGACCTCTACCCCTGAGAATCAAGGATTCAGCTTCCAGGCCGTCAAATTTAGATGCCGTAAGGCAGGGTGGAGGATCGGACCTTGCGATAGCAGGTCTGGCCTTAGAGGCAGAGTCCAAGGGTTTCCCACTACCATCCTTAGGATTAGTGAGTACCATGCCCTTCTGGGCCATGCTGGAGCTACCAGGATGACTGGTATGCGCTCCACCCTGATCCTGCGCAGCAGGCGGGGTAGTAACTGGAGCGGGGGAAACGCATAAAGAAGTTTGAACTGATGCCAAGGGCAAACCAGAGCATCGGTTCCGCAGGCCATCAGATCCCTTGACCGGGACATGAACCTGTCTAGCTTCTTGTTGAGTCTCGATGCCATGATATCCACGTCCGGCACTCCCCATCTTTGGCAGAGTGCTTGAAAGACCTGTGGATGCAGAGACCATTCCCCCGGCCATAGAGTCTGGCGGCTTAAGAAGTCCGCCTGAAAGTTGTCCACTCCGGGAATGAATATTGCCGATATGCAGGGCACATGAGCCTCTGCCCATAGGAGAATCAAGCTCACTTCTCTCTGAGCGGCCTGACTCCTGGTTCCCCCTTGGTGATTTATGTATGCCACTGCCGTGGCATTGTCTGATTGAATTCTCACCGGGAACCCCTGCAATTTCGACGTCCAAGCCCTGAGGGCTAGTCGAACAGCTCTGAGCTCCAAGATGTTGATGGGTAACAGCTTCTCTGGCTTTGCCCAAATACCTTGGCGAGTGGAACCCTCCACAATTGCTCCCCAGCCCGTCAGGCTGGCGTCTGTGGTCACTATCTTCCAAGCCACTGGGCTGAAAGACCTTCCCTTCAGTAGGTTCTGAGGGTCTAACCACCAACACAGACTTTGCCGGATTCTTGATGAGAGTGGCAACGGGATATCCAAGGCCTGTGGCCTTCTGCTCCATGCTGACAGGATGGCTGCCTGCAGGATGCGAGTGTGGCTCTGGGCGTATGGCACCGCCTCGAAGGTAGCCACCATCTTGCCTAGTAGTCTCATACATAGGCGAATAGTCGGTTCTTTCTTGCTTAGAACCAGTAGGATTAACACCTTGATGGCTTTGACCTTCCTCAGAGGTAGGAACACTCTTTGTTGTTCTGTGTCTAATCTCATGCCGAGATATTCCAATTGCCTTGTGGGCTGGAATGCTGACTTTTCCCGGTTTAGGACCCAGCCGAACCTCTCGAGGTATTGGACCGTGAGGGCCACTGCTCGCTCCAAGCCGGGAGACGAGTGGTCTATGACTAGGAGGTCGTCCAGGTATGCTAGGATCGTGACCCCTTGAATCCTTAGCTTGGCTAGGATTGGAGCTAGAACCTTCGTGAACACGCGGGGGGCCGTAGCCAACCCGAAGGGAAGCGCCACGAATTGGAAATGACGCGAAGCCACCATAAAGCGTAGATATCTTTGATGTGGCTGATAAATTGGAACATGAAGGTAGGCATCCTTTATGTCTATGGACGCCATGAAGTCGTCCTTTTGGAGTGTGGCAGCTGCTGACCGCACGGATTCCATCCGAAATGAGCGGACTTTTAAGTATGCATTTACCATCTTTAGGTCCAAAATTGGCCTGACATCTCCATTGGGCTTTGGGATGATGAATAGGTTGGAGTAGAAACCCAGTCCCTGTTCCAGGACTGGTACCTCTACTATTACTTCCTGGGAAAGTAGATGATCTAGAGCCGATCTTAATGCGGCTCCTTTCTCCAGATCGTTTGGAATCCTCGACTCCTGGAAATGAGGAGGAGGAAACCTTAGGAACTCTAGCTTGTAGCCTGTGGCCACGGAAGACCGTACCCACTCGTCGGGAATGCTGGCTTCCCAAATCTCCGAAAAGAGTCGCAGCCTTCCCCCCACCTTCGTGGGTGGGGGCGCCCCTTCATAAGGTAGACTTGGGGGCTGGTTTTGCTGGTTTGCGAAACCACTGCCTCTTGCCTCTAACAGCCTGTCTTTGTGATCTGCTGTTGAAGCCGAAGTTTGTTCTTGCAGGGGGCCGTCGATACTGCTTGGCATTAGAGGGCCCCTGTCCAGGGGAGGACTGTCGTTTAAACGCAGGCCCCTGAACCTTCTTCTTAGTTGGCAAGAGAGTACTCTTGCCGTTTGAAATGGTCTGAATGTATTTATCTAGGTCTTCTCCGAAGAGCCGACCTCCATGGAAGGGGAACCCTACCAGGAGCTTCTTGCATGGGGGCTCAGCCTCCCAGCTTTTTAACCATAAGAGTCTTCTCATATGGATAAGGGATAACGATAAACGTGACGCTTGCTGGATAGAATCCTTGATAGCGTCTACCGTAAAACAAATGGCCTTAGGGACATCCGAAAATTCTTCTGCCTGCTCGGCAGGAATAAGTTCAAGCATTTGCTTAAATTGATCCGATAAAGCTTGAGCGACTCCAATCGCAGCCACGGCTGGCTGTACTACTGCCCCTGCAGCAGTGAAGGAGTTTTTAAGTAGTGCTTCCAAGCGTTTATCAACTGGATCCTTGAAAACCTGTATGTTTTCTACAGGGCATGTTAACGATTTGTTAACACATGAGATGGCTGCGTCTACTGCAGGAGAAGCCCATCTCTTGGAAAACTTTTCTTCCATAGGATACAAGACAGAAAATTTCTTAGGTGGTAAGAAAACCTTGTCTGGTTTGTTCCAATCTTGGAACAAGACTCCCTCCAATAGAGGATGGATCGGAAACACCGCACTGCTTTGAGGCGCCCTCAGTGAGCCCAAAGCTGAAACCGTCGATACCTGGAGATCTGGTATAGGCAGGTTGAATGCCTTATGGACCAAGTCCGTCAAGTCTTGAATCCACCAGCTCTCCCTCAGGGAGACTGCCCCAGACTCCTCTGTATCCGGATCATCGATCCCTGAACCTACTTGGTCCTTGTCCAAGAGGTCGTCCAATTCCCCAGAGGAAAGGACCTCCTCTTCCGAGGGTCCGCGCACGGGTGACGGAGATCTATTCCGCTTACTACCCCGCATAGCTGCGGCTATCATCTTTCCCATGCTTTTCTGCATCTCATTTAAAGAGGTGAGTAACACCTCCTCCGTGACCATCTTAGGATTGGGTTGACTCGCGTCAGCTCCAGCCCCCGATCCCGATGGCCCAAAGGCTCCCAGTGGGGAAAGCAGCGGCATAGCTCTATCCGAGACCTCAGACCCTGTGGGGGAATCCCCACCTTTTGTACCCTCTGATTTGTTCTTTGATGCCATGGTACAATACCGAGGTACACCTGCTACTTATTGGTACCTGGGACTTATAAATAGTTAAATGCCCAAACACCTGTTTGGGGAATAAAAAATGTTTCCTCTTCCCCAGATGACACTTTTTTTTTTTTTTTTTTTTTTCAAAGAAAAAAACTTTTTTTTTTTTTTTTTTTTTTTTTCAATCTAGGCAAGAAAAAACATTCTATCCCCCTGAGTAGTATTGCCAAAGAAAAGACTATGAGATGGAAAAGAAAAAACAGCCTATTCCTAGGCTAAACCACAATCTTCTGAAGACTGTAGTATTCTTTCCGGCCACTGTGTGTCCTCGGCGCCCCGTGCTTTACTCCAGTCCTTCCTCCCTCAAACCATAGTATTAAATGAGCTGTGGTATCCAAGGAAGGGCCGCCCCTTCCTTAAATCACTGACCCGCCCTTCCCCCCCAGCTAAAACGGCGCCAAAATGCGCCTATAAACACGTGCACGCGCGCGTGCCCGCCGACGGGGGGGGGGTGTTTGGAAGGAAGGGCCTCTCTGTTCCTGCAGCCGCAGCCAGAAACACACGAGGAGGACAGCGTTTTGCCTGCCTTGCAGGCATGAGGAAAAGGACTGGATAGAGCATCGCCTGGAGGCTTGCAGGTAAGCATAGCTCTCTGACACACACATACATTTGTACACAAAAGGCCCCACTCACAGCTTTTCCAATACTACCAGGGAGGTCACTGTTTAAGGGGAATAACAACATATAGAGCCATCCTATCTTCATGATATGTGACTGGTTTGCCAGATGCAATGCATAACTTTTAGGCATGTCCCCTGTGACCTCCCAGAAAAAACTTGCTAAGAGCCAAGTTCCGCAAGTTTTCCCCTTACTTACCTGCTCCATGCCGCAGGACTTTGCAAAGCAAGAGGCCCAATCTTCCCCCATCTCCGTGGGGATGTCTAGACCTTCAGGCCCTGGGAACCTTCTTCTTCCATGAAGGATCCACTGTCCTGGGCCCATACAGCACCCTGGCAAACAGAAAACATTAGGCGCCCAAAGGTTTTCTAAGTTCTGGGCCCAGGGTCCAGCTCTCTTAAAAAGAAAGCATTATGGGCTATACCCCAAGGGTTTGGGGTCCGGTTACTGACCACTTTAGCGCTCAGGCTTTTTTGGACAGAACCGGTAGCTCACCTAATCCCAAGGATGCGGAGGCAAGCTAAACCATGACTAACACCTAAGACACTGGCGTAAAAACTGAGGTACTCCTCCTATGGGAGGGGGTTATATAGGGAGGGGCATTTCCTGTTTGAAGATTGCCAGTGTCTACACCTGAAGGTACTCCATATAACCCATATAGTAATGAATGCCGCTCTGTGTCCCGTGATGTAACGATAAAGAAAATAATAATTTAAAAATAACCCAATTTGTGGACACTATAACTTTTGCACAAACCAATCAATTTACGATTCTTTTACATTAAAATTGTTGGTCTTTTTTGTCTATAGTGCATCCCCCAAAATATGGCCTGGTCAGGAAGGGGGGTAAAACCACCTGTTAAAATGAGCCTACGATTAAAATTATAGGACTGATCCTCTCTTTGTTAGTGGGCAAAGGTACAAAATCAGCAGGGAGAGAGGGAAAAAAAAAAAAAAAAAAAAAAAAAAAAAAAAAAACGCCTTTAGGGCCCTTTCACATGTACGGACAAACGGTACGTTTATTATATGTCCGTTTACGGACTTGTAATGTATCCCTATGGGATTGCAGACATTAGCGGATGATGCATCCGCTAACATATGCAACCATCCGCGTCCGCAAAGATCCGCTTTTGCGGACGGAAGAAAACCCTATTTTTCTTCCGTCCGGCGGAACGGATAAATACAGACACACGGTCCGTATTCATCCGATTCCCCATAGGGGAGAGCGGAGGAGAGACAGGGCGGTCTCTGCACTGTGTGCGGGGACCGCCCTGTCCACCGACAGCTCAGCGGGGATTTACGGAGGAATCCCCGCTGAGCCAAACGGGCTAACGGAGCGGATCAATACGGATCCGCTCCATGTGAAAGAGCCCTTAAAGTGGTAGGAAAAGTGCATTTAGTATTTATACCCAAGCCTTACTTGTAGGCACAGTAAATATCTCCTAAACGTGTATAGTTTAGGAGATATTTACTTAAGCAGCGTTGGTGATGTAACTAGCGAATGCGCACTCAATGGACGGTGTGCCGTCTACTGAGAGAGCTGTGCTGCGGCCATGACTCCTGCACGCACGCGACAACACGCCTCGGCCAATCCAATGGCCGCAGTTCGGGAACCCAGAAGGAAGACTGGGTGAAAATGAAAGCCTTGTCAGTGGCGACAGCATGCCACTGGAGGGCTTTATTTTCAGGTAAGCGTTTAATAATGCGACACCAACTTGCAGTTTACGAACGCTTTACCGTGACAAATATTCAACTACTAAATAACGTTATTGCTTCCGTGTTGGTGAGATTTTCCCTTATTTTCTGCTTTGGCACCCAAACTGAAAGTTGGGAAGGGGGCGTCTCTTCAGGGAAGAAAATGGAAATCTCCTTAGACAGACAGGAAGTAAAATCTCAAACAGGAAGTATGTAGGCCCCTCTATCTATTAAACAAGAACAGTTTGGGTTGGAGTTGGCACCCAAGGAGAAACCATATTTAGTTACAGGCTGACTGAAGATCATGGTTAGTAATAGAAATAGCAATCAATGCAGAACTTCAGCTGACAGATAAGATCAAGTGGAAAAACACAGACCTCACAGGCACTCCTTTCACAAATGTGACAGAACAGACCTAGAAGGAATGTGACTTTACACCCAGTTCTGTGAACAATGGCTTTTTATACAGTGGAAGAACACGCAAGGCACAGCTATACTCAGTACTCATCTCATTATGTCCCATGTAAGTTGCAGATCCATCATCATGAGGTATTCAGGGCCCATTCACACTTAAAGTGGGTGTAAGGGCTCAAGGTTTTTTTTTTTTCCGTCACGCATTCTATGCATGAAGAGAGAGGGAAAAAAAAAAAAACACACACCCTTCTCTGAGCCCTGTTGCAATCCAGCGATGTGCACAAGAGCTTTGGTTCACCAGGGACTCTCTCTCTCTCTCTCTCTCCACATTGGCTGAGACTGCTGTTAATCACAGCCAGTGAGCCAATGAGGATAGATAGGGGAGCTGGGCCAAGTTGCAGCTCTGTGTAGAAGGACATACAGACCAGCAGCTCAGGAGCGAGCCTGCTTAGGTGCCCCCAGAGCAAGCTACTTGCTCTGGGGGCACTCAGCAGAAAGGAGAAGCCAGGAGCACAGTTGGGGGGGGGGGGCTGAGAAGAGGAGGATTGGGGCTGCTCTGTGCAAAACCATTACATAGAGCAGAGAAGTATAACATGTTTTTTTAATGCCTTTAATATCATCACTTTAAAGTGTTACTAAACCCAGGACCCTGCATTCAATATTCTTGGTCTCCCACAGTACACAGAACATGGAAATGCAATTATTTTAGTAAATCATATAATTTTAAAGAACAGTTTTTGGGGGTAAGCGACATAGGGGAGGAGTATGGACGGTATATAAGTGGGAAGTATGTGTAGGTGAGGGAGAGGAATGTGGAGGGTCTAACAGTGGACACTATGTACAGGAGAGGATTACAAAAGGTACGGCAAAAGGCACTATGTACAGGAGAGGAGTGTGAAGGGCATGACAGTGGGCAGTATGTACAAGAGAGAAGTGTATGACAGCAGGCACTATGTACAGGAGAGGAGTGTGAAGGATATGACAATGGGCAGTATGTACAGGAAGAGTGTGAGGGTATGACAGAGGGTAGTACGTACCAGAGAGAAGTGTGGAGGGTATGATGGGGCAGTATGTACAGGAGAGAAGTGTGGAGGGTATGACAGTGTGCACTATGTATAGGAGAGGAGTGTGGAGGGTATGACAGTGAGCAGTATGTACAGGAGAGGAGTGTGGAGGGTGCGACAGTGGGCACTATGTACAGGAGAGAAGTGTATGACAGCAGGCACTATGTACATGAGGAGTGTGAAGGGTATGACAGTGGGCGCTCTGTATAGGAGAGGAGTGTGGAGGGTATGACAATGGGCACTATGTATAGGAGAGGAGTGTGGAGAGTATGACAGTGAGCACTATGTACAGGAGTGGAAGGATATTTAGGGACTGCGTAGTGGTTAAGCGGGTCATACATGGATTGAAATTACGCCAATTATGCAGAGACCAGCCATAGTCAATCTATGTATGGGCTAGCTGGTTTTAACACAAGTCAATCTATTAACCGACTTGAGTACAACCAGCCTGTTAGGTTTTTCCCAAAACAATCAGTGCTGCCAGCTATAGTTAGCAACACTGATCATTGTACGCACTGGCAGAACACAATAACACTGCAGGAGCGATTCCCCCATCCACAGGTCAGCAGGTGTGTGGGGACAGGCTGGGGAGAGATACTAGTCAGTGACTGGGTAGGCACTGGCTAGTATCAGAGCCAGATACACACAGGTTACATACGCCACGATCGTTAGAGCGAGAACAATAATTCTAGTACTAGACCTCCTCTGTAACTCTAAATAACCTAACCCTAACCTGTAATCTTTAAAAAAAAAAAAAAAAAAAAATGTAAAGCATTGCTTAGGATACCAAAATAATGGTGCTAACTTAACCAACTAGTGTTTTTTTTTTTAATGAATGAAACAGTTTAAAAAAAAAAAAAAACAACACGTTTGAAAAATTGCTCCACAAATACCGTGCTAGAGCTGCACAATTAATCGTTAAAAAATCGTGATTTCGATTCAACCCCCCTGACGATCTCCAATGCAGAGTTTGCCGATTCTTTCATATAACAAGTGGAAAGACTTTCAGTTATCAAAAGAAAATATCTGGGGAGTCTTCCAAGTTTTTAACAGGAAACATTGTAACTAACGCTTCCTTCTTAGATCAAAGGGATGAACTTCTGTGTGTAAAGAAAAAAAATCTGGGCAGTTTGTAAACAACATGAAACATTGTAACCAACTATCTTCTTAGGTCAAACTTCTGTGTGGAAATGCAGGAAATTTAACCACTTAAAGTCCAACACTTGTTTCTTAAAGCGGGGGTTCACCCTTAGAGGGCACTTTTCCCCCTTAGATTCCTGCTCGTTATTACTAGGGGAATCGGCTATTTATTTTAAAATATGTGCAGTACTTACCCGTTTACGAGACGCATCCTCTCCGTCGCTTCCGGGTATGGGCTTCGGGAATGGGCGTTCCTTCTTGATTGACAGGTTTCCGAGAGGCTTCCGACGGTCGCATCCATCGCGTCACGATTTTCCGAAAGAAGCCGAACGTCGGTGCGCAGGCGCAGTATAGAGCCGCACCGACGTTCGGCTTCGAGTGACGCGATGGATGCGACCGTCGGAAGCCTCTCGGAAGAATGTCAATCAAGAAGGAACGCCCGCTCCCGAAGACCCATACCTGGAAGCGACGGAAGAAGATGCAGCTCGAAAACGGGTAAGTACTGCACATATTTTAATATAAATAGCCGATTCCCCTAGACCGAACGAGCAGGAAGCTAAGGGGAGATTTTTTTTTTTTTTTTAAATGGGTGAACTCCCGCTTTAAGTTAAAAAGCAATATTTTTTGCTAGAAAATTACTTGGAAACGCCAAACATTATATTTATTTTAGCAGAGACTCTAGGGAATACAATGGCTATTGCTGCAATATTTTATGTCACACTGCATTTTCCCACTTCAATGAATAATAAAAACCATAAAAACAAAACCGTGAAGTTAGCCCATTTTTTTTTTGTTTTAATGTGAAAGATGATGTTACGCCGCAAGAATCGTGATCTATCTTCTAAGCAAAAAAATTGCAATTGTAAATTTAGCCAGAATCGTGCAGCTCTACACCGTGCAACATAAAAAGTGCAAAGACCACCATAGAGTAATTTTCTAGCAAAAAACAAATGATGATTTTTACATGGAGTAGAGAAGTGTCATGCCGCGTACAGACGGTCGTTTTTTGTGATGAAAAAAAAACGACGTTTTTGAAAACGTCATTTAAAATGACCGTGTGTGGGGAAAACGTTGTTTTAGGTCTTCTGAAAAACGAAAAAAAAAAAAAATTCGAACATGCTCGAATTTTTTGTGTCGTTTTTCAAAACGTTGTTTGTGTCAATTAAAATGATAGTGTGTGGGCAAAACGACGTTGAAAACTACGTTTTTAAACCCGCGCATGCTCAGAAGCAAGTTATGAAGCGAGCTTCAATGGAACAGAGTGCCGTCGTACGTGCTGAACGTAACCACGCTTTGCTAGAGCATTTTGAAAAACGATGGTGTGTAGGCAACGTCGTTTTTGAAAATGAAGTTTCAAAAACGTCGTTTTTTTCCCCATCACAAAAAACGACCGTCTGTACGTGGCATTAGAATTGGCCTGGGTGGCAAGGGGTTAATTACCATGAGTAATATACAAATAATTATTATAAGCCCTGTGATCCTATCAGTTTGCTGTAGTGTGTCAGCTTGTATTTATATTGGCCGCTCTGAATGTAGCTTCTGACAGGCTGTGCAAGCAGGCCCGTATCTCCGGAAACCATACATGATAGCCGTCCCATACTTCGACCAGTTGTGGGGTAGGTCTTCAACTGCCTACCCCCCAAATGTGGGGTTTCTGTGACCTCTGGTCGTCGAGCTACAACCCCCGAAGTCGATTTTTCAGATTTTTTTTTTTTTTTGGGCAAATGGGCCTATCTTGAGAAAGGGGCCTGGAGCTGCAGCTCCATCAGCCCCCTTGTTAATCCGGCCCTGTAGATGATCTGTTCTAGCATCACCCAAATGCACATCATTGTATTTTTTACCACAATGATCAACATCAGGAATCCTGTTCTTTTTTTATTGTAGCCGATTACAACTTTGCACTCAGTCACTTGACACTGAAAAAGGTACAGGAGCTTCTTTCAGGAGCGTCCCCACTCTGGATGAAGGAGCACAGGGTGCGCAGCAGCATCGTCAGCCTGGGGGAGGGGAGTGTTAGTGTATTCTCATCTGTTAGTACATTCCTGTGCAGGCTCCCGAATCGCATCTGACATCTGTGAACACGCTGCGGGCGACAATATAAAACTTAATGACACCCCCAAATCAGTTCGCAGAACGCAGCGCGAACTGTGGAATCGGATTACAGGAGTCTGAACACCCATGCGATTCGATTCCAGTGAGGACCAAAACAAGGGTCCTGCACCATTTTGGTGCGAATGCGATTTCAGCCGCATAGACATCCCATGTGATCTGCACAGGAATGGCGTGTAAATAACATGCGATGTCTGGCATCACGTGTCTGAACTAGGGATGCACCGATATATCGGTGGCCGATACATATCGGCCGAAAACCGCATTTTTGGGTCCCTGCCGAAACACATTAAAATTGCCGATAATGAACTTCGTGGGCGGGACCATTTCGTTTACAAGGGGGCACAGTTCTAATACATACATAGCCTGACAGACACACAAGCTGGCCGCCAGACATGTACAGCGCGGGCAGCGGCAGCCGCACTGTACAAATTGCGTGCCGACTGCCGATCGCGCTCCACCGGATTCCTCCTAGCTCCATTTCCTGTTTTTTGGACTCCCCCCTATGGGGGAGTCTTTTGGTCTAGTCCAGCGGCGTGACGTCACGGCCGGAGGTGAGGGAGGACTCGGAGCGCTGGGCAGGCCAGGAGCTGTGTCGGAGCCTGTGACACAGAGTCAGACTAATCACACTGCCTGCCTAGGAGGAACCTAGTAGCAGCGTAACCTGATAAAATAGTAAGCACTAGCAGCACAGAACTTGCATGAAATGAAGATTTAACTTTGTTTGTGTTAAATGGCTGGATTCGGGGGGGGGGGGGGAGTGGTAAACTAACTGAGACTGACCAGCACTTTCCTAATGAAAAAATGGCAGATAAAAAAAAGAATTATCTGCTATTTTTTCACAGTGGCACAGTGAGGCTGCAATTAATGTTTTTTTTTGGTAGTCAGAGAAGGCAAGCATGGCTCAATAACACACAAAGTTTTTTTTAAAAAAACGTTTGTTTGTTATTGAGCCATGCTTGCCTTCTCTGACTACCAAAAAAAAAAACATTAATTGCAGCCTCACTGTGCCATCATACGTCGCCACTGTGTCATCATACGTCGCCACTGTGCCATCATACGCAGCCACTGTGCCCATCAAACGCAGCCACTGTGCCAACAGACGTCGCCACTGTGCCCATCAAACGCAGCCACTGTGCCCATCAAACGCAGCCACTGTGCCCATCAAACGTCGCCACTGTGCCCATCATACGTCGCCACTGTGCCCATCAAACGCAGCCACTGTGCCTATCAAACGCAGCCACTGTGCCAACACACGTCGCCACTGTGCCCATCAAACAAAGCCACTGTGCCAACAGACATCGCCACTGTGCCCATCAAACGCAGCCACTGTGCCCATCAAACGCAGCCACTGTGCCCATCAAACGCAGCCATTGTGCCCATCACACGCAGCCATTGTGCCATCACACGTCGCCACTGTGCCCATCCAACGCAGCCACTGTGCCCATCAAACGCAGCCACTGTGCCCATCAAACGCAGCCACTGTGCCCATCGAACGCAGCCATTGTGCCAACACACGTCGCCACTGTGCCCATCAAACGCAGCCACTGTAACCAATTATATACTATTTGTGTCTAATTTTTTAATAAAAGTTTGGATTTTATTATATTGAATTGGAGCTTTTCAATTCTGGTTATTTTAAATCAATGAAGCTAATTAAAATGTCTCATGTAATGCATACAATTATTGGAAAAAAAATTTAAATAGGGGGAAAAAAGAAAAGTAATTTTCGGTTTCGGTTTCGGACTGAATTTTTTTTTCATTTCGGTTTCGTTTCGGTTCTGAAATTTCCATTTCGGTGCATCCCTAGTCTGAACCCAGCCTCAGATGCGATCGCTGCATTCGTTTCCCTTATTTTTATCTGGTGATCCATCCAGCAAGTCTGTTTTTCAAAAGAACAAGCTCTCCAATCAGTTTGCAGGGTTGAGACAAACCATTTACCACTGGCAGGGGTGCTTGCAATGATCTGATTTTATTTACATAAAACCTTTAGGCTGCATTCACACCTGAATTCATGCTTATTTGCGCGTTTGCATATAACGTTGTCCGACGTTTTTGTACTTTGACGTTTTTTATTTTAGCCTATAGGAAAAACTATCATCTTTTCATCACTTGTTGCTATGTTGGTAGATTTTTTTAATCTTCTGCATGGGCGACAAGTTCTATTGATTAAAGAGACGAAACGCCCGTAGCAAACGCCCGTTGTCGCGGAAGTCGCTTGAATCGAGCGTTTCCATTACTTTCTATGGGAAATGGAAACGCTCAAATACGCCCAAACCGCCCGATACGCGCGACAAAAAAGGGTCCGGAACTTTTTTTGGCTACAGGCGATGGGCGTCAGGCGCATCAGCGTTCAGATGTGAACCATCCCCATAGACTTTCATGTATTTTGGTCCCTCTGGCGTTTGTGAGCGTCGCGCCAAAACGCCTAGGTGTGAATGGGCTCTTAACCCAAAAAAAACAACTCTGTTTTCTGTAACTGGTTATAGAGCAGTGGCCATTAGGGGCTCCTGGGTGCAGCCACCCTCTATTCATGCGTCCGCCCCCTTTCAGGACACATGAATTACAGAGGCGGGTGTATTTTTTTTTTTTAAGCACACGATTAGAGCCATAGGCTTCAAAATAGGGTGTGCTTGCGGCGCAGAGCATTGCACCAGGTGTTACAGCAGCGAATGAATATTCACTGTTGAAACACTGATCCTCAATCCAGCCAATCAGAAGCAGGTCTGAGACCTGTTTTCCCAATTGGCCGCAAAAAGAAGACTCCCAATTGGCCACCAAGGAGGGAGGAAAGGGAAGCTGCCGCGGTGATGACCCGTGGAAAGCAGGGGAGCAAGAGGCCGCTGCTGAAGCAATGGGGGGGGGGGGGGGTAAGTGCTACCGACCGACCCCCCCAAAACAATCACCGCCAGCCACCACAGTTATAAAGTATTAGCTGGAGTTTGGCTTTAATTTGAAAGTGTAAATAAATCTGCTAATACATTAACCCCCTCCCCAATTAACAATGCTGCAGTCTTCTGTGCTCATTCATCCAGAGTTGATGCACTCTAATACAGGAGATGGCCTATTGGCCAGATCACCAAGGGAAAACAGAAAAAATAAAAATAAAAAGAAAACAAATGCAGCCACCACATCTAATGATTGGTAAGCTGCAATATATTACATTTTTGGTTTATTAGCACTTTAAGTGTTGGGCACATCAAACACTCTTTGCTTATATTTCCCAAATAGAAGTAGATCTCCAATATGATCACATATAAAATCGCTCCATGTATGACAAGCAGATCACAATGTGAGTGACAAGCTGAAGCCTCAGAGATCTGCAGTCACTTCACATGCAGTCCCAGGTCTATCACCCCTCTCCCTGTGCGTGTAATGGGAACTCCCAGGTGGCTCACCTCGTACTCCATGGCTGGAACTCATGTCTTCCCTCTGCTCTGTACTGGAGGAACGTCAAGGTCACACCCCCTCTTCCTACAAAGCGACAGCAAAGCTCTCATTAATCACTACTAGACCAGGCACCAGAAGAAAATCCACTCTTTCATACTATGTCTCCATTTCCAGCACCATTTTGGTCTTCGCTACAGATAAAAGCCTAATACATTAAACCACACAAAAATGGCGACAGCCATGGAGTCATTCTCTATGAGACGGCTGCTCCTCTAGCGATGCTAGTGCTGTAGTCCTCTTGCTTTGTAGGAAATTGCTTTCAGCGCGCCCTCTTGGGTCTGGCAGAGGAATAGCAAGTTTTACCGATCATGATTTTCGCTGCCAGAGACGTTTTTGCAGTTTTTTTTTTCTGCAGGCATGTTTAAAAATCATTTTAGGCATTAAGATTACAAAAAACCCCACACATATTATATATTTTCTGAAAGCTGATACGCTAGAGAATAAAATAGTGGAAGTTCCAAATTTTTGATGTCACACAATATTACCGCGAAGGTCTGAGAAATGCAAAAGTTCCGTAAAAAACACGTAACTTGAATGCGGCGGCGTAAAATTATATGTATCTGCAACTCCAGTTTTCTTGCGCTGCATAGGGAGCACAGGGTTCAGGAGTGCGCTGCCTCCTCCTCTCTGGTGTCACTGGTGTCCCCCCTCCTCTCGTCTCTGGTGTCACTGGGGTCCCCCTCCTCTCCTTTCTGGTGTCACCCTCCTCTCTGGTGTCACTGGGGTCCCCCTCCTCTCCTCAGTGACACCAGAGAGGAGGGGGACCCCAGTGACACCAGAGAGGAGAGGGACCCCAGTGACACCAGAGAGGAGAGGGACCCCAGTGACACCAGAGAGGCGGGGGACCCCAGTGACACCAGAGAGGAGAGGGACCCCAGTGACACCAGAGAGGAGAGGGACCCCAGTGACACCAGAGAGGCGGGGGACCCCAGTGACACCAGAGAGGGGGGGACCCCAGTGACACCAGAGAGGCGGGGGACCCCAGTGACACCAGAGAGGCAGGGGACCCCAGTGACACCAGAGAGGAGAGGCGAGGACCCCAGTGACACCAGAGAGGAGAGGAGGGGGACCCCAGTGACACCAGAGAGGAGAGGTGGGGGACCCCAGTGACACCAGAGAGAAGAGGAGGGAGACCCCAGAGAGGAGAGGTAGGGGACCCCAGTGACACTAGAGAGGAGGGGGACCCCAGTGACACCAGAGAGGAGGGGGACCCCAGTGACACCAGAGAGGAGAGGAGGGGGACACCAGAGAGGAGAGGAGGGGGACCCCAGTGACACCAGAGAGGAGAAGTGGGGGACCCCAGTGACACCAGAGAGGAGGGGGACCCCAGTGACACCAGAGAGGAGAGGGACCCCAGTGACACCAGAGAGGAGAGGGACCCCAGTGACACCAGAGAGGCGGGGGACCCCAGTGACACCAGAGAGGGGGGGACCCCAGTGACACCAGAGAGGCGGGGGACCCCAGTGACACCAGAGAGGCGGGGGACCCCAGTGACACCAGAGAGGCGGGGGACCCCAGTGACACCAGAGAGGAGAGGCGGGGACCCCAGTGACACCAGAGAGGAGAGGAGGGGGACCCCAGTGACACCAGAGAGGAGAGGTGGGGGACCCCAGTGACACCAGAGAGGAGAGGAGGGAGACCCCAGAGAGGAGAGGTGGGGGACCCCAGTGACACCAGAGAGGAGGGGGACCCCAGTGACACCACAGAGGAGGGGGACCCCAGTGACACCAGAGAGGAGAGGAGGGGGACACCAGAGAGGAGAGGAGGGGGACCCCA
Source organism: Rana temporaria (assembly GCF_905171775.1). Taxonomy (NCBI): domain Eukaryota; kingdom Metazoa; phylum Chordata; class Amphibia; order Anura; family Ranidae; genus Rana; species Rana temporaria. Next base: position 81,167,398 of record NC_053496.1, on the reverse strand, counting down.
GTGACACCAGAGAGGAGAAGTGGGGGACCCCAGTGACACCAGAGAGGAGGGGGACCCCAGTGACACCAGAGAGGAGGGGGACCCCAGAGAGGAGAGGTGGGGGACCCCAGTGACACCAGAGAGGCGGGGGACCCCAGTGACACCAGAGAGGCGGGGGACCCCAGTGACACCAGAGAGGAGAGGAGGGGGACCCCAGTGACACCAGAGAGGAGGGGGACCCCAGTGACACCAGAGAGGAGGGGGACCCCAGAGAGGAGAGGTGGGGGACCCCAGTGACACCAGAGAGGAGGGGGTCCCCCACCTCTCCTCTCTGGTGTCACAGGTGTCCCCCTCCTCCACTCAGAACAGACAGCCATGCTCCCCGGGTGATGGTGTCTCTCCTACCTGCAGGTGCAGATCTCAGATACCTTTTTCTCATGTCTGCTGTTGTGGTCCCGGGTCTAAAATCAGTGAGCTGAGGCGGTGCAGAGTGTCACGCCGTGCACTGGTTACTAGGCAAGCCTGGGGTGGAGCAAAATGGCGGCGGTGAAACGTTACTTCCTGACAAAACAGCCGCCGCCTGGTGTACCAAGATGGCCGCTGCTCCGGAGCTAGGCCGAAGCCGGGGACTTTCCTATGGCCAAGGCTCGTCGTGTGGTGTGCCGGATCGTGTGGTGTGCCGATCGGTGATAATCCGTTGCACCCGCTGCGCGGGCCACGTGGCAAGGCCTGGCGGGCCGGATTCGGCCCGCGGGCCTTGTGTTTGCCACCCCTGCTTTATACAATGTGATAAGACTCAATTCACATTGCTTACTTACGAATAAAGATCCTAATTTAAGCAATGGGACTGTACATTTTAAATATCAATACAAATAATTAATAAAAAATATATTTTATATTCAGTCTCTGTATACTGAGCCTAGAGACTGAATTCACAACAATGACACACCAGGTGAAAGGTTTCTTTACTATTGGCTGAGTGCCAGAAATCTAAAAAAGAACATCAGTTACTATTGGCTGAGGCCAGAGTTCTGAAAAAAGAACATCAGTTACTATTGGCTGAGGCCAGAGTTCTGAAAAAAGAACATCAGTTACTATTGGCTGAGGCCAGAGTTCTGAAAAAAGAACATCAGTTACTATTGGCTGAGGCCAGAGTTCTGAAAAAAGAACATCAGTTACTATTGGCTGAGGCCAGAGTTCTGAAAAAAGAACATCAGTTACTATTGGCTGAGGCCAGAGTTCTGAAAAAAGAACATCAGTTACTATTGGCTGAGGCCAGAGTTCCAGAGGTTATGTGATGTCACAATGACATCCTTCCTTTATAAGGAAGCTCGCAGGAGGATTTGCCAGTCCCAGAGTGTTTAGCGAACAGTACAGACGTATTGTTTCTTTCTGGCGATATTTGGATAGCGATTTCATTCTAGTGAATTCACTTGATTGAATTGTATTGTAATTTCATTCTCCTGCGCTTAAAGCGTGTTTAGATTATCCTTCAGAATGAGATTTTTTCAGTGTAGAAAGGCTGTTTATCACATTAACACCAAAGATAAACAGACCACTGAAAGACCACCTATGGAAGGAGGTATCATTGAACAGACTGCAGATACCCCATTCAAGCCCACAAAAATGAAGAGGGCTCGAGATTTTATGCGCGGCTGCTTTAGAGCCGCCGCTGGATGCTTTGGTGTCGGCCGTAAAGTGTATGGTCCACACCAGAAGACAGACTGGAATGGTGAGTATTGAGAATATTGATAGATTCATTTTCTACTTTTCCCCATTGATGACGGGTGACATTCCCATATGTACATATGTATAGGGATGGCCATAGACAGGGCACAGTGACTGGCATACATGGTCCTGGATAGACATGCATTGGAACAAGTAGTGTGGGGAGGAAATCACATTTGAATTGCTGGGTTGTGTCTTGTAAACACCAATCTGCAGATTTTTTAAATCAAGAGAAGCAAATAGTAAATCTTACAAAACACAACCCTGCAGTCTGATCCCTACAGATCCCTTTTCATTTGGACTGGCTTAGAACTGTTAGCGGCTCTCCGGTCTCCTTGGACTGTAGGATGACGTCTCTGTTCATTTCTAACATTTTAAGCCTCTTCCACAGATCATCAACTGTCACTGTCAGTGGGGGAGGGGGTGTCAGTTAGGAGTATACAGGGAGCCAAGTCTCATCCCTTCACTCACCCCCACCTCTCTGCCAACCGACTTTATTTTGCCAACCAGCCACCAGAAACATACAACATGGACATACATACCCCACATACAATGCAATGTTTAACCACTTAAGCCCCGGACCATATTGCTGCCCAAAGACCCAAGGTGTTTTTACAGTTTGGGACTGCGTCGCTTTAACAGACAATTGCGCGGTCGTGCGACGTGGCTCCCAAACAAAATTGGCGTCCTTTTTTCCCCACAAATAGAGCTTTCTTTTGGTGGTATTTGATCACCTCAGCGGTTTTTATTTTTTGCGCTATAAACAAAAATAGAGCGACAATTTTGAAAAAAATTCAATATTTTTTACTTTTTGCTATAATAAATATCCCCCAAAAACATATATAAAAAAAAAATTTTTCCTCAGTTTAGGCCGATACGTATTCTTGTACCTATTTTTGGTAAAAAAAAATCGCAATAAGCGTTTATCGATTGGTTTGCGCAAAATTTATAGCGTTTACAAAATAGGGGATAGTTTTATTGCATTTTTATTAATTTTTTTTTTTTTACTACTAATGGCGGCGATCAGCGATTTTTTTCGTGACTGCGACATTATGGCGGACACTTCGGACAATTTTGACACATTTTTGGGATTTTTGTCATTTTCACAGCAAAAAATGCATTTAAATTGCATTCTTTATTGTGAAAAAAATGACAGTTGCAGTTTGGGAGTTAACCACAGGGGGCGCTGTAGGATTTGGTGTACACTGTGTGTGTGTTTACAACTGTAGGGGGGTGTGGCTGTAGGAATGACGTCATCGATCGTGTCTCCCTATATAAGGGAGCACTCGATCGATGCAGCGCCATAGTGAAGCACGGGGAAGCCGTGTTTACATACGGCTCTCCCCGTTCTTCAGCTCCGGGGAGCGATCGCGACGGAGCGGCTAGAAACAAATAGCCGCGCCGTCGTCCCGGATCGCTCCCCGAGGGGACCCGACCGCCGCAAGTCGCGGGGGGGGTCCCGATCGGACCCCCGACCCACGTCTAGGCAGGGACGTACAGGTACGCCAATGTGCCTGTACGTGCCATTCTGCCGACGTATATGTACATGCGGCGGTCGGGAAGGGGTTAAGAATATTTAAAGTGATATTAACCACTCGACAACCGGGCGTATTTTGGCACTTCTCTCCTTCATGTAAAAATCACAATTTTTTTGCTATAAAATTAATCAGAACCCCCAAACATTATATATATTTTTTACCAGACACCCTAGGGAATAAAATGGCAGTCATTGCAACTTTTTTTCTCGCACGGTATTTGCGCAATAATTTTTCAAAAGCCTTTTTTTAGGGAAAAAACTGTTTCATGAATTAAAAAATAAAAAAACAGTAAAGTTGGCCCAATTTTTTTGTATAATGTGAAAGATGATGTTACGCCAAGTAAATAGATACCTAACATGTCACGCTTTAAAATTGCGCACACTCATGGAATGGCACCAAACTTCGGTACTTAAAAATCTCCTTAGGCAAATCTTTATTTTTTTTTACAGGTTACTATTTTCGAGTTACAGAGGAGGTCTAGTGCTAGAACTGTTGCACATACTCTAACGCACACGACGATACCTCACATGTGGGGTTTGAATGGCGTTTACATATGTGGGCGGGACTTGCATGCGTGTTCGCTTCTGGGGCGTTTAAAAAAAAAATTCATTTTATTTTTATTTTACTTCATTTTTTTATTTTTACACTTGCCAAAACAAACATATGAGAGGAATGTCAGGCTGGTGTAAGACCCCCATAGTGGGTGACCCATCTCCTGTCTGATCTCATGGATGACATATGACACACTTTCTGAGCATTACTGCTGATTCACAAAACCTTTACTTTGCCTCACCTGCCACAACGCACAACCAGGCAGGTGACACAGCTACTTCCTGTTGCAGTTTCACAACTTCCTGTGACCCGCCCACTCATTTTCCTATAAAAGTCCATCATCACATCACTGAAAATACTTGTTGCCGGATTCTTGACTCATTAACTTGTAGAAAGCATTACAGCCAGTGGGTCGGGATAAGCTTCAGGTAACGGGCAGTTTTAAATATATGTCAACAATGGTTGTCCCGGGAGCTGCGGTGGCTCAACGCGATTGGCACTGCGCTGACAAGCCAGAGGGGTTCGGATCCCGGTCTCGGCTACATGTGAATTGAGTTTGGTGGTCTCAGCCCGGCTCCCGGTGGGTGTGCTATGCGAGGTAAGCCTGTGCCTAGTACGCCCACCCCCCTCGCACAAAAACCACCACACTTACATGCACTCAAAATTGGGTTAACATGCACGCACTTTGACCACGCAGTCTCTAAAAAGAGAGGCAAAGGACTAACGGGGCTGGTTGAGCGGGCTAGATCCTCTCACTCCCTTATTGGGAGTCCCTCTGCCCCGTTGGGCTTCAAAGCGGAGCAGGTAGGGCGGGCTATGTGGGAGGACCCCCTCACACACCCGCCATTGCCACCCGGGGCATGGAGAAAGGTGGCAGATTGCCTCTGGGGGAGGCCTGCCTACTCCCAACTCCTGCAGTCCGGCTCCTCTCTCGAGTACACGCACAAAATACACTTAAAAAAAGAAAAAAAAAGAAAAAAGGAAGAAAAAAAAAAAGAAAAGAAAAAAGAAAAAACAATGGCTGTCCCTGTGTCCCTGTCATAGCGTTTTTTTTTTTATTTTATTTTTATTTTTATTTTATTTTTTTATATCCCTGGCACTGGAGTTTTGAACTTTTCTCTGTATAATTTTATGTTCAACAATGAAAAATATATTAAATGTAAATAAAGATGCTAAATCTGATATTTTTTTTATTGCAGATGTATACGGTACTTACCGCAGACGCAGCTCACCCGGCAGGCCTGCCCCAGTGAGCGAGACCGAACGTGAAATCCACATGGAGACTCCACCAAGTAGACACAGCTCACCCAGCAGGCCTGCCCCAGTGAGCGAGACCGAACGTGAAATCCACATGGAGACTTCACCAAGATGTGACCGTCAGTCCCCCAGCACTAAGGAGATCATCCCAATGACATTGGATGGCTTCAGATTACATCACTTTCTCGGAGAGGGGAGCTTTGGAAAAGTAAGTGGTCGGATCTTTTCTCTGATTTAAAATGTTCATGTAGAGTGGGGGAGGATTTGAACCCCTGTCTGGCCTTATCACTATCCAGGGCTGCATTAGAGAGATTTCCCCTCACTTCCTGTCCTGCCGACAACGGTTTCACCAGACAGGAAGTGATGGAAAAACTGCAACAAGGATACAGACAGAAGTCCCCTCACCCTACTCTATAAAATAAAAGTATTTTTATTTCTGTCTGAGTGGCTGTTGCAGAGCCAGATTCACATATGTGTGAATTGGATGTTTAACCGCATCCAATTCACATGACATGTGAATGTGATTGGCTCTCAATTTAAAAAAGGGTCCTGTGCGTTTTTGTGCCTGGTTCAAGTGTGAATTCAGGCAAAAATTTGCACCTAAATCACACCCGAACCGAGGAACAGAAACTCACCAGACCCCATATTGCAAACCACAGCCGCACATATGTGAACCCAGCCTTACATTCGGCTGCATTGACACAAAAGGGATCAAAATCGATGTTTTATTTAGCAGCTAATATCAAAGTAAAAAGCCTGTCCCTTGCCAGCATGTTATAGAGAGGGGTGCTTGCTCTCTGTTGGGAAGCTGTGATCCCTTTATAGTGGTTCGACCCGACCCCTGATGAGTCAGAGCTACAGCAAAGCCCATGTTCCATGCTGATTGGACAGCTCTGGGCTCTGATTCAGAATGGGACGTGTCAAACCTCTTTATGAAGACCACAAATCCATAAATAAAGTATTACATGTGAATGAACTTCTCTGATTTTCTCTCCCTCTGTTCCCTCTAGGTGGTTTTGGCATCACACCCCTCTACTGATGAACCGCTGGCTCTCAAAATCATGATCAAGAACAAGAAAGACTACAAAGATGCCCTCATCGAGAGCCACATACTAAAGGAAGTTCGTAGAAGCCCATTCTGCACTCGTGCATTTGGTACATTCCAGATAAAGGTAAGTGACTCTACCTTCTACTTTTGTGGGAGAAGTCGGTGTTAAATGGTTACCCTCTCAGAATACCACTGTCAGGCCCCGTACACACGACCAGTTTCCTCGGCAGAATTCAGCTTCCGACCGAGTTTCTGGCTGAATTCTGCCGAGGAAACTGGTCGTGTGTACACTTTCGGCCGAGGAAGCCGACGAGGAGCTCGACGAGGATATAGAGAACATGTTCTCTATTTCCTCGTTGTTCTATGGGAGCTCTCGTCCCGCCGAGCTCCTCGGCGGCTTCAGGGCTGAACTGGCCGAGGAACTCGATGTGTTTGGCACGTCGAGTTCCTCGGCCGTGTGTACGAGGCCTAAGTGACACCTACTTTTCTCACAACTTACCCAAAGCTGCATTGGGATTCACATAGAGAATCGTTTCTATAACCTAAATCTTTCTTTCCTCTGAACAGGATCTTTTATTCTTCGTCATGGAATACCTGAGTGGTGGAGACCTGCGCAACTTCTTACAGGAAAGGGCACCAGTAGATATGGAGACGACAAGGTAAGGCAATGGGGTACCATGATAATAGGGATGGGGGTAGAATATAGTACTGTACATAGGTCACATCAACGCATAGGCTTTTCCTAGATACAAGATAGGTGATACAATAGGGTACCATGATAATTAAGATGGAGGTAGAACATAGTACTGTACATAGATCGTATCACAATGTAGGCTTGTCCTAGATACGTGATTCCAGCAGGAAGGTCCGACTTTCTGTCCTTCCAAAGCTCTAGCTATACATGTACAATCACACACTGAACAGACATCCCAGGCACTGGACATATCTTAAACTTCTACTGAGACTGAATCCAAACAATCTATTTTACCCCGAAAATGATCTATCACAATTTGTCTACAGATGTAGCAGTGGGGGAGATTTACTAAAATCGGTGCACACAGAATCTGGTGCAGATGTTCAGCATATTCAATAAAGCAATAAAACCTAGAAGCTGATTGGTTACTGTGCACTGCTGCATCAGATTCTGTGTACACCAGTTTTAATAAATCCCAGTGTGTCCATATACATACTGTTATAATCCAATCCAACTATTATTGGCCAGTTTATCATCCAATGGAAGCTTCCAACCCTGATCTGATTGGGTAATCTCTAACCTATCTCCCAAATGTATAAGTAATTATATCATATGGGGGTCTACCAACGAATCAATTTGATTTATATCTAATGGGTCCTTGTCATTTTTTATAACGTTTGTCTGTAAATGTAAAACTTTTTTGTAGTATTGGATGGAGAGGGAAAGCTTTTTTGTTGCTTTCTGTTTTGGCCTCACATACTCTTTAGGAGAGACTATAAAATCACATTCAATCATATTTGGACACCTTTACTATCACAAAAAAAATATTTAAGAATTCATAAAGCGTATTTACTACAAATTAATCATCAGTTTTAAATATCCATATAAAACACTTCTATGTATATATTGTTCTATGCTCTACCATTACTAATAATATCATTTTTCAACTTGATTTAGATATTACAATCATACATGACAATGCCTGATAATTGAAGCGTTGGGATAAATTACCGTATTTATCCGCGTATAACACGCACCCTAACTTTGAGGCCTCGTACACACGACAGAGTTTCTCGGCAGAATTCGGCGAGAAACTCGGTCAGAGCCTGATTCTGCCGAGAAACTCTGTCGTGTGTACACTTTTGGCCCGATGGAGCCGCCGAGGAACTCGTCGAGAAAATAGAGAACATGTTCTCTATTTTCTCGTTGTTCTATGGGAGCTCTCGGCCCGCCGAGCTCCTCGGCGGCTTCAGGGCTGAACTGGCCGAGGAACTCGATGTGTTTGGCACGTCGAGTTCCTCGGCCGTGTGTACGAGGCCTATGGCAGCGTACACACCATCGGTCCAAACCGATGAAAACGGACTGAAGTTCAGTTTCATCGGTCCAAACCGACCGTGTATACGCCCCATCGGTCTGTTGTCCTTCGGTCCAAAAAAAGAGAACTTGCTTTAAAATCGAACCGATCGACGGCTGACCGATAGGTCAAACCCGATGGTTAGTACACAAAAGCATCGGTTCAAAACCCGCGCATGCTCAGAATCAAGTCGACGCATGCTTGGAAGCATTGAACTTTGTTTTTTTTCAGCACGTCGTGTGTTTTACGTCACCGCGTTCTGACCCGATCAGTTTTTGAAACAATGGTGTGTACGCACATCAGACCATCAGTCTGCTTCAGCGGTGAACCGATGAAAACGGTCCGTCGGACCATTCTCATCGGATGTACTGACCATGTGAACGCGGCCTAAGAGGGAAGTTTCAGGGAAAAAACTTTCCACAGCCCCCTGCGTATAACACGCAGGCACACTTTACCCTCTATTATCAGGGTAAGAAAAGTGAGTGTTATACGCCAATAAATACAGTATTTATTATTTTGTGGCTTAGATTACCATACAAAAAGTTTATAGAATATAATAATCTTATGTATAATATTTTCTATCTCTCCATCAGATTTCTCACTGCTGAGATCCTTTGTGGCCTGCAGTTCCTTCATAACCGGGGGATTGTACACCGGGATCTCAAACCAGACAACATTCTGCTGGATAGCGTTGGACATGTGAGAATCGCTGACTTTGGCTTATCAGCAACAGAGGTGCATGTATCCCGAACCCTGACTTCCGTACTCGGCACTCCACAATACATGGCACCAGAAGTGAGTATTGGATCATTTGGTTTTCCTGTCTTCTTGTCAATAAAACAATCAGTACTGACCATTCTACTCTTTTTTTTATATTTCCACAGATATATTTGGGTGAGCCATATGGATTTGCCGTTGACTATTTCTCTCTGGGAGTTATAGTCTATGAGATGGCGATTGGAAGTTATCCATTCGATGGCTCAGACACTGATTCAGATTTTGATCCAGGCAATGATTCAAACAACGATCCAGGCAATGATTCAGATTTTGATCCAGGCAATGATTCAAACAACGATCCAGGCAATGATTCAGATTTTGATCCAGGCAATGATTCAGACAACGATCCAGGCAATGATTCAGGCAACGACCCAGAGAATTATCTTGAGAACGACCCAGGCAATGATTCAGGCAACGACCCAGGCAATGATTTTGAGAACGACGACCCAGGCAATGATTTTGAGAACGATCCAGGCAATGATTTAGACGAAGATGCAGACAATTGTATGGACGAGATGTGCGAATACTTCATCTGCAACCAATGTCCAACTTTCCCTGAGGATTTCAATATGGAACTCGAGGACCTCATTGGGAACAAAGTAAGTAAACACCATTTGTAGCCAGCAAAAACATATATATATATTATTACGAGTTATAAAAGTAGAATTGCAGTTTTTGCCTTTGTACCATGGATAACCAATTTTTTTGTATATTTTTACAGCTATTATGCAAATGTGCAGAAACGAGAGAGATGTTTGTTAAAGATCTACGGAGCCACCCATTTTTTAAGAGCGTAGACTGGATGGAACTGGAGGCTGGAGAAGCAAGCCCGCCATTTACCATGAGCACGGTAAGTATATGAACCACACATGGGTCCAAGTCAGTGCATTGTCCAATGTTCTGCTTTCCATATTCTCCCAGCACCTGAGTGTGCATAACCATTTCTAATAGAAAGGCCATCCTTGTACATAATATTCAGTAATAATGTTTCTTTTTTTCACAGTGCCCCCCAGACCTGACGACAGTGATGACAATGGAGGAAATCATAGATCCTGCCGAACGGAAGCCTAAATTTAAAGCAAAGCACCAGAAGCTTTTTTGTGGGTTCTCTTTCACCAGCAGCAGATGGGGAGAAATAGAAAGGCCACAGGTGTCATCAGTTTCCCCTGCAGTTTCCCCTGCAGTGCTGTAAATATTATTTTTAATGCACTACCGAAGGGATGTAAGACATGTGACCAGCCTGAAACCAAGGATATACTGGGGTTTGTTCCCCCCCACCCCCTTATCTACACCTGATGCCGATCCAGGCAATAATTCAGATGCCGATCCAGGCAATGATTTAGATTTTGATCCAGGCACTGATTCAGATTTTGATCCAGGCAATGATTTAGACAACGATCCAGGCAATGATTTAGACAAAGATCCAGGCAATGATTCAGGCAACGACCCAGGCAATGATTTTGAGAACGACCCAGGCAATGATTTTGAGAACGACCCAGGCAATTGCCAGCCCTCCCCCACACACAGGGCTGATCCAGGAAATATTCGATTGCCTCTCGGGGGATCAGGAAGGAATTTTTTCCCCAGCTGGAGCACATTGGATCATGCTTTGCAGGGGTTTTTCGCCTTCCTCTGGATCAACTGCCTAACAACCCAATACACCCACTCATCTACCACCAAGAGGGGATGCTACCACCCTGGGTATGGGGTGAGTGTGGCCAGTGGAACTTCCCCCCCAAGTTTCATCTGCCCTCACTCCTTCACGCCCAGCATACTGGTAATACCACCTGCCCTCACCTATATGCACTCATCTACCACCAAAAGGGTACACTACCACCCTGTGTATAGGGTGAGTGTGGCCAGTGGAACTTCCCCCCAAGTTTCATCTGTCCACACTCCCCCACGCCAAGCATACTGGTAATACCACCTGCCCTCACCTATATGCACTCATCTACCACCAAGAGGGTACGCTACCACATTAAGCATAGGGTGAGTGTGACCAGTGGAACTTCCCCCCAAGTTTCATCTGTCCACACTCCCCCACGCCCAGCATACTGGTAATACCACCTGCCCTCACCTATATGCACTCATCTACCACCAAGAGGGTACGCTACCACATTAAGTATAGGGTTAGTGTGGCCAGTGGAACTTCCCCCCAAGTTTCATCTGTCCACACTCCCCCACGCCCAGCATACTGGTAATACCACCTGCCCTCACCTATATGCACTCATCTACCACCAAGAGGGTACGCTACCACCCTGAGTATAGGGTGAGTGTGGCCAGTGGAACTTCCCCCCAAGTTTCATATGTCCACACTCCCCCACACCCAGCGCAATGGTACTACCCCCTGGCCCCACCTATATGCGCTCATCTACCACCAAGAGGGTACGCTACCACATTAAGTATAGGGTGAGTGTGGCCAGTGGAACTTCCCCCCAAGTTTCATCTGTCCACACTCCCCCCACGCCCAGCATACTGGTAATACCACCTGCCCTCACCTATATGCACTCATCTACCACCAAAAGGGAACGCTACCACCCTGTGTATAGGGTGAGTGTGGCCAGTGGAACTTCCCCCCCAAGTTTCATCTGTCCACACTCCCCCACGCCAAGCATACTGGTAATACCACCTGCCCTCACCTATATGCACTCATCTACCACCAAGAGGGTACGCTACCACATTAAGTATAGGGCGAGTGTGGCCAGTGGAACTTCCCCCCAGTTTTCATCTGTCCACACTCCCCCACGCCCAGCATACTGGTAATACCACCTGCCCTCACCTATATGTACTCATCTACCACCAAGAGGGTAAGCTACCACCCTGTGTATAGGGTGAGTGTGGCCAGTGGAACTTCCCCCCAAGTTTCATCTGTCCACAGTCCCCTCACGCCAAGCATACTGGTAATACCACCTGCCCTCACCTATATGCACTCATCTACCACCAAAAGGGTACACTACCACCCTATGTATAGGGTGAGTGTGGCCAGTGGAACTTCCCCCCAAGTTTCATCTGTCCACACTCCCCCCACGCCAAGCATACTGGTAATACCACCTGCCCTCACCTATATGCACTCATCTACCACCAAGAGGGTACGCTACCACATTAAGCATAGGGTGAGTGTGGCCAGTGGAACTTCCCCCCAAGTTTCATCTGTCCACACTCCCCCACGCCCAGCATACTGGTAATACCACCTGCCCTCACCTATATGCACTCATCTACCACCAAGAGGGTACGCTACCACATTAAGTATAGGGTTAGTGTGGCCAGTGGAACTTCCCCCCAAGTTTCATCTGTCCACACTCCCCCACGCCCAGCATACTGGTAATACCACCTGCCCTCACCTATATGCACTCATCTACCACCAAGAGGGTACGCTACCACCCTGAGTATAGGGTGAGTGTGGCCAGTGGAACTTCCCCCCAAGTTTCATATGTCCACACTCCCCCACACCCAGCGCAATGGTACTACCCCCTGGCCCCACCTATATGCGCTCATCTACCACCAAGAGGGTACGCTACCACATTAAGTATAGGGTGAGTGTGGCCAGTGGAACTTCCCCCCAAGTTTCATCTGTCCACACTCCCCCCACGCCCAGCATACTGGTAATACCACCTGCCCTCACCTATATGCACTCATCTACCACCAAAAGGGTACGCTACCACCCTGTGTATAGGGTGAGTGTGGCCAGTGGAACTTCCCCCCCAAGTTTCATCTGTCCACACTCCCCCACGCCAAGCATACTGGTAATACCACCTGCCCTCACCTATATGCACTCATCTACCACCAAGAGGGTACGCTACCACATTAAGTATAGGGCGAGTGTGGCCAGTGGAACTTCCCCCCAGTTTTCATCTGTCCACACTCCCCCACGCCCAGCATACTGGTAATACCACCTGCCCTCACCTATATGTACTCATCTACCACCAAGAGGGTAAGCTACCACCCTGTGTATAGGCTGAGTGTGGCCAGTGGAACTTCCCCCCAAGTTTCATCTGTCCACACTCCCCCACGCCAAGCATACTGGTAATACCACCTGCCCTCACCTATATGCACTCATCTACCACCAAAAGGGTACACTACCACCCTATGTATAGGGTGAGTGTGGCCAGTGGAACTTCCCCCCAAGTTTCATCTGTCCACACTCCCCCCACGCCAAGCATACTGGTAATACCACCTGCCCTCACCTATATGCACTCATCTACCACCAAGAGGGTACACTACCACATTAAGCATAGGGTGAGTGTGGCCAGTGGAACTTCCCCCCAAGTTTCATCTGTCCACACTCCCCCACGCCCAGCATACTGGTAATACCACCTGCCCTCACCTATATGCACTCATCTACCACCAAGAGGGTACGCTACCACATTAAGTATAGGGTTAGTGTGGCCAGTGGAACTTCCCCCCAAGTTTCATTTGTCCACACTCCCCCACGCCCAGCATACTGGTAATACCACCTGCCCTCACCTATATGCACTCATCTACCACCAAGAGGGTACGCTACCACCCTGAGTATAGGGTGAGTGTGGCCAGTGGAACTTCCCCCCAAGTTTCATATGTCCACACTCCCCCACACCCAGCGCAATGGTACTACCCCCTGGCCCCACCTATATGCGCTCATCTACCACCAAGAGGGTACGCTACCACATTAAGTATAGGGTGAGTGTGGCCAGTGGAACTTCCCCCCAAGTTTCATCTGTCCACACTCCCCCCACGCCCAGCATACTGGTAATACCACCTGCCCTCACCTATATGCACTCATCTACCACCAAAAGGGTACGCTACCACCCTGTGTATAGGGTGAGTGTGGCCAGTGGAACTTCCCCCCCAAGTTTCATCTGTCCACACTCCCCCACGCCCAGCATACTGGTAATACCACCTGCCCTCACCTATATGCACTCATCTACCACCAAGAGGGTACGCTACCACATTAAGTATAGGGCGAGTGTGGCCAGTGGAACTTCCCCCCCAGTTTTCATCTGTCCACACTCCCCCACGCCCAGCATACTGGTAATACCACCTGCCCTCACCTATATGTACTCATCTACCACCAAGAGGGTAAGCTACCACCCTGTGTATAGGGTGAGTGTGGCCAGTGGAACTTCCCCCCAAGTTTAATCTGTCCACACTCCCCCACGCCAAGCATACTGGTAATACCACCTGCCCTCACCTATATGCACTCATCTACCACCAAGAGGGTACGCTACCACATTAAGCATAGGGTTAGTGTGGCCAGTGGAACTTCCCCCCAAGTTTCATCTGTCCACACTCCCCCACGCCCAGCATACTGGTAATACCACCTGCCCTCACCTATATGCACTCATCTACCACCAAGAGGGTACGCTACTACATTAAGTATAGGGTGAGTGTGGCCAGTGGAACTTCCCCCCAAGTTTCATCTGTCCGCACTCCCCCTCGCCCAGCATACTGGTAATACCACCTGCCCTCACCTATATGCACTCATCTACCACCAAGAGGGTACGTTACCACCCTGTGTATAGGGTGAGTGTGGCCAGTGGAACGTCCCCCCAAGTTTCATCTGTCCACACTCCCCCACGCCCAGCATACTGGTAATACCACCTGCCCTCACCTATATGCACTCATCTACCACCAAGAGGGTACGCTACCACATTAAGTATAGGGTTAGTGTGGCCAGTGGAACTTCCCCCCAAGTTCATCCGTCCACACTCCCCCACACCCAGCATAATGGTACTACCCCCTGGCCCCACCTATATGCACCCATGCTTTAGATAGATGCACACAGACAGACAACCAAATTAGGAGAGAGTAGATTGCACACACAGATTATAGGATGAGGCCTACTACAAACATACATCCAACATTAGAATTAAGGATGACTAGCATCCAGTAGGGTAGCTTAGTGTGGTTAGTGTAGGTCCTGCCCTAGAAGAGTCTACCTTGCCGTGGTGGGCAGGCTTGGAATCTCTTGGTCAATAGTGTGCCAGCAAACGGGCGAGAGGATCACTAGATCTTCACTTCTGGCCAATTGATTTTACCAAAGGACTCTTGGTTTAATCAGAGTATATATAGTTGGAAAATAAAAAAATGTGTATAGGTCCATAATTATAATTTCATAAACGCACAATAAAAATTTGGTATATTTACATTTAAATTGCTTCCTCTTATTTATTCCTTTCATGACTGGGGGTCATGACCACTTGGATGCACAGGCCCACACTTGCAAGGCTGGAAGGGGCTCTATGGCTACTTCTTCCACTTCTGGTATGTGTAGGTATGTGTAATATGTGTCCTAACCATGTATATATGTATGTACCGACATGCCCCTTATGTGACAGTAGTGACAAGGTCCTCTCAATGGAAAAAATCGCAATCAATTAATTTCGATAAAATATCACGAATATTCGAATTTAGCGAATATATCTCGAATATTCGAATATATATTCGAGATATATCGCGAAATCGAATATGGCATATTCTGCTCAACACTACACATCAGGGGTCTTCTAGCTTCACCCCAAGAAAAGGATATACGATTAAATCCTGTAATGAAACATTCCCCTTTACTAGAAAAGATATCAAGTTCTCAGGGAATTTTATATTATTTTTTTATTAATTTTATATTCCTACACATTCCACTCACAAAATATATAGGGAATTCTTTCCTGTTATCCAGGGCTAGAGGATCTGCTCTATTCAGAAAATGTGTTTTTCTGCCCCCTCAATCTATACTTTAGACTTTAGGCAATCTAAGCCTTTCTCTAGTCTCCAAAATAATTGTAAAATTCTCAATGCACCTACGGATCGTAGGTGCATTTTTCCGCCGGCCGCTAGGTGGCGTTTTCGTCGAATTCCGCATCGAGTATGCAAATTAGCTAGATACGGCGATCCACAAACGTACGTCCGGCCGGCGCTTTTTTTTACGTCATTTGCGTTCTCCCTGTGGGTTTCCTCCCACACTCAAAAGACATGCTGGTAGGTTAATTGGCTCCTGGCCAAATTGGCCCTAGTATGTGTATGTACAGTATGAATATGAGTTAGGGACCTTAGATTGAAAGCTCCTTGAGGGCAGGGACTGATAAGGTGCTGTGTAAATGATTTTGTTAAATAACTTAAATCAATCCAAATTTCTAACCCCTTCCCCACTCTACAAAAATGTATTTGGTCTGTGTGCCCCCACTGAGAGCCGGTTCACACTGGGGCGACTCGTCAGGCGACTCAGCTGCCTGACAAGTTGCGTCCCATTGTATTCAATAGAACCTTTCTAATAGGAGCGACGCAAGTCGCTACGACTTAGAAAAAGGTTCTTGTACGACTTCGGGGGCGACTCGGGGCGACTTGCATTGACTTCTATACAGAAGTCATTTTGCAAGTCGCCTCTGAAGTCGTCTTCAGGACGCCTTGCTGAGTCGCCCCCGAAGTCGTGCTGCCCCAGTGTGAACCGGCTCTTAAGAGATTTAATGCTATTTATTTATTTTTGGTCTTGTTTTGTTTTGTTTAGTTACGTTTTTGGTTTATTTATATGTTATATATGGGTATAAAAAAAATTCTATATATAATTCAGTAGAGATATATTGGATTTCTCATGTATAGTATATCTCATGTATATGCAAGATGTTATTTGGATAATTATATTATTGGAAAGTTTGTAATTATATTGACAATTGACTGTAGTTGTAAATAGAGATTGGATTGCACGATCGTTTTTTCTGTAAAATAAATGTCTAAAAATTATTGTGAAAAAATGTCCTATTCTATACATTTCCTATTTCTAAAATGTTGTCCGGAGCTAGGCTTTAACATTTCCACTCTAAAGACCTTACACCTGTTATGATTGAACTACAGACCAATCAGACTAAGATGGTGTTGTAGTATAGGTGGTAATATGTTGGGTGTTGTATATATATATATATATATATATATATATATATATATATATATCTATATATATAGTTATATATATATATATTATATAAGTCCAACATATACAGTCCGGATTTCGAACCTGTAATTCAAAGAGACAGGACGAAGTCTAGTTTACACATCAGACCTGTAATTAGATTTTACACATCAAAGGAGGTTTGTCAATTGTCAGTGTGCAGGGGTCCATGAGGAATCTAGTTTACACATCAAACCATTACTTAGGCCACAGGTAATATAATTACTTATTGGAGGTTATTAGTATGCAAGGATGTATTCTAGTTAGCTCCCTAATACTAATTAGTGACTCCTGCTGGGAGTGACAATTACTTGGCACTCTAAGGCCCCGTACAGATGACCAAACATGTCTGCTGAAACTGGTCTGCGGGCCAGTTTCAGCAGACATGTTCGGTCGTGTGTAGGCAGGATTCCAGCAAACATTTGCCCGCCGGGCCTTTTCCCAGCGGACAAATATTCCTGGACTTGTTTTAAAACAGTCCGCTGGAATCCTGCCCGCTCAGGACATGTTCGGTCGTCTGTACAGACCTACCATACATGTCCGAGCGCCCGCCATCCCTCGCATGCGTCGAATGACTTTGACGCATGCGTGGAAGCATTTAACTGGCAGGCCCGCCCACGTCGCCGCGGCGACACCGTGTCATCGATGCGGCGACACCGCGGACACGCCCCGCTTATTGTTTACGCACGGCTTTCTGTACGATGGTTAGTACAGCCGTCGTACAGAAAAGCCCCGGGCAGACATGTACGGTGAAAACGGTTCGGCGGACCGGTTTCATCGTACATGTTTGCTGGTGTGTACACGGCATAAAAGACAGAATGTGTTTCCTGTCTTTCAAATCAAAGATGACCAATCAAATTGCTCAGCTATTCAGTGAACAAGCAATACAAATCTTGGAAGTTCAGTCTTGTGACAGAGAGAATGTATTCCCGGTATTCTCTCTGTATGGGTATGGAGACATAGGTCTCTGAAGAGATTTGAATTATATTCTGTTGGACTTTTGTATCATCTGTGGAATTTGGACTTTGTATGTTATTGGAAGTTAATTAAATTTTGCGTTTTCTGGAGAGCCTGGTGTGTTACTGCGAAACAACGTAATTTATAAGTCATCATACTAACATCTAAGATATTAATTATCTAACCGGAGTACTGGGCACAATACATATCTAGATCACTATATTTAGTGGAAGATCCATTAAATGCCTTCTCTGGACACAATTATATCACTACAGATGGTACATAAGCACACAAGTTAGCATGCAGAGTACAGTGTTTTGTGGTTCCATTCACAATGAATGGCACCACAATACATCAGGGTAGGACTAAGGGCAGATCCAGAGTCTAGTCTCGGGAGGGGCACTGCCAGAAAATAAGTTGTTGTTACAGAAATCAATTAGGTGTCCAGTGTGTCCGCTGCAATGTTGCAGTACCGCTAAAAAATCAATGATCGCCGCCATTACTAGTAAAAAATATTTAAATATAAATGCCATAAATCTATCCCATAGTTTGTAGCGGATTGTCAGGGACTGCAGACATGGTACAAGAGATGGTCATAGACTGCAGACGTGGTACAAGAGATGGTCAGAGACTGCAGACGTGGTACAAGAGATGGTCAGAGACTGCAGACATGGTACAAGGGATGGTCAGAGACTGCAGACATGGTACAAGAGATGGTCAGAAACTGAAGACATGGTACAAGGGATGGTCAGAGACTGCAGACGTGGTACAATGGATGGTCATGGTACAAGGGATGGTCAGAGACTGGAGACATGGTACAATAGATGGTCAGAGAGTTAAGACATGGTACAAGAGATGGTCAGAAACTGAAGACATGGTACAAGGGATGGTCAGAGACTGCAGACGTGGTACAATGGATGGTCATGGTACAAGGGATGGTCAGAGACTGGAGACATGGTACAATACATGGTCAGAGAGTTAAGACATGGTACAAGAGATGGTCGGGGACTGCAGACGTGGTACAAGGGATGGTCAGAGACTGCAGACATGGTACAAGAGATGGTCAGAGACTGTAGACATGGTACAAGAGATGGTCAGAGACTGCAGACATGGTACAAGAGATGGTCAGAGACTGCAGACATGGTACAAGAGATGGTCAGAGACTGCAGACATGGTACAAGGAATGGTCAGAGACTGCAGACACGGTACAAGAGATGGTCAGAAACTGAAGACATGGTACAAGGGATGGTCAGAGACTGCAGACGTGGTACAATGGATGGTCATGGTACAAGGGATGGTCAGAGACTGGAGACATGGTACAATAGATGGTCAGAGAGTGAAGACATGGTACAAGAGATCAATGCAGCCTCATCAGTGCCCATCATTGCAGCCTCACTGTACATATGAATGCAGCCCCACTTTTGTATATGAATGCAGTCCCACTTTTGTATATAAATGCAGCCCCACTATTGTATATAAATGCAGCCCCACTATTGTATATAAATGCAGCCCCACTATTGTATATAAATGCAGCCCCACTTGTGTATATGAATGCAGTCCCACTTTTGTCTATGAATGCAGTCTCACTTTTGTCTATGAATGCAGCCCCACTTTGTATATTAATGCAGCCCCACTTTGTATATGAATGCAGCCCCACTTTGTATATGAATGCAGCCCCACGTTGTATATGAATGCAGCCCCACTTGTATATTAATGCAGCCCCACTTTTGTATATTAATGCAGCCCCACTTTTTTATATTAATGCAGCCCCACTTTTGTATATTAATGCAGCCCCACTTTTGTCTATGAATGCAGTCCCACTTTGTCTATGAATGCAGTCCCACTTTTGTCTATGAATGCAGCCCCACTTTTGTCTATGAATGCAGCCCCACTTTTGTCTATGAATACAGCCCCACTTTTGTCTATGAATGCAGTCCCACTTTTGTCTATTAATGCAGTCCCACTTTTGTCTATGAATGCAGCCCCACTTTTGTCTATGAATGCAGCCCCACTTTTGTCTATGAATACAGCCCCACTTTTGTCTATGAATGCAGCCCCACTTTTGTCTATGAATGCAGCCCCACTTTTGTCTATGAATGCAGCCCCACTTTTGTCTATGAATGCAGCCCCACTTTGTCTATGAATGCAGTCCCACTTTTGTATATAAATGCAGTCCCACTTGTGTCTATTAATGCAGCCCACTTTTGTATATTAATGCAGCCCCCTTTTGTATATGAATGCAGCCCCACATTGTATATGAATGCAGCCCCACATTGTATATGAATGCAGCCCCACTTTGTATATGAATGCAGCCCCACTTTTGTATATGAATGAAGCCCCACTGTGCATGGCACTCACCATGGCATTGCCTCGATCACACACAGCAGGTATCTCCTCTCCCGACATGTGTAATGGAACAAACAGAAGCTGTAGGTCTGTGTTCGGCAGGACAGTGTACTCTAGCAAGGTCCCCCCCCTAGACGGGTTTGTGTGATAGACAAAACACTGATTCAATCAGTGTTCCATCTCTATCTACTATCACACAAGCAGGTCTAGCACAGGCAGCACAGCCGAACACAGACCCAGCTCTCACACACAGCGAGAGATGCCCTGTGCCATACACGCAGGAGAGAGGGGGAGCGCTGCAGTCAGCTACAGCTCAAAGCAGCCTCAGGACAGGCAGCCTACCGGGCTGGGCCAGTCCGACCCTGGTGATGAGAGAGAGAGAGTGAGAGACGCGGCAGCTGCAGGCACCGCAAAGCAGTTTAAAAAAAAATGATAAAAAAAAAAAAATGATTTTTTTTTTAAAAGCCAATGTGACATGATTGTCTCGGGGGGGGGGGGGCAATTTCCCTGTTGCCCCCCTGGATCCGCCGTTGGGTAGGACACACAGGGGGTGATTTACTAATGACAAATCCGCTTTGCACTACAAGTGCAAACTACAAGTGCAAAGTGCACTTGGAAGGGCAATCGCTGTAGATCCGAGGGGGACATGCAAGGAGAATAAAAAACAGCATTTTAGCTTGCACATGATTGGATAATAAAATCAGCAGAGCTTTCCCTCATTTCAGATCTACCCCCGAGATTTACAATGACTGCACTTCCAAGTGCACTTTGCATTTGTAGTTTGCCCTTGTAGTGTAAAGTGGATTTGCCTTTCAGAAAAAAAAAAAACATTGTTTTAGGCACCTTAGCACAAGGCACACTATTAGTAGTCTTTCCTTATGGATAATTGCTGGTAACTGCAATGACACACAGAAAACAATAGCCGATTCTATCATAAAAGTGCACATGCTAAAGAGGAAATGTCATTTTTCAATAATAATGGCACTGCATATTTTGAAAGGTTTATTTGTTTGGTCTTGGGATTCCTATAATTAGGTCCCCTAGCGGGGTGAAACACACAGTTATATGGCACTTTATAAGAAAAGTTCTGTCACCCAATAAACACAGCAGCAGACAAAACTTACTTAATTGGCCCTGTCATTTCTAGTTCAATACGTTTTAATTGAGGTCACAACAGCAACTAAATGTATCATAATTAACAGCTGGGTTATTTGAGCATACAAAGCTTGTAACAATTGCGAAAGAACACGTTTATCAGCCATTTCTAATGGCTCTGCTGTTAGGAGTCCACAAGACAGAATACCGGCTAGGGTTCCTGGAGTAGGATGCTGCAATATTAATGTCCACCAGCAGGTATCTCTCAGCTAGCGACCACTGCTTTAATAACTGGTTCACCGATAAAGGGTTGAAATCATATTAAACCCTTTCAGCAGTTGCTTTATTTACTTACTGAGTATGTAGCTTCCTCATCTTTTTAATCCTTGCCTGTGTTTCAGTTAAGGCTTTTACTGTAATTGCTGCCCCAAGTTTCCTGCTTCTGTTTTTTCGGACTATTTTCCTTTACAGCATCCTATGGAGCCACCCTAGCATGCAGGGACTAGACGCATGGGTCTTCAAACTACGGCCCTCCAGGTGTTCAGGAACTACAATTCCCATCATGCCTAGTCATGTCTGTGAATGTCAATGTGTTACAATGCCTCATGGGATGTGTAGTTCTACAACAGCTGGAGGGCCGTAGTTTGAGGATCCCTGGACTAGAGCATTGGTGTTCCCAGCCTATGGCATTAGGGTGTTAACCGCAGAGCACAGAACACATGAGCGTGTATATCAACAGAGCAGTGGGTGGTGTCAATAGAGCAAAGACTGGTGTCAGTCATTTTTTTGTTTTTGTATTTTTAAAATATTATTATTATTAAAAAAAAAATTGTTGGAAGCCCCATTGGGGGCTTTGGTGAAATGTCAAAGGTCTAAACAGACCTCTGATGTCTCACTTCTGAGACAGAGAAAAGGGACCGAGGACAGAGATTCCCCAGTCCTTTTCTCTGCAGCCTCAGCTGCACTGGAGAGTGAACAAATCAGAAATGCTCTGTGCTGAGTGGCTTCCTGTTCATTCACAAACTGAAGCATAGTAAACATAGTTTTCTATGCTTTAGTTAAGAATGAACACATGAGCGATTGGTACAGATCATTCACTGTGTTCATTCAGAAAAGGAAGGGGCCGGTAAATTTAGTATTTACTAGACCCTTCCTTTGCTCTCTACCAGAAACATTCCCTGCTGCATCGGGCGGGAGAGGAGAGGAGAGAAGCTGGCAGCACTGCAGGGAGGGGAGGTTGGACAGGGGACCCCAAAAAGCATAGGAAATTGGGCACCGCACGGGGGGATTAGGCTGTGCCCAAGCACATCCAGCACACTCTGTGCGCACGGCTATGGACTGGAGTTGCATCTCCTTACACTGATCCACTGTGTGGATCAATATAAATACACAATCTGGGATGGAAAAGCACTCTCCTGCTCCTTTCTTCTCTTCCCCACTCTCTTTTATAAGCTAAAAGACTGGCTCCCTTTGTAGATACAGTGGAGGGGTGAGTGTAGCCACCCAATGACAGCAGGAAGTGGGTTATTTGCAGGATTATCAAGTGAAAAAAATAAAAATCTAAAATCTGGTAATCTGCAGGTGAATACAGTTTTGTTTAGATAAACTTTAAATGAAGGAGCAACTTCTTCCAATCACAGTGCAATACAAAAGCAGTTTCACTAGGTGGCAGTAACAAATCATAATAGTAGACACAGGACTCTGGCTAGCTGCAGAGCCTACCACAAATCTACAAATAAATATAAGAACAATGAATTCCTTTGGAAACAACTTTTTTATAGTGTATGCTCTGATGTGAGGTTCTGTTTGATTTTTTTTATTTATATTTAAATACAGTTGTTTAAAAAGAACAAATAAAATGTTTTTTTTAGAGTCTATTAGATAAGTAGTGTTCTGTGATCATGCAATCTACAGTTTTTGGCTTCCATCTGTTTGCTGTGCAGAAAGATAGGTTAGGATTTAGGGGCAAAAGGGAAGGTAAGGTCACCCCTTTCTCCTCTGCATTCTCAAATACGCATCAGCATCCTTCCCTGCAGCCTGCAATCCATTAACATGATCTGTGTAAGGCCTGTTAAGCCCTGTACACACGATCGGATATCTGATGGAATCTAATCCGATAGATTTTTTCATTGGATATCCGATGAAGCTGACTTTCATCAGTCTTGCCTACACACCATCGGTTAAAAATCCGATCGTGTCCAAACGCGGTGACGAACAACACTACGACGTGCTGAAAAAAATGAAGTTCAATGCTTCCGAGCATGCGTCGACTTTATTCTGTGCATGCGTGAATTTTTGACGATGGACTTCCACACAGACGATCATTTTTTTCTATCGGTTTTTTATCCATATGAAAAATTGAAAACAGTTTTTTTTTTTTCACCGATGAAAAAAAACAAAACGATGGGGCACACACACGATCGGTTCGTCCGATGAAAACAGTCCATCGGTCTGTTTTCATTAGACAAACCGATCGTGTGTTTTTTTTTTAATGTCACAATGTAGAGTATAAGATTTCCTATCATCTGTGCCCAGTCTTGCCACACAGAGTTAATCCAGCACAGTATAAAAAGTGAGAAATCCACCCCTCCCCCACATAACACATCCTGGTAATATACAATGAACTGTGGATCACCTCATATTATGATAAACATAACATAACATATGATAAACATGTCCAAGCTAGATATGTAAATAACCTGTCACTCAAAGCAAGGAGAGAGGAAAGGACTTTTTATTTAGACAGATTTTTATCTGGAAGTCTGTTAATTTTCACTGAACAATAAAAGAGGATTGCTCAGAGCTGGATTAACTCTGTGTGGCAAGACTGGGCACAGATGATAGGAAATCTTATACTCTACATTGTGACATAAAAAAAAAAAAAAAAACTTAACTTACAGATAAAGCACTTGTTGGCAATAGACTGGTTTGTAAAACATTGATTTGAATATGCATCAGATATCATTCGCATTACCATTAAAGATGCACTTCAGGTATGGATCCAGTTTGGAGCAATGTAGTATGCACATGCCATAGCTGTTGAGCCACTGTGGAAGCAGAGAGTAATTGTAGTAGTCATCACTACTACAGAGATCGCTGCTGTCTACAGGGAGTCCCTTGCATGGTGTAGGCACCATTCACAGAATACACATTTCTCAGTTAATGCAAAGTGTTCTCTGATTAAACAAGGTTGAGAGTGTCACACGTGTTGTTACCATGCAGCAGGACCAGGGCTCAAGTCCTGCGGGAACGCGTGGGAACGGAGTTCCTGCACTTTTTTACAGCAGGAACTCCGTTCCCTTTGCAGGACAAGAGCAGTCGAGCCGCCCGAGCCAATCCTTCACCAAGCGGCGATGCCCAGCTCGAGTCACTGTCAGGGGCAGGCGAACCTTAATAATCCTTTATGTTACTGGCCGCTTCCTGTATATGGATTCATCAGGTAGTGTGCGGGTATTCCGTCACTTCCTCGATGCCGCAATGTCTCCTGGGAGCTTTTGTCATTGTTCCCAGGAGACATTGCAGAGGTCTGCCGCGAGTTATCGTGGGATTTAGAAATAACTTGCTTTTAGTAATTAAAACATGCGGTTTAGTAATTATGCATATGAGCGCATTATTTTTATTTTTTTTGGTGGAGGAGTGGATCTTGGGTGGGAGTTCCCATACTTTTTTCCCCAGGACTTGACCCCTGAGCAGGACAGTTGCTTGGCATGGGACTCAGAAGTCAGCAGCTAACAATACTACTTGTTATTCTCGGGAGAAAAAGAACAGCCCTGGACGGCCACACACCATTAAATCTTTATTATATCTTGAATGGCAAATAAAATCCCATACAGTGACTTTATATTTGGCAAAGGCAGGGGAAAATAACTGACGCGTTTCACACCATATGTTGGTGTTTAGTCATAGCTAAAACTAATCTTAAGCTATGACTAAGCACCAACATATGGTGTGAAACGCATCAGTGGTTTTTCCCCTGCCTTTGCCGAATATGAAGTGACTGTATTGGATTTTATTTGCCATTCAAGATATAATAAAGATGCCTTTAACGGTGTATGGCTGTGTGGGACTGTTCTTTTTCTCCCAATTCGTTGCAGAGCCTGCACCTGTAAGTTTGCAATAGGGCGTTGTGAGAGAGAGAACCCCTGCCTCAGTGAAAATGAGGGTAAAATGGACACAGAACTCTCAAAGAGGCAGTTTGAGAAGTTTCAGCAGACGATTGGTGAGCAGAGAAAACTATGCTTTAAAGTGGAAGTAAACCCTCCTATCGTTTTCAGCCAAGGAAGCGGCCATCTTGACCTCTGTTTCATCTGCAACTGCCATGATGCTGTACATGTGACCTGTTATGAAACCAGCCATTGGATGGTTTGGCAGTTTGGTTGAGAGCACAAACAAATGTGACAGCTAGCATTTCCGGCATGCCGGGAATGTTAACTGTTTTGTAACTATCAAATTTAAGGGTTTACTTCCACTTTAAGTTTTCTCTGGAATCTGTAAGTGTGGATTGGGGATGGAAACTTGAACACTTCAAAGAGCACTGGGAGGGATGGAGTCTTCAGTCATGTGTCCGGGTTTTCCAGAAGTTCTGTAGGTTGTGTGTGTGTCCAGGTGCACACACCCATTATAAGGCAGAGCTGAGCATGGCTCAGAGAGTGTGGGATAAGAGTTGGTGTTGGAGCAGTTGCTGCAGACAGGAGGGAGGTGTGCTGCTGGTTAAGAACACAGGCAATACCTTTTAGACGTTACTCCATGTGGGAGAGGTTCCAGGTCGGTGGACTGAGAGAGTTGGGCCAGCTGAGAGAGTTGGGGAGACTATAGCTGAGACAACTGGAAGAAAGAGTCTTGGGGACCAGAGGGGATCGTGAGTCTTGGAGGAGTGTGGAAGCCTGGAGTGTCAGGAGAGCCCCTTCCTAGAGGCCAGGAGTGGGCCTGTGCATCAAGGAACTGCACCCAACGCTGAGTGAGCCTTAAGAGCCAGGTGGATTGGCATTTTTCATTTGTTGTTATTTTTGGAAGAATAACCTGTGTGTGGGCAACCAAATGCATGTATGAACTTTCCTTTTTGTTTACTTTCAATAAAGGTGGATTAGCACACAACTTCAACAGGGGTTCACAGGTGTGGCATATGCATACTTGCAATGGTCCAAGCTACCTCCCAACTTTTTGAAATTGGAAGGAGAGACACCTATTAGAAAAAGTATGTAAGCATAGTACACACCTGCTGCCACATCCCCTTAAGACCCCATTCACACCTGAGCATTTTGTAGCTTGAAGCTTGAAGCTACAAAACGCTGTAGGGGAAAAAATCTGTTATTCTCTATGGGGATGGTTCACATCTCCACTCCAAAACTCCTGAAGCCAGGAGCTCCAAAACGCCTGAAGCTCAAACAAGTTCTGGGACTTTTTTTTGGGCAGATTTGGGCGTTTTTCTGCTTTTTACATTGGTGACCTTTTGACCTGTACAAAATCGCGGTAAAAAAACACTGCAAAAATTGCGGTAAAATTGTGCGACTTTCTGCCTGAAAACGCTATGCTCAGGTGTGAATGGGGCCTGAAGGAGAGTTATTAACCACTTCCCGACTGCCGCACGCATATATACGTCGACACATACGTTTTTTTACCAAAAATATGTAGAAGAATACGTATCGGCCTAAACTGAGAAAAAAAACATGTTTTTTTTATATATTTTTTGGGGATATTTATTATAGATTTTTTTTCAAAATTTTTGCTCTATTTTTGTTTATAGCGCAAAAAATAAAAACCGCAGAGGTGGTCAAATACCACCAAAAGAAAGCTCTATTTGTGGGGAAAAAAGGACGTCAATTTTGTTTTGAAACCACGTCGCTCGACCGCGCAATTGTCAGTTAAAGCGTCGCAGTGCAGAATCGCAAAAAGTGGCCTGGTCATTTCGCAACAAAATTTTCCGGGGCTTAAGTGGTTAAAAATAAATAAATGATTAGTCAAACCCACAAGTGCCGTTTTACCGCCGCTATTCCTTTATACTGGCTTTTGAAATGCAGCAATTTAGAAATTGGATGAAAGGTTTGGCACCAGGAAACACTTTTTGAAAGATAAATATTGCATTTTATATACAGTATATGGATCAGACCAAAATGAGGAGTAAAGAGGGACTTTTTCCCAAATCAGGGACAGTGCCTCGTAATCGGAGACAGTTGGGAGCTATGCAATGTAATTATTAAAAAAAAAAAATCCACACCTGGAGTTTACCTTTAGACTACTAAGCAATCAAAAACTGTTTTGTTTTTGTGTGTTTTAGATTTTATTTGCAAATGCCAGTAATGACCTGTTGGTATGACTACTTAAATCATGTCTACTTTGAACATTACGCATACGCATTCCTTTCACTGACACCATTGATGGGGCACTATTCCTTCCATTGACATTAACATCAGGCTACTATTCCTCCCACTGACACCAACGATGTGGCACAATTTCTTCCTCTGACAACTATTGGGGAATATCCTTCCCACAGACAACAACAATTGATCACTATTTCTCCCACAGACATAAAAAATGGGATACTATTTCTGCCACAGACAACAATGGGGCACTATTCCTTCCACTGACAAGAACAATGGTGTCATATTCGTTCCAATAGACACCAACGATGGGAAACTATTCCTTCCACTGACACAAATTATGGGGTACTATTTCTCCCACATTCAAACATGATGGGGCACTATTCATCCCACAGACACCAACAATGGTGTAATATTTCTCCCACCGACAACAACGATGGTGCACTATCACTCCCATTGACACTATCGATAGGGCACTATTTCTCCCTGGAGAGCCCGATATAGAACATAAACAAGTGAATGCACAGAAGGATGATGGCACCAGATTTCTTCTGGCTAATAGGACAGTACGGACAGACTACAGATACAGACAAATACAACTTCTTATTCTGATTCCAGGTTAATGAGAATCTATTTTTATATTTCCTAGTTATACATGAAAAAGTAGGAAAGTAAGCCTATAAAACGTTAAAAATTATTATATTAATTGTTTATTTAAAATGGAAAATAGGATGAAAAATTATAATATTATATTAGAATATTAGTATTTCAACTTTATATTGTTGATGGCCTGGAGCTCAGACTGGGTACACATGGGGAAAATAATGGACAGTATTAGCCAGTGTTTCGTCAGATTAGGTGACCCGGCAGATTTTTTAAACGGAAGTGATGTTCCGTTGGCGCCACCCCGCACTCGTCCACAGTAAGGATACATTGAGAAGGGGGCAAGCGGACATCTTGTTACACCCACCGGAGTTTTGCATTTCACACTTCTTTTTAATAGTAAAATCAGCTTATATAGTGAAATTTAGTATTTTTAAATCCGTTTTGATGTTAATTTTTTAAAAGCAGTGGTGTTCTGTCATATTAACAAACCTGTGAGATCAGCAGGCTTGCCGCTGCTTTTAAAATTCAACATCTAAACAGTCAGACGGATTTTTAACCACTTCAGCCCCAGAGGATTTGGCTGCCCAATAACCGGCATTTTTTTGCGATTCGGCACTGCGTCGCTTTAACTGACCGCGCACTTTTTTGCCCTGAAATTCAGGGCAAAATCGTGGGTGCGCGATATACGCCGATACCCGCTTCCCTCGCCGAGTTTGAACTACTGCGCCGGCATATACCGAGCGCAGTACACTCGTGTATAGTCGGGCAGGCTCGGCTCCTCTCGCAGTCACGTCCTGGACGTACAGGACGCACAGGACGTGACCGCGAGAGAAGCCGAACCTGCCGGACTATACACGAGTGTACTGCGCTCGGTATATACCGGCGCAGTAATTCAAACTCAGCGCGTGAAGCGGTGATCGAGCTGGGAGGACACCGCAGAAGGACCGCCGGACCCGACGAGGAGGACACCAGCCGCAGACGGACGCCGGGCCCGACGAGGCCGCCGATGGACGCCGCGCAAGACACCAAAACTGTAAGTACTAAAATATTTTTTTTTACAGGAATGCGGGTCCATTTTAGGGGTGTGCGCAATACCCCGTGAAAAACGGCTTTCTGATGGTGGTATTCGATTAGCTCTGCGGTTTATTTTTTTTGCACTATAAACAAAAAAAGAGTGACAATTTTGAAAAAAAAGCAATATTTTTTACTTTTTGCTATAATAAATATCCCCAAAAAATATATAAAAAAACAATATTTTCCTCAGTTTAGGCTGATATGTATTCTTCTACATATTTTTGGTAAAAAAAATTGCAATCAGCGTATATTGATTGGTTTGCGCAAACGTTATAGCGTCTACAAAATAGGGGATAGATTTATGGAATTTTTATAATAATTTTTTTTACTAGTAATGGCGGCGATCTGCGATTTCTTATTGTGACTGCGACATTATGGCGGACACATGGGACACTTTTGGTGCTATTTTGGGACCACTGTCATTTATACAGCGATCAGTGCTATAAAAATGCACGGATTACTGTGTAAATGACACTGGCAGGGAAGGGATTAACCACTAGGGGGCGAGAAAGGAGTTGTAAAGCTTTGTGTTTTTTTACCTTAATGCATCCTATTCATTAAGGTGAAAAAAGACCTTGCACTCTCGGGTCCCCCAGCTTACTTACTTACTTACCTAAGCCACAAAACTCTGTGGGGTTGTTCTCGCGATGTTTTCCCCCTGCTTGAGGCGGCTCGTAATTGGAAATTAATAGCAGCGCAGCCATATACTCGCGCTGCTGTCAATCACATCCAATGACGTGACGTGCCGTGCCGGGGGGCGGGGCCGAGTGATAAAGTCGACGGCAATAGCCGCCGGCTGTATCAGGGGAGCACGCCCGCAAGCTAACCCCCTTGGGAGAGAGCTTCCCATTAAGGGGGTTAGCGCTTGCAGGGAGGAGCCGAGACAGCCACCGAGGGACCCCAGAAGACGTGGACCAGGGCCACTCTGTGCAAAATTAACTGCACAGTGGAGGTAAGTATAACGTGTTTGTTATTTAAAAAACAAAACAAAAACGAAGCCATACAACCCCTTTAAGTGTGTCCTAGGGAGTTATTCTAACTGTGGGGGGGGGGCTGGGCTACCAGTGACATGACATTGATCACTGCTCCCAATGACAGGGAGCAGTAGATCAGTGTCCTGTCACAAGACAGAACGGGGAAATGCCTTGTTTACACAGGCATCTCCCTGTTCTGCAGCTCAGTGACACGATCGCGGGACACCGGCGGCAAATTCAAAGCAATGTACCTGTACGTTGCTTTACGCAGCCGTGCCATTCTGCCGACGTATATCTACTGGCGGCGGTCGGCAAGTGGTTAAATACTGTATTTCACTATATAAGCTCAGTTTACTGTTAAAAATAAGTGTGAACTGCAAGACTCCGATGGGTCCAACAAGATGTCTGCTTGCCGCCTTCTCACTGTATCCTTACTATGGAGGAGTGTGGGGTGTAGCAAGATGGCGGCGACGGAACGTCACTTCCGTAACAAAATCTGACAAGTCGCCTAATCTGACTGGTTCAATAGGAACCGGCCCACATTCAGTCAGTGTGTACAGCTGTCTTTCTGATAGAAGCCGGTTAGACCGGAATTTGTCGAAGGGACATGCTGGAAATCCAGCATCCAATCAGCGCACTGATCAGTGTGTTCTGGCAGGGTGGGGGCAATCTCCCTGTCAGAACACAAAGGCACAGCAGGGGGGATCGCTGCACTAATATTGTACGTGTTAGTATAGCGATCTTTCATTTTTTTTTTTTTTCATTCAGCTTGCTGGGTTGAACAAGAAAAAAACTTTATGTGTGTACCTGGATTTACACATCTGTTACAAGGAAAGACACAGTTTATTCAGTGACGCTGATAATAACCATAGTTAAGGTTTAATCTCATTATGGCCTCAGTACAAAGTCCCAGAGTCTTGGTGAAGCTATTTATTAAATGGAAAAGTCCTCATGTGTGTCACGTATAAAACAGACTACTGTTGTTTTAATTGATTTATGCTAAATGATTTACCTGCGCACATTGATTGCATTTGAGCTTTCTAACCTTGGATAGCTCAGTTAGACAGCTGGATTTAATTTCATTTCTAGACTGTATTGTTTCGAATAATTGGCTAATAACAAACACTTAAAGGGCCATTAAACCTGTAGTAGAATTCAGTTCATATGAACATAACCAATAATAACATTAGCAGATACAGTGTTTCAAAAATCTACAGAAAATCGAATAGTGTGTATGGGGTCTTATACCACACCACTATGATGTGCAAAAAAATTCCAGCAGGGCCTATGTTTTTGTGTGTCGAGATTTTGAACAGTCTGGATAATGCCAGGACAGGCATGTGTAGTGCCCCCCCCCTGGGTATACTGGGAGCACAGAGGTACCTCCAGGGACAGGGAGTAAGCTTACATTCACCCCAGGGTTGAGTCCATGGCTATAATGGGAAATTAGAACAAATGTGGGTGCCAGTCACTTTAGTATTTTTCAATGCTTTAATGGAGAACTTGGAAGCAGTAATAGGATAGAGGGTTAGGGGATGTTTCATATACTTTTAGCAGATCACTGATGGACTCCTTAAATCCAAAGGATAAAAACAGCTTTCTCTTAAATCTTGAATACCTGGATAAGTCTCTCACACAGACCTAGCAACTAGTATGGTTTCTGGATAAGCCTCTCTCACAGGACTTATCCGCCAGTAGAACTCCTGGGCAAGCCTCTCTCACAGACTTAGCAGCCAGTAGCTGTAACGAACCTGGTGTGTAGAGTCTGATGCAGGGTAGCCTCTCTTACGACTCTGGTTCGCGAGCCACTGGATATAGGACAGCGGGCTCGGAGCACAGAGGGGTAGGAGTGCCGGGTGGTGATGTGTAGAAGCAGGTGGACGAATACCTCTGGCAAGTAGATGCTGAACGTACAGCGGAGGATGGGTCAGCGACCCGCACAGAAGCTGCGACTACAGCGGCACAAGTTGGTAACAGTTCAGGTAGGATGGGTCAGCGACCCGCACAGAAGCTGCGACTACAGCGGCACAAGTTAGTAATAGTTCAGGTATACCGGGAAAGCAGGGTCAAACAAGCCGGGTCATAACAGGTGATCGTGCAGAAAGATGACTGAAGAATGGTCGGTAAACAAGCAGGTGGATCTGGCAGCAGTGAAGTCAAGCAGGCGGATGGTCAAACGGAGCCGGGTCAGGATAGGAGAGATGAGAGGAGTCAGACAAGCCGGGTTTGGTGTTCAAATCAGGTTTCAGGTAGAGTAGTCAAAACAAGCCAAGTTCAGTGTTCAAATCAGGTTTCAGATAGCAAACAGGTCTCAGATAGGATCCATGTCAGAACTGCAGATCACTTAGCAAAGACCCTGTGCTGCTGAAGTGTTTAAATAGGGCAGCCTGCTGTTAATCACTGAAATCAGTCTGCACCATTAACCCTTAAGTGGCAGATCCATGACATTGCCCCCCCCCCAAGGGGCAGCCTCCGGATGCCCAGTCTGGCTTCTTTGTAAGGATGAGCAAGGAAAAAAGCACGTAACAACCTCTTGGCATGTATATTACCTTCTGGCTCCCAAGAATTATCCTCTGGGCCGTACCCCTTCCATTTGACTAGGAACTGATTCTGGCCTTGTCGCTTCCGACAGTCCAATATGGCTTCTACCACGTATTCTTCCCATCCGTCCACATGAATGGGTTCTGGAGGTTTAGACCCTCTGTTGGGAAAAGGATCGGCAACTGCAGGCTTGAGCAAAGAGACGTGAAACACAGGATGTATCTTTAGGGTGTCAGGCAAAAACAGTTCATAAGAGGCTACATTAATTTTTCTTTTGACTGGAAAAGGACCCAAAAACTTAGGTGCTAGCTTTTTAGACGGACAAGGTAATCTGAGGTTATTTGAAGATAGCCATACCTGATCGTCCGGTTTTAGATCCAAGTCACCCCTTCTCTTCTTATCGAAACATTTTTTGCTGTCCGCCTGAGCCTTGGTAATTGCGTCGTGCAAAAGTTGATTGTTGCGTCTGAGAAAGTCCATAGTACTTTGTACGGCTGGAACTGGTGACTCTGAAAAGAAATCTGGCAAAAATGTTAAATTGAACCCATAATTAGCAAAGAAAGGAGATTGCCCAGTAGCTGAATGATTGGCATTGTTGTATGCAAATTCTGCCAAAGGTAGCAGGGAGACCCAATCGTCTTGGGAGAAGGTTGTGAAACATCTAATATATTGCTCTAATGTTTGATTCGTCCTTTCCGTTTGTCCATTGGACTGAGGATGATAGGCAGAGGACAAGGACAGTTGAATTTGTAGTGTTTCGCAGAGAGCTCTCCAGAATCGGAAAGTAAACTGAACCCCTCTGTCAGAGACGATATTAGAAGGTACTCCATGCAATCTGATAATCTCCTTGATAAACACGCGGGCCGTCTCCGCTGCAGAAGGCGTGTTTTTCAGGGGCAAGAAATGGGCCATTTTGGTGAAACGATCCACAACAACAAAGATCGCCGTACATCCCTCGGAACGAGGAAGTTCAACAATGAAATCCATTGCGATCATTTCCCATGGTCGGTTGGGTACTGGTAACGGTTTTAGTAAACCCCAAGCTTGTTTTCGGGGTGTTTTAGAATTGGAGCTGAAGTAAAAAGTATTTTTAGAGTGTCGAAGGCCTTCTGGGCTTCAGGGTTCCAACGGAAGCGAAGGTTCTGTTTTGTGAGTTGTGTGATGGGGGCGACAATAGCAGAAAAACCTTTAATACATTTTCTATAAAAATTCGCGAATCCTATGAAGCGTTGTACCCCTTTCTTATCTAGAGGTGTTGGCCAGTCTAAGATTGCAGATACCTTCTTTTGATCCATCTCAATTCCTGTTGGAGAAATTACCAAGCCTAAAAATTGAATGGTTTGCTGCTCGAACTCGCATTTTTCTGCTTTCGCATACAAACTGTGCTGGCGAAGACGATCCAAAACTTTACAGACATGTCCTCGGTGTTCTTCTAAGGAACGAGAGAAAATTAATATGTCATCTAAATAAACAATAACGAAAATGTCCAAGAAATCTCTGAACACGTCATTAACAAAATGTTGGAATGTAGCAGGCGCATTGCATAACCCGAAGGGCATTACCAAGTACTCGTAGTGGCCATAACGGGTACGAAATACTGTCTTCCACTCATGTCCGTCTTTGATACGTATTAGGTTATACGCTCCCCTCAGGTCTAATTTCGTGAAAATGACGGCAAACCTTAGCTTTTGGAAGAGTTCCGGTATTAGGGGTAAGGGGTAACGGTTTTTCACTGTAACATTGTTGAGTTCCCGGTAGTCAATGCAGGGACGGAGAGATTGATCTTTCTTTGTAACAAAAAATATTCCGGCACCTGGTGGTGAAGTGGACGGGCGGATAAATCCCTTTTCCAGATTTTCATCCAGGTAGATCTTTAATGCGTCCTGTTCTTTTTCGGAGAGTGGAAAAATTCGTCCGAAGGGAATCTCAGCCCCGGGAAGGAGGTCGATCGGACAATCATATGGCCGATGAGGTGGAAGGGATTCAGCTCCCTTCTTGCTGAAGACATCCAGGAATTGGTGGTAGGGTTTAGGGACGGATTGTAGCAGACTTGGATCGGTATTCAAACAAAGTAGGGCAGAGGATGGATCAGG
This sequence comes from Rana temporaria, assembly GCF_905171775.1. Lineage (NCBI taxonomy): Eukaryota > Metazoa > Chordata > Amphibia > Anura > Ranidae > Rana > Rana temporaria. Next base: position 81,132,553 of record NC_053496.1, on the reverse strand, counting down.
GCGTCCAGGTAGACAGTGTACTTGACAGTAGGGGGATGAAAACAAGATTTCTTTGGATATCCAGTCGATCTGAGGATTATGTGCTTTAAGCCAAGGTATTCCCAGGATCACCGGGAACAAAGGAGACGAGATAACGTCCAAAATCAAAAGTTCCTTATGATTGGAGGCAGTGATGGCAGGTAAAGGAAAGGTTTCCTGGATGACTTGCCCGGATTTGATATGTGAGCCATCAGCCAAAAAAACTGAAAGTGTAAAGTTCTTTAAGCGGACAGGGATGTTGTGCATATCGGCAAATGAGGAGTCAATAAAGCAGCTGCACGCACCTGAATCAATGATGGCTTTGACCGACACCGTCTTTCCTGGAAGCTGTAACAAAAGGGAGATATCGAGAAGGTTGGTATTGGTAGAGATAGCAGAAATGTTACCAGGAACTGATGATCAGGACTTACGTAGTTTAACAGGGCAATTGTGAACGTAGTGGCCGGCCTCACCGCAATACAGGCATAAGTTCAGCTGGCGGCGGCGAATGCGTTCTTCTGGCGGTAAGGTAGGTCGCATCACGTCTAACTGCATGGGTTCAGGAGTGTCCAAGGAAGAGCCAGTAGAGTTAGAAGAAGTTGGTGGCTGATAACGAGAAGGAGGCAAAGGAGCTCGGGTAGTGACCCAGACTGGGCGACTTGGCTGAGAAGATCGTTCTGCTCGGCGCTCCCTTAATCGTCGGTCGATCTGCACAGCTTTATCGATCAGGTCATCCAGGGTGTCAGGTACCCCAATACGGGCCAATTCGTCTTTTAAAGCTTCGGACAAACCTAAACGAAATTGATGGCGCAAGGCTGCGCTATTCCACTGAGTGTCCGCACTCCAGCGGCGGAAATCTGTAACATAGTCCTCTACGGCCCTTCGCCCCTGTTGGAGAGCGAGTAGAGCCGCTTCAGCTGTGGCAGTTCTCTGAGGGTCGTCATAAAGTTGCTCCATGGCCTGGAAAAAGAACGGCAAAGTCTCGGTTTGGACACTGTTCTCCTCCAGTAATCGATGTGCCCAATTCAAAGGTTCCCCTTGAAGCAAAGAAACAACAAATCCTACTTTGGTAGCTTCCAAAGAAAATGTGCAAGGCGAAATACAACTGACAGGAGTTGCCAAAGTCCCGGAATTTGGTTCGATCTCCAGAAAATCGTTCGGGCATGGGAACCCTGGGTTCGGGCGGTAACATCACTACTGACGGACCATAAGCGGATGAAGATGTAGATGGTCTAGCAGCAGATGCTGAAGTTGCGTCCCCAGATGCTGTTAAGTTCTGAACTTGTCCCTCCAACCTTAGATAGCCATCTTGCAGATTTTTCACGGCTTGGGTAAGGGAAGCTAGATGTTTACACACCTCTTCCATGGCCGGAACTACACCTGCAGACTCTGTCATGGCTGCCTGATACTGTAACGAACCTGGTGTGTAGAGTCTGATGCAGGGTAGCCTCTCTTACGACTCTGGTTCGCGAGCCACTGGATATGGGACAGCGGGCTTGGAGCACAGAGGGGTAGGAGTGCCGGGTGGTGATGTGTAGAAGCAGGTGGACGAATACCTCTGGCAAGTAGATGCTGAACGTACAGCGGAGGATGGGTCAGCGACCCGCACAGAAGCTGCGACTACAGCGGCACAAGTTGGTAACAGTTCAGGTAGGATGGGTCAGCGACCCGCACAGAAGCTGCGACTACAGCGGCACAAGTTATCAATAGTTCAGGTATACCGGGAAAGCAGGGTCAAACAAGCCGGGTCATAACAGGTGATCGTGCAGAAAGATGACTGAAGAATGGTCGGTAAACAAGCAGGTGGATCTGGCAGCAGTGAAGTCAAGCAGGCGGATGGTCAAACGGAGCCGGGTCAGGATAGGAGAGATGAGAGGAGTCAGACAAGCCGGGTTCGGTGTTCAAATCAGGTTTCAGGTAGAGTAGTCAAAACAAGCCAAGTTCAGTGTTCAAATCAGGTTTCAGATAGCAAACAGGTCTCAGATAGGATCCATGTCAGAACTGCAGATCAGGCAGCAAAGACCCTGTGCTGCTGAAGTGTTTAAATAGGGCAGCCTGCTGTTAATCACTGAAATCAGTCTGCACCATTAACCCTTAAGTGGCAGATCCATGACAGTAGCACTCACGGATAAGTCTCTCTCACAGACTTAGGGCCCTTTCACACGTGCGGACAAATGGTCCGTTTTTTACAAGTCCGTAAATGGACTTGTAATGCTTCCCTATGGGATTGCAGACGTTAGCGGATGATGCATCTGCTAACGTCCGCAAAGATCCGCGTCCGCAAAGATCTGCTTTTTCGGACGGAAGAAACCCCTATTTTTCTTCCGTCTGGCGGAACGGATCGGATGAATACGAACACACGGTCCGTATTCATCCGATTCCCCATAGGGGAGAGCGGAGGAAAGACAGGGCGGTCTCTGCACAGTGTGCGGGGACCGCCCTGTCCGCCGACAGCTCAGCGGGGATTTACGGATGATTCCCGCTGAGCCGTCGGACACACACGGGGCAGATCAATACGGATCCGCTCCGTGTGAAAGGGCCCTAAGCTGTGGGGTCAGACACTGACCTGTTGTGGTGACAATTTCAACCACTTCTTCCAACTCTCCTCCCTCCACATCCTCAGGTTCTGGTACCAAAGCTGGAATACTTACCTTTTTTGGACAAGTTTCACACATGGAGACACCCCAAGTATTCACTGGAGCACCTGTGTGGGACACCCTAAAAAGATTGTTCTGGTGTCCCACACTAGTGCTCCTAGTGAGTCCACACTAGTGAGTCCAGATGTGTAAACAGCTGCCGAGTGTCCTCTCCTTTACACTGAATGAAGTTTGCATTTCATTCTAGTTACAAACACATCTAGACAACAATGTACTAAACTTCTTTTAATACAAAAAGGCATGACCGAATGTAGTTAACCCTGTATTTGCCAAAAACATTGTATTTAGTGGGCAAACGAACAATGTTTACTGCGAGCGATTACTGTGCCCACGAACCTGAATGTTGCCATTTTTAATTGTACAACAGTAAAGAAAAACACACGGAGCAACATGCAAGTAATAATAATAATAGGAACACAGAACAAATACTTAATTGTTTGAAGCAGTTTCTTGATCCTTCTGTTCTGGTCGTGCTCCCTCAATTTCAGGTCTGACCAGCGTTTCCTCAATTGCTCCTTGGATCGTCGTACCCCAAAATTCCTGTGCAGACTTATCACAACTTTACTCATGATCTTGGCCTTTCTCACATTTGGGTTGGTGTACGGTCCATGTTTCCCATCATAGTCGGTCCACCTCAAGATGTCCACCATCTCCTCCATCTCTACAAAGGACATATTTGAGGCCTCATATTTCCTCCTCATTAATGCTATTATCACGCACCTGCTGTATCTCCGCCATGTTCCTCTCCCACTGCAACGAAAGAGAAGGTGAGGGGAATATACTAGAAAGAACGTCAGGGGCAGATGACGTGTGCGGAGTATCACGCATGCGCAGTGTATATAAAGCTAACATGCATGTGTCGTACCTACGTTCTGTGTGCGGAGGAAGGAGGAATGGAAGCGGCGAACGTTCTAAAGGAGGTAAAATTTAAACTTGGGGCATCAGTGGCCTATACTGCATCTAGATTGAGGCCTATATTGGGATACGATTATGAGAGTTTAGGCTGACATTAGTATTTTTGTCTTGTGTTTTGTCTTGCAGCAAATATGAATCTGTTTAAGGAGCCAGAATTCATGGCCAGGTTCATAGACCTTAACAATTTATGGGAGGTTAAAAACCCATTATATCATAATAAACCAGCTAGGAAGGCAATGGTGGGGAAACTGCTGGAATTTGTTAAGACGCGGATCCCCGACGCAGACATCGTGTTTGTGGAAAATAAAATTGGTACCTTGAGGAGCATGTATAAGAAGGAGCATAATAAGATCCAGAAATCCCTCAAATCAGGAGCAGCAGCAGAGGATGTGTATGTGGTACTACAACAGATTGCGGTTTCTGGACGACCAGCTTGAAGCCAGGGAATAATTTTCCACACTTTCCCCCCCCCCCCTTTTCTCCACCCTTCCCTCCACCCCAGCTGAGGCATCCGAGAATCAACCTGGGCATTCCATCCTGGAAGAAGTGGAGGAGCTCAGCTGGAGCCAGGTATAGTATTTTTCAACATATTTATTGTCCTAAAATTAACCACTTAAGGACCGAGCCTGTTTTTCAGACTCGGTGTTTACAAGTTAAAAACATTTTTTTTTTGCTAGAAAATTACGTAGAACCCCAAACATTCTAAAAAAAATTCTAACACCCTAGAGAATAAAATGGCGGTCATTGCAATTCTTTTTGTCACACCGTATTTGCGCAGTGGTCTTACAAGCGCACTTTTTTTGGAAAAAATTCACATATTTTTTATTAAAAAGTAAGACAACAGTAAAGTTAGCCCAATTGTTTTTTATATTGTGAAAGATATTGTTACGCCAAGTAAACTGATACGCAACATGTCACGCTTTAAAATTGCGCCCGCTCGTAGAATGGTGTCAAACTTTTACCCTTTAAAATCTCCATAGGCGACGTTTAAAAATTCTACAGATTGCATGTTTTGGGTTACAGAGGAGGTCTAGGGATATAATTATTGCTCTCGCTCTGACGATCGCGGTGGTACCTCACATGTGTGGTTTTAACAACATTTTCATATGCAGTCCCTGCTCACATAAGCATTTGCTTCTGCTCGTGAGCTCATCGGGACGGGGCGCTTTAAAAAAATCTTATTTATTTTACTTTATTTTATTGATTTTAAAACAGTTTTTTTTTTTTAAATATGTCACTTTTATTCCTTTTACAAGGAATGTAAACATCCCTTGTAATAGAAAAAAGAATGACAGGTCCTCTTAAATATGAGATCTGGGGTCAAAACGACCTCAGATCTCATATTTGAACTTAAATGCAATAATAAAAAATGTTGTCATTTGAAAAAATGACAACAAAAAAATTTCCCTTTTAAGATGTATGGGTGGAAGTGACGATTTACTGTCCTGGTTCTAAGAATGCCAAGGCAGACTCCTTGTCTCACAGTTTTGAGCTCTGTTCCGGAACTTCATCTAAGATAATAACTTACCTCTGACACAAGTGATAGGGGCCCATTTGCCTGACTGTCAGGAACCGTGTCTTTGCTTGGTTCACCTGCTGGTGGCACTGTTGCGTTTAGCACTAAGGGGTGTAGTTCTGGTGGCCACCAGCTTTTGTCTCCCAGCCAAGATACTAACTGACAATCAAGCCACACTTAATGTGGGACGGCTGGACTATATAAGCCCACCCTTCACCAAGGTACAGTGCTTCAGAATTTCCCCTGTCTGAGCCTCACCTGTACCTGTCTTCTGTCCTGGACCCTGTATCCTGACCCTGACCCACGATCATTTTTCAGCATGAAAAAAACGTTGTTTTTTAGCATGTCCAAAAAACAAAGTTTTCCCAACTTCATCATTAAAAACGACGTAGCCCACACACCATCGTTTTTAAAAAATTATCTAGCAAACCGCGGTGACGTACAACACGTACGATGGCACTATAAAGGGGAAGTTCCATTTGTCTTTCGGCTTCTTTAGCTGATTCCGTGTTAGCAAAAGACGATTTGCGCTTTTCTGTCTGTTACAGCGTGATGAATTTGCTTACTCCATTATGAACGGTAGTTTTACCAGAACGAGCGCTCACGTCTCATAACTTGCTCCTGAGCATGCGCAGGTTTTTTACGTCGTTTTAGCCCACACACGATCATTTTTTACAACCCGAAAAACGACATAGTTAAAAACGACGCTAAAAAATTTAGCACGTTCGAATTTTTTTTTTTACGTTTTTCAGAACCTGAAAAACGATGTGCAGCCAACACACGATCATTTTAAATGACGTTTTTTAAAAAACAACGTTTTTTTCATGCTGAAAAATGATCGTGTGTACGCGGCATCAGACCTGTCCCCTGGTACCTGTTTCCAGCCCCCCTTTGTCTGTTATCCCTGTTTGTTCCTTGCATCTGTGAAAATTTAGTTAACTAGCTAGTTAGGTGTGTTTAGGGTTTCCCTGTTCTTGTGCTTTTTCACTTGTTTGTTGATGGTTTATTGGTGTTGGTTGTTTAGTGTGTCTTTTATCCTTAATAAATACACTTATTTCACTTATTCATCTGTTTTCTGATTCCTTTATGGTGCAGCCTACTGATCTGATCACACGTGCTAGATGCATGTATATGGCATCCTTGACACTGACTTTTAGGACTCTATTTTAAAGGTCCAGTCTACTGCTCCATCCAATCTACCCCTAGGAAAGCTGTTTGTTTTCCCCTCCATCTTAGGCATAAAGGGCCAGATTCACAAAAGAGATACGACGGCGTATCTCCTGATACGCCGTCGTATCTCTGTTTCTAACTATGCGACTGATTCATAGAATCAGTTACGCATAGATAGGCAGAAGATCCGACAGGTGTAATGGACTTACACTGTCGGATCTTAGGATGCAGTACCGCGGCCGCCGCTGGGGGGAGTTCGCGTCGTAAACCAGCATCGGGTATGCAAATTAGGAGTTACGGCGATCCACGAAGATTTTTCCCATCGTTACGTCGTCGCGAGTGTTAGATTTCCGTCGCAAAGATAGGGCACCTTTTACATGGTGTAAAAGTACTCCACCATGTTAAAGTATGCCTGTCTTTCCCGCGTCGCTTTTGAATTTTTTTCAAATCTTTTATTTTTCCCGGCGTAAATCTTTTTTGACGTCGCGATTCACAAAACGTTGGCGCGTCGTAATTTCGCGCAAAGCACGTTGGGAAATTTGCGACGGGAGCATGCGCAGTACGTCTGGCGCGGGAGCGCGCCTAATTTAAATGGTACTCGCCCCATTCTATTTGGCCCGCCTTGCGCCGGACGCATTTACAATACACCGCCGCAAGTTTCCAGGTAAGTGCTTTGTGGATCGAGCACTAAACCTGAAAACTTACGGCGGTGTAACTTAAATGGCTTACGTGTCCCCGGCGCAATTGTACGTGAATCTGGCCCAAAGTGCTTTCTGAAGCACATGATTCTAAGACTGCCAGGCACCCAGGAATTGTTAAAACTTGATTTATTGCAGGCTTTGGTGGCTCTCGCTCTGTAAGGACTCTTGTTCCTATGTAAAAGTCCTCAAAGGTCAAGCCCTCTTGACTACTCCTACCCTTGCTTGTCCCTAAACACCCTTGGATGCACATAGCCATGGATTTTATTGTAGAACTGCCACCCTCAAATGGGCTCACAGCTTTCTGCGTGGTAGTGGACTGCTTTAGTAAAATAACTCATTTCATTCCACTTGCCTCCTCCCCTCCTCGACACTCCTGGCTTCCTTGTTTGTCTGAGAAATAAATAAGCTCCACAGGGGGCCCAATATCATTTGTCTCCAACAGGAGTACACAATTTGTTTCCAGGTTCTGGAAAGCCTTCTGTGACCTCTTGGGAACCAGCCTCTCTTTTTCATCTGCCTATCATCCTCAAACGAGGGCAAATAGAGGATGAACAAATCCCTGGAGCCCCGTCTTCACTGTTTTGCCTCTGATAAGCAAGTGGTTTTAAAACCTGTCCCAAACAATACTGCCCTCCCCAGATAAGTGTCCCCTGCAATGTTCGCCTCCACCTCTCTCTTCCTCCCTCCCCTTTATGTGGAATTGGCTTGCTGATTATATTTTCAGCTGCCAGAAATGCTAAGGGGTAGTTGAATCAGAAAAACTGATAAATATATAATAATCCCATTACACTGTCCTAGGCTACATCTGGTTTAAGGAATGTATTCCAGTTCCTATGCATTTTTCACGCTGGTAATGAGGAATTCTGACAACCACAAAAAAACATAAATTTCTAGATATATTTACACATTTACTACAGTTAAACTTGTTCTTTTTTTTTCTAACTTGCTTTTGTTAAGATAGAAACCAGCTAAACTTGATTTTTACACAAAATGTAGATGATATTGTTTGGTGAACTGTGTTTACCATACAAAGCACTAGAGCCGCCCACAGAAAAAGGGCAAACAAAGTCATCTAATTCTCACAAGTCAGAAGAAGCTCTTGCTATTTAGAAACAAATGATTTGATTAATAAGGTTTTCCATAATTAAAAATAAGGACATACGGGAACCCTTAGAACAGCTAACCTACTTCATATAGGGAGAATCAGGTCTGGTGTCTGACATTGCCAAAAGGCCGCACATAATATTCAATAAATATAATGCTACAGGAGATGGTCAGAGACCACAGACATGTAAAGGTTGATGTTGGTTTCCCCAAACCCCATAGCCAAATTGGCATAAGATGGTGCAAAAGTTTTCCCCCATTGCAGTAACCTTTAAGTAGAAATCACCATCAAAATTTAAATAATCGTGCGTAAGACAGAATCTGGTTGCTTCCAAGATAAATATGGTCTGTCTGGGGTTAATGAATGGGTCTTGGCGAAAAAGGATTGTAAAGTAAAATAAATGGTAAGGGATCAATGGGCCAAATCCTCAAAATCCTAGCCTAACTTAATTTTTCCCATTTAAGTTACACTGGCGGGAAATTTCTACCTAAGTGCCCGATCCACAAAGCACTTACCTAGAAATTTCACGCAGTGTAACCTAAATTCTCCCGGCGCAAGGCGGTCCTGTTATCCATGGGGCGATGACAATTTAAATGAGGCGCGCTCCCGCGCCGGCCGTACTGCGCATGCTCGTGACGTCATTTTCCCGACGGGCAGCGCTCGAAATTACGTTACGCCGGGCTTTGTGGATTGCGACGGGACAATAAAGTTGCGTCGGGTAAAAAAAAAGTTACGCGCCGAAAAATAAAATTCAAAATTTAAAAAAAATCGCGCCGATCGAAAAAAAGGTCTGTTTTTACAAGGTGTAAACAGTTTACACCTTGTAAAAGCAGCCCTATATTTACGTATGCAAACGTAAACTTACGCAGAAAAAACAAAGCTGAAAAGCTTTGTGGATCTCCGTAAGTCCTCATTTGCATGCGCAAAGCGGCATTTCAATGCGAAATGCAACCAGCGGCGGATGCGGTACTGCATCCTAAGATCTGACAGTGTAAGTGTCTTACAGATGTCAGATCTTCTGCCTATCTTTGGAAAACTGCTTCTGAGGATCAGTTCCAAAGATAGGCACAGGGATACGCAGGCTGAACAGCAGTTCCGCCTGCGTATACCTTTTGAGCATTTGGCCCAATGTATATAAAGAATCGAAATCGAGGGAGAGCCATATGTAAGTGGACTCCCAACTGTATGGGGACAACAGTTCTAAAAGGTGTGTGCCATCTCTAATGTATGATGGTAATTGATGGACCAGTGGCTGGAGATATTGATCTATATATTGACTAGAACTTTGTAGTCACACTGTCCATAGCAGCCACTATTGGCCTACCTGGGGGAGTCTGCTAATTCTTGTGGATCTTTGGAAGATGATAAAAGTAGGGACTCTGGTAGAATTCCCTATGAAAAAAGGCAGTTTCTGATTTATTGATAATTCCATCAAGTGCTGATATGACCAGCACTTCAGCTTCATGTGTGAACTCCGCTGTAGGATCCTCTTTAAGTTTTTTTTATATGTAATATGGTTAGAGGGGAGTCTATTGGCTTCTGCCACATAGTCAACTTTGTCTTGAATAACTATCCCTCCACCCTTATCAGCAGATTTAATGATGATGTCAGATGCATGCATCAATGAACATAAAGCTTTATTCTCAGATGGGGGTGTTATTCTTCTTGGAGTATGTAGAGGGAGATGAACGGCACAGTTTGAGAAGATCAGCATATACCACCCTATACAAGGGCCTTTATTGTTTATTGCTTATTGCTTGTATAGCGTAGAATCACCCAAAGGTATCGAAACGCTTCCAGACCTTAACAATTCACAACAGGACCGAGTGTTACAGGCATAAATTAACATAGTAACAATATAAAATATGTACCACAATTAAAATCAAATAATAAAACAACAATATAACACCATAAAACCAATACAGTACAAAACCATATAAATCACATAAGACCAAAAAAGAGACAACACACAATTCCCAACAGATCTAGCAGTGCTTCCCGCCAGAATGACCCTAACCTCACTCTTCCTATCAATCTGCCTCTGCCCACAGATAGGTTTTTAGATCCCTCCTGAATGTGGGTAGGTCAGGACTCTGTCTAAGACTTAGGGGAAGTAGATTCCATTCTCTCGGGCCAAGGACAGAAAAAGCCCTGCCCCCCCATTTTTTCAGCCGACTCTTTGGCTGTTCCAAACGGAATTGGCAGCTCCATCTAAGGGAGCGGCCAGTAACATGTCTATTCAATTTCTCACATAGATAGGCGGGTCCTAGCCCGTGAAACGCTTTAAAAACAAGTGTTAGAATTTTAAAACGCACCCTCTGACCAACTGGCAGCCAATGCAGGGCAGCCTGATGTCTCGCGGTGGGGCAGTGGCCTCTGAGATTTAATGCAAGCCTTACCGCCTGATTCTGGACTTTTTGAAGTCTCCTAATCTGGACTTGAGGCAGTCCAGCCAGGAGACCATTACAATAGTCCAGATGTGGAAAGACCAGAGCGCGCACTACCGAGATCCTCTCCAGATCTGACAGAAAAGGCAAAATGCGGTAAAGAAGCCGCATCTTAAAATGGCAGGTCTTGACAACCTGACCGACATATGGGATTAGCGTCAAGTCGCTGTCAATTAGGACCCCTAGTGTCCCCACCGTGTCGGCCGTCCGCGGGCACACCCCTGCCCCATCGGGCCATGATAACACCCAGTGTCCCTCAGGAATATTCCCTGATCTCAGAACCTCGGTTTTGGCCTGGTTTAGCTGCAGGTAGTTAGCTGCCATCCAGTTTTTTATGATCTCCAAACCTGCTACCAACTTGGCCTCCGCCTCTGGCTCATTGGTCGAGATTCTGGAGAACAACTGGGTGTCATCTGCATAGGACTGAAATCGAAGTCCCAGACTTGCGATCACCGCCAGCAGAGGGCGAAGATAGATGTTAAAGAGAAGAGGGGAAAGCGGGGACCCCTGTGGGACCCCACACGTCACCTTGATAGGCTCCGAGTAGAAGTCCCCCAGTTTCACCCTATACTCCCTCTCCTCTAAAAATGACTTAAACCATTTCAAGGCCTGGTCACTCGCCCTCGCCACCTCCTGAAGCCGTGTCAGCAAGATCTGGTGATTTACTGTGTCGAATGCGGCTGACAGGTCCAAGAGAATAAGGATTGAGTGGGCCCCCCGGTCCGCGTCGACCAGTAGATGGTCCATGACATCCAGCAACGCCGTCTCCGTCCCATGTTTGGGCCGGAAACCGGACTGCCACTTATCGAACAGATTGCCCTCCTCCATGAAAAGCTGCAGCTGACCACAGACAACCTTCTCCATTATCTTGGCTGGAAAAGATAGCCCTGTGATAGGCCTGGACTTCTCCGGGTCTTTAGCATGAGAAGGGTAGAAAATAGATTTAGGCTTGAGGGATGAGTGGACTATTGGAGGAGAGGTAGCTAGATAGAAAGCTTAGAGACCCATCATCTATAGATAAAAGACAGAATGTGTCAATAACATCAGCAGTATAGTCAAAGAGGGATGGGGATAGAATGGGTGAGGCAATACCCTTAGGGTCCATGTCTGGGGTGACTTTTCTTTCTCTTGTTTAAGATGATAATATCTTTTAAGCGTTAAGTTACGAATGTATCTGTCCTGGTAGTACTGCTTGAAAAAGGAGCATGGCTGCCATAGAACACGCAGCACGCATGCTTGGAAATGTGTTGCATCTTGGTGATGTCATTGCCCTATGCCGCTTTGCTCTCTGCACACCAAGCCTCTTTTTGGGATCATCCACCTCATGGCCATCTCTACCATCAGCGGAGACCAGCGAGGACCTTATGCTTTGCAGCACCATGAGCGGAGGCATCTGACGGTTCACTGCCCTTTTACAAAGACCCTGAGTTCCAAAACTTCATCAGTTGTGGCAGTAAATAGAGACTCACACAAGATATCAATGAACAACTTGTAAAAGTTTACTATGATGAAAAATTGTGATGAATAACATAAAGAAATGGTGTGAATAACAGATAAATAACACAAGTATTGATTGACAGAGATATTTGTTCAAAGCAATAACGTCACACTGCTGTATCCAATAGCAACCTGATAAGGGTATATGTGAACAGGTGCACAGTGGAATAGATCCTCAATACCTTAATACCTGTATTGAAGCACTTCCCCACTGAGGCCTCAGCACACAGACCACTGAACACAGAATACACAACAGTGAACACAACAATAAAAGTACAAGTTCCAACTGTATGTTCCTAAATGGCTCCCCCTAGAGTACAGTTCAGAGTGATACACAATGGTATAGCAGTAAGGCCTTGTGAAAGAATAAAGTATTGAAAGTTTCTCCAGTTCCAGTTTTCTTGTCTTCAGTTAGCTTAATTATACTGCAGTGTGAGGTGGTGCACGTATTTGAAATCCAAAATAGCAAAGGAAACAGTAACTGTAGAATATAGTGAGATTGATTACTTAGCTGCAAACTATCCCCACTTGTAATTCCTTCTGTGAGTGAACAGTGCAGTGCTGACCTTGCAGCATGGGGAAAAGGAAACAGAAAAACCCAGGATCCAGCAATAGATCTACAGCCGTGGGACTACAGGTCTCAGCGGCAGTCTGTATAGCAGGCAATCACTTAACAATAGTACAGTCACTACATGGGTAGGCAAATTCCTTCTCACCACTCTGGATCCCAACTGGCTGTGGACTCCGTCTGTATAAATGGCACCTCCGTGCCGTGCAGCTCCTCCCAGTATGCTGGAAGGCAGGTGACTTCAAAAGCTCTGAAGCGCTGGTTGGTTCTCCTGCCCGATCGGCAGGGCTACTCACAAGGATCCCTCTGAGGCAGGCGATCTTCTCTCTCTGCTGTAGGCCGCAGGATCTTTCAGCCCTGGGCACACACACACAGTAAGGTGACCAGATTTTTAAAATGAAATCCAGTCGCCAATCCAATCCAAATCGCCGACCGCCTCACAGCCTGTCAAGTCTTACCCTCCGGGCCCCCGGACTACTACTGGGTGGGGAGTGGAGGAAGATTACTTTGCCGGGGAAGGCAAGGAGATAAGCAGGTAAGGCTGGGACTTGAGCCAAGGCAGAAGAACATGTGAGCGGAGCTGAATGGGCATGCGTCGGAAACTGGAGAAATATTCCCTCCGCTCTGACCAGCTCATGATCATCAGAAGGGGGAACAGATAATGGAACCCCCCCCCCCCCATAGCTAGTGGGAGCGGCAGGGGGTGTGTAATTCAGATTTTTCTTTTTTAATTCTGCACTGACTGTCTTTGAAATTGCCCCAGCCCCAGTTCAAATCTAATCTTGGGACAAAACCGGGGCCAGACTTTGTCCAGGGACAGTGTCCTCAATCTGGGGACTGTTCCCTAAAACCGGGGATGTCTGGTCACCCTAACACACAGGCCTCTTGCTGGTTGTTGGATGGCGTCCAGAGAAAGAAAAAGCAGGTCACGTCTGTCCTTTTATCTGCTTACCCAGCAGGCTGTGCTGTGACTCAGCATTGTGGGTTTGTAGCTTGGCATTGTGGGTTTGTAGTTCCCAGCCTGATTTAACAACAGGAGTGCTTCATCATTGTCCTATATATCCCACAATGCATAACTGTTTTTCTTAACCAGAAGGAAATATCCTGATAAAGTTTCAATGGCCACTAGAGGGAGCCAAACCCTTTTCTAAAGAAACAATACATTTGTTAAAGGATATCTTTTGGTAGTAGACCTGTGCTACAGATGTTTTTAATAAATTGCTTTTACTCCTACACTTAGAGGCGCCTCTTCCTTTGTTTACTTTCAGCTGTGGTGGAATTCGGATTCTATTCCCACGTTGGTGGCAGCCCTCAGTGTATAGACTCCAACTCATCTTTATGATTTATGGACTTCCTATATATCCCTTTGGGTATTAGAGAGGTACCTCTTCGCTCCTCTGCTGTGGAGGCAGGAACACCTTGATACCAGCCATACCATGGTGGAGAAATTGGGCAGATTTTTTTCTGCAAACAACATCCACTCATAACTGAAAAATACATTTAGAATATAGCAACTCTTTACTTAGTGATATGTATTTTACACATATTGCAGTAAAAAATGGGAGTTGCCCTTGTCTATAATTGTAATTCTTATTAATTTGTGTTTAGCCTGGACAGTAGTCTTTTTTTATACACATCTTGTCTTTGAATGGCTCTGGAGCTGTTGGCTTCTGTGATCCTATAGTAGTTTATCACTAACATCCAGGCATAATGTCGGAAATAGGCAAGTTTAAATGGATAAGACGGGTGACTGTGTAATCTGGGGTTACACCACTTCATGAAACTTTATAACTTCTACTGTTTAGCCAAATGGATTTCTTGGAGGGCACTATAAAGCAATACATGAAGTACGTGACCTTATCCATAATAAGGAAATATGACTTTTTCCATCGGAAATTCCTACCGTGTGTATGCCCCATCAGAGGAATTCCATCGGAAATTCCGCTGAATTGCATTGGATTTTTTGCATAGAGAACATGTTCTCTTTTCCTTCAATTGAATTCCGTCGGAATTCCGATGTGAAGTTGGTCGGACAAAGGTCCGATCGTGTGTACAGGGCATAACAAAGCTGTTAATGCCAAACTTTAAACTGTGCACAGATACAGCCAGTACAATAGTAACAAGATCCTTTGAGCAATAACCACACAGTGCACAGAAGTGCTTTGTAAACAGAGTTGAATGAACTGATTTATTGTTCAGTGAGGATTATGCACGTTTTCCAGTCATATCTTTATTTGATGTTTTTACTGAACATGCAAGTCACACATTATGGTTGCTTAGATTCAAAAACTGTTCAATTACCTACAAACCACACACCATCTGTATACACGTATTGTATGACAAATCAGAATTTGCCTTAAAAGTATCAGATCCCACTTCTTTGTCCGATTCCTGGCACACTGCTATATCTGAGTCATTCATCTCTATTACCCATATAAATCAAACAAAAAAAGACAGCAAAATGAGAACAACATGACTTATTTCACTGAACACGACACTGTCGATTCTAAAGTAAAACACCAGATCATTGTAGCAAAAAAAAAAAAAAAATCCACATTTGTTATCACATCAAAGCCATCTCACAAACTTGTTCATATGTTTAATGGCAAATTATTGACAAACCACATGCATATGATGATTCCTGCCTTAAAGAATGATTTTGTTTCTAGCAGAGGTAAGTGGACAACCCAAGAAATAGACTGAAATGCTGAGCAGTGGATGACAGATTGAAATGTGAAGCTTTCACTAAGCTCCTGAGCCTGTGGCAGTATATGTGGGTGTTAAACTCCTGTGGATTCCAAAATAGGAACATGGAAAAAATAGCTGCTGAGCTGATGAGAACATGGAATTAAAAAATTCTGACGATTGCATCTAAGGAAGATTTTTCATTTGATATTCCTGTGAGCCATAATTAAGCAGCAGTAGAAAAAAATGAAAGTTATCCTTATAAAAAGGTTGTAGAAATTATTTCTGTTGCAAATCAACCAAATAAAATTGATCAGGAGCACATAATTGCCATGCAAAGTCCAATGGCACAAAAATCTATGATGCAAACCAGTCATAAAAGTTTCCAAGGGTAAAAAATTGCTCAAGAAGGTTTCACTCATGTAAATGACCACAGATGGCATATGGTATAAAGCAGGGGTCTCCAAACTTTTCAAACAAAGGGTCAGTTTAATGTCCTTCAGTCCTTCAGGAGGGACAGGTTGAGGCTAGTGGGGGCAGAAAATGTCCCGGGTCTAGCATCAGTGAGAATAAATATGACCTTAGGGTTGGTGGTCAGTGGGAGGGGGTGTAGTGCCCCAATTAGTAGGAATAGTATCTTATCATTGGTATCAGACGAAAAAATAGTGCCAGGGCAGATCCTGGGGTCACAGACACCTGGGTGCAGAAATATTTCTGGCGCCCCCACATGGGCGTGGTCATCTTACAAACTCCTCCCCTTTGCACATGTTTCTATGGCAACGACCCAAACACAGAGATTCTCCCCTAACGGTTCCTCTGATCAGGAGTCGGCTCACTCTGAATTGCCCATGGATGCTTCGCTGGGTAGAGTCCAGATCTGTATTCTGGCAATGACTCAATTCCTTTCTCCGCCAGGGATGGCACCAGGCTGTGTGGCTTTCCCTATGGTGGCGCAGGGCAGCGGGTTCTCTCTTTGATGGTGTTCTCTCAGCACTGTCCTCTCCCTCTGGAGTCCTGGGTGCACTTCCCTGAAAGCTTTCCAGGGTTCCTGGCTCTCTCTCCCATTCAGCTGTGCATGCTGTGTGGGCTGCCGTTTCTGTGTTACAGTGGGCCTGCCAGTCCTCGGGACTATATGTCCCACAATCCTCTTCTCTGCTCCTTTTTTATTCTATTTCTTCCCTGGCGATATGAAGGCAGGGGAAGAAACATAGTGGGCGGCTGTGCTGGCAAGCGCTGCTCACCAGTACAGCAGCGCAGGGAGAGGGAGGGGGAAAGAAGACCCTGCGACTGCAGTGGCGTCACTAGGGTTGATGTCACCCCCCTCCACCAACTATAGTCACCCCTCAATACAGACCGCCCTCCGTCAGTGCAGACTCCCCACTAAGTATAAACCCCTCCCTCAGTACAGACCCCCCCTCAGTACAAACCACCTCCCCTCCATTAGTACAGACGCCCCTCAGGACAAACCTCCCCCCTCCATTAGTACAGACTCTCCAGGACTAACCACCCCCTCCATTAGTACAGACCCCCAGGACAAACCACCCCCCTACATTAGTAAAGACCCCCCTCAGGACAAACCACCCCCCCTCCATTAGTAAAGGGCCCCCCCAGGACAAACCACCCCCCTCCATTAGTACAGACTCTCCAGGACTAACCACCCCCTCCATTAGTACAGACCCCCAGGACAAACCACCCCCCTACATTAGTAAAGACCCCCTCAGGACAAACCACCCCCCTCCATTAGTAAAGGCCCCCCCCAGGACAAACCACCCCCCTCCATTAGTAGAAACCCCCCAGACAAACCACCCACCCTCCATTAGTACAGACTCCCCCCCTCCATTAGTACAGACTCCCCCCATTAGTACAGACTCCCCCCATTAGTACAGACTCCCCCTCCTCCATTAGTACAGACACCCACTTCGATCTCCTCTGACAGGAGGGGCTGCTTGGGCAGGAAACAGAGCGGTGGTGACTGGCAGAGAGAGCAGCTGCGGCTGCGGCTGCAGTGACCAGCGGTGTCCAGAGAGACGCCGACAAGGAGGAGGAGGGAGGGGAGCAGTGAGCACTCTGGCACTTGAGCGCCCCCACCTCTGTGGTTCCTGGGTGAACTGCACCCCACGCACCCGCCTTGGATCGGGCCCTGACTAGTGCCCCCTTGTTGGTGTCAGTGGGAGGAACAGTGGGTCAAATCAATGGAAGAAATAGTGCCGCAAGGGCACTTCCATCCTATAGCCATTCCCCGTTTTTATAAATAGGCCATGATATATTTCCTCACATCTGTGATATATATTTATTAGTAGTATATTAATATTACAAACATTTGTTTGACTCCACCCCCTACCCAAAAAAAATGGATGAGCGATGCTTGGCCTGCACAGAGTCCTGAACTCAACCTGGTAGAACACCTTTGGGATGATTTCTCATCAACATCAGTGCCTGACAAATGCGCTTCTGGAAGAATGTCAACATTCCCATAGACACACTCCTAAACCTTGTGGGTAACCTTCCCAGAAGAGTTGACGCTGTTATAGCTGCAAAGGGCGGACATTTTGAACCCTACAGACTAAGACTGGTATGCCATTAAAGGTCATGTGTGTAAAAGTAGGCTTCCCAAGACTTTTGACAATATAGTGTATATATAGTACAGGATGCCACACCAGGGATGGGTCCTGGGCAGCAGGTATATTTCTCCATTATTATTATTATAAAGCGTGTTTGAGCTGGCAGAAAAAAGGGAGCAGAGAGATGAAATTACAGTCTGCATAGCTCATAAAGGAGAGCTCTGAGAGCTGATTGGAGGGAAGAGACACCCCCCCTTCACACAGTAGGTTGTTAATGAGCTGGAGCCCCCCCTCGTCCCCTTTTTTCTCTTGGTGTCAGGAAAGCTTATCAGAAGTGATTCATGCTGATAGCAGAGGAATGAAGCAGTCAGAAAGGACACAATAGTGGTCTTAAATAATATTATTATACAGTATACCGTATATACTCGAGTATAAGCTGAGTTTTTCAGCACATTTTTTTGTGCTGAAAATGCCCCCCCCTGGCTTATACTCGAGTCACCTTTTTGCACCTGATCCCCTGGATTTTGGAGACCCGGTAACGGCCGTTCATAGGTACCCTGGATCCCAAACTTGGCACACATGTAGCCCCACTCTTCCTATACAGGTGTGCAAAGTTTGTTGTCTAGGGGACCTAAGGCCGGGGAGCACTGATCTTTCAAAGCCGGGCACCCCTTTCATAGACTCCCATGTTAAACGTCAGTCTAGTCATGGACACAGTGAGGCATGGGCACAGTGAGGCATGGACACAGTGAGGCATGGACACAGTGAAGCATGCACATGGACACAGTGAGGCAAAGTGAGGCACAGTGAGGCATGCAGATGGAGACCCTAGGCTTATACTCAAGTTTTCCCATTTTTTTGTGCTAAAATTTATACTGTCCAGTTCTGGGCACCAGTCCTCAGGAAGGATGTACTGAAAATGGAGAGAGAACAAAGAAGGGTAACAAAGCTCATAAAGGGTTTGGAGGATATCAGTTATGAGGAAAGGTTGCGAGCACTGAACTTATTCTCTCTGGAGAAGAGACGCTTGAGAGTGGATATGATTTCAATTTACAGATATTAATACACATTAATACACCATACTGGTGACCCCACAATAGGGATAAAAAAAAATTCACGGGGTGGAGTGTAAAAAGACACGTGGCCACTCATTAAAATGAGAAGAAAAGAGGTTTAACCGAAAAACTACGTAGAGGGTTCTTTACTGTAAGAGCGGCAAGGATGTGGAATTCCCTTCCTCAGGTGGTGGTCTCAGCGGGGGGCATCAGTAGTTTCAAGAAACTATTAGATAAGCACCTGAACGACCACAACATACAGGGATATACAATGCAATACTGACATATAATCACACACATAGGTTGGACTTGATGGACTTGTGTCTTTTTTCAACCTCACCTACTATGTAACTATGTAACTATGTATAATATTCTCTAACTAAATAAAGATGTATATCTTTTTGTATACTTTATTCTGTGTATACTTTGTACTGAGCTAATAATTTGTTACTTTATTATGGCTCTAAAAAACGGATCCAGGAAACGCTGATAAAGGGAATCCAGCAAATATTGATATAAAGGGAGTTACAGTGATAAGACTGATCACTCATGGAAACGTTAACAGAGACATGCCAAAGAAAGGAAATATTATTCTGTTCTACATGCATGGTACAAATCCTTTCCCATGTTATTATACATATACACTATTCTGACAATTGTGACACTAAACGATAGTTTCCTAATAGCACTGGGTAAACAGGAAAATCATAGACACACTCGGTCTGATATACTATTGCTGGGCTAAGAGCAATGATAATGTAGCAAGTAGAATGATCTGTACAGATCAGTCATTTCTAATATATAGATAGATACTAGATGAGAAGAAAAGTAACCGCTCAGATGAACCAAGGAACTTTTACTCACTGGATCCAAACCATGGGTGCCGGCAATGCAATTAATGCAAAATTGAAGAGAAGAAGCTGGGACAGCCACACTCCAAAAACGTTCCTTTTTATTAAAACTGGTCACAGAACATCACACGACACAGCAAACAATCAGGAAAAGGCTAACGCGTTTCGCACTGTGCTTCAGTGCTTATTCATAGCTGATGAGTTACTCACTCACTCACTCACTCTGTTCTCTGTTCTCTGTTCTAATCGGCTAGGTAATTTTATGAGTTTGTCCCATAAAAGCCCTATACAGTAATTCCCCTACATACGAACATTCTACTTACGGACTTTCACAGATACGAACACATCCAATACTTTAAAGCTGGGCACACACCCAGGGCCGTCTTAATAGCATCATGGGCCCCTGGACAAAGTAATGCTCTGGGGACCCTACAATGATGACAGTGCAGGTAGCACCATTCCCAAAGGCCAGTACATGCGGATTCGCCGTAATTGCGATACTATCACAGACTTCCAATCGCAATCCCAGATTTTAACGGAGAAGTTCAAAGAAAAAGGATACCTCCCTCAAATACTAGAAAAAACTGCACTAGAAGTATCCAATATGGACAGAGACCAACTTTTGACCTCTAAGAAAAAGGCCCCCTTTTCAGGAGATTTGGCTTTCTTTTCAGGCTTTCATCGTCAATACCAAAGTATCGAGAAAATTTTTACAAAACATTGGCCCATTTTACTCAAAGACAATGATTTGGCCGCAATTTTACCCCCCAAACCCAAATTTGTTTATAGGAGGGCACCGGGCCTACGTAATATGATTGCCCCAAATGTACCGGACCCTCCACCTCGACCTCACACCTTCCTTGATGGATCTGGCTTCCATCACTGCACTAGGTGCAAATCATGTAAAAGTACTACTAGAACAAGCAGAAAAATAAAGAAATTCAAGTCTAATATTACACAAAGAGAATACACAGTTAAACCTCTAATAACTTGTGACTCACATCATGTCACATATTTATTAGAGTGCCCGTGTTCTTTACAATACGTGGATCGCACCACTAGAAAACTGAGAATAAGAATCAACGAGCACGTGGCTAATATTAAAAATGGTTTCCCTAACCATAGCGTTTCGAGGCACTTTGCCCAATGCCATGACCAAGACCCTAGTAAGCTTTCTTTTGTTGGTATAGACAGGGTTACTAGACATTGGAGAGGTACCAACATGACACAGGCCATTTCCCAGAACGAGACCATGTGAATCCATCGTTTGGGTACGATGCACCCGCAAGGCCTCAACATCGAACTGGACCTGAACTGTTTTCTCACCAATAACTAATGCAGGGTGTTGAGTTTTCTACTTAAATTTAAATCTTTATTTTATATTTTACATTTTTATTATATTCATCTATAATCCAATTATATTTTATACCTGTACCAATAACTTATCGTTATGGGTATTTTTACCAACTAATGTTTAACTTTGACTATATTTAATTTATAGCTAGCCTAGGGTAATTATGGTATGTAACCTATGTATCAATTTAAAGCCCACATAGGGCTAACCTAGGCATGGCAAGTATTAACATCTATTTATGTCTGTCTGTGAGCAACTACTTAATCCAGGTTCTCTGGTTCTATTATTGTCCCAATCTAGAAGTAATTTGTACACTTAGGGTATCCTGGTAACAGACACCCGATTTAGTTCATTACTGTAGTAGTTGTATTATATTTGTATGCATCTAATTTACTGCAAGGGGTCGTGACGGCTAGTTGCTGTATATAGCCTTTCAGCATCGAATCCGCCACTGAGGCTGTCATACGCTGCTCCCCGCCCATATCTATTGACGGACGTATAAATATTCCAATCCTAGCGTGGTTGGGTACGCTTCCTGAAGACGTTCATAACGAAACGTACGTCGGGCGGTACCCAACCACGCACGTCAATTCGTCACTTCCTGTATTCTCTGCACCGCTGGTTCCGATCATCACCGAGGTGGAACGCACGCTCGGGCAACAAGTGCAGCTCATAGCGCCCAGGATTTACCATCCGATCCCACGCGACAGAGCCTCAGTGCCGGGTTTGAGGCACCTCAAATAGTAAGCGGCCACTTGGCTCCCTCTGTAATAATTTTTCTAAATTTTAAAATAAACAAGTTACACTATGTTTGGCACCATTCTGTTTTTCATGCATCTACTGGGACAACAATGATTGCAACAACTATCACTGCCAGGACGCATCTGATCTTACAGGTTATCCTGTTAAAGCTTTAAATGTCTCCTTTTTTGGTATCAAACTAAGGGGCATTTTCATTTGGTAAGGAGCCATCTTATTCATTCACTTCGGGTGTTTGTCAGCTTTATGGGAGAACACTACTGATCTGATTGGAAGCACGCATCTTTCAATAAGTTTTGAGGACTATTCATGAGATTTCTTTCTTTTTTACAATTTTGATTTTTTGCATGCATTGGACTTGGTCCTATCTATTTACGTCACATACTACGGTTTTCACAGTAATATTGGATAATCATCAGCAGTAAGCACTACTGCATTCAAGGACATTTTTACTAGATCTTCTAGTATCTCTAGGTGTTTTTGTATTATATAATTTGGCACTTGTTATATTTATATACTACTATTCTGCTAGCGCACCCACCCCCCATATGTTAGACATTAAAGCGGGGCTTCACCCTAAAAACAATTTTCTAACATTACATTGAGCTCAGTCTCGACATTGACAGTATGCCGATTTTTTTTGCTGTACATACCTTGTATAGCTATTTTCTTAGCCGGCTTCCGGGTAGTGAATCCCGCGGCAGTGGGCGTTCCTATGCAGCAGTTAGTGATTGACGTGATGACAAAAACTACCCCCCCGTCGCATAATGAGCGTCACGAGTTGCCGAAAGAAGCTGAACGTTGAGTCGGTGCTATACGGCACCTGCGCACCGACGTTCGGCTTCTTTCGGCAACTCGTGACATGGCCGTATGCGCCGGTGGGAAGCTTTTCTCATCACGTCAATCACTTAGCCTGTGAATAGGAACGCCCACTCCCGCGGGATTCACTTTCCCCGGAAGCCGGGGTGGAAAATAGCGATAAAACGGTATGTACAAAAAAGAAGATCAGCATACTGTCAGTGTCAGAAGTCAGCCCATCATGGGGCCCCCAATTTCAGGGCAGCGTAGGCTTAAGGACCAGCTGTTTTGGGGAACTTGCAGGGGACCCCCATGCAGCTGGGGCCCCTAGGCAGCACCCAGGTGTGCCCTCTTATTAAGACAGCCCTGCACACACCCTCAGTTTTTTTTTTATTCAACCGAACTGGACGAAAAAAAACTGACAGATCGCCATCTCAACACAAGCAATGTTGGTGCAGCAATCTGCAATGCTGTGCGTTTGTGTTCCTACAGGGGGGCTCCCCCCACCAGAACACTGAGCAGTGCTTGCAGCCTTTGTCTTCAAGCACTGATCTTTGCTAGACTTACAAACAAGTTAAACTTATGAAAGAGCTCCCAGAATGGAACTCGTTTGTTAGTAAGGGACTTACTGTATGTTACTGTATGTTCCTTGGTTGACATTTGATAACGGCACCTTGTACTGTCAGGATACACTGATCAGTGGCTGTACAATTTTCAACATGTACCTTTGACAGAAGTTGATTAAACAATCATCCTCTGTTGAGAAGGGGAGAGCCCACACACTGATAGAACTTTGGTCAGTTCCTAGTGGACCAGCTGAATTTTGATCAATGCATGGCCAGCTTTATACTGGTAATCAGTGCACACTGGAAAAAAATTCCCTATACAATGGTGGTAAGTAGAAGTGGTGCATCCTTACATCGGTGGCTTGTGGAAAGAATACTTGTTACAGTGCAGTGCCCCCGGCTGTGTCACCAGCATTTAAACAATGCAGACACCATTAAATAAGAAATCAATCCACCATTGCTTATTTCTTAACCGGTTAAGCCCCGGACCATTATGCAGGTTAAGGACCTTGCCCCTTTTTAAGATTCGGCACTGCGTCGCTTTAACTGACAATTGCGCGGTCGTGCTATGTGGCTCCCAAACAAAATTGACGTCCTTTTCTTCCCACAAATAGAGCTTTCTTTTGGTGGTATTTGATCACCTCTGTGGTTTTTATTTTTTGCGCTGTAAACAAAAATAGAGCGACAACTTTGAAAAAAATGCAATATATTTTACTTTTCGCTATAATAAATATCCCCAAAAAATATATAATTTTTTTTTCCCTCAGTTTAGGCCGATACGTATTCTTCTACATATTTTTGGTAAAAAAAAATTGCAATAATCGTTTATTGATAGGTTTGCGCAAAAGTTATAGCGTCTACAAAATAGGGGATAGTTTTATGGCATTTTTTTTTTATATTTTTTTTTTTACTAGTAATGGCGGCGATCAGAGATTTTTATCATGACTTTGGGGTGTTGTTAAATTTACATACACTCCGCAATCGGTTCCCATGAACGGGTTGCGATTTTGATGCTGTAAATTCGTACTGCATCTAGTATGAACCGAGGCGGCAGTTTCACTTTAAGTCCACCAAAAAAACAACTATTAGTCAGCAGGACATAATTCAGAAGTGCACAAGGATTTAAAGTGTAACTAAACCCTCCTATCGTTTTTAGCCAAGGGAACAGCAATCTTGGCCTCTGTTTGATCTTCAACTGCCGCAATTTGATGGTTTGGCAGTTTGGTTGAGCGCACCAACTAATGTGACAGTTACATCCCGGCACGTTCTGAGAATGTAAGTGTTTTTTGAAACTGTTAAATCGATGGGTTTAGTTCTGCTTTAAATACAATTTACAGCCACCCACAACTACTTTGACTTTCAATTAAAACACAGTAACTGAGTAGCATAACTTGTAATTTGGAATTTACCTCTCCACAGTCCACACATGTCTGACTTCTCCCATGACCCCCATCTCGGCGGTGCTCCCACTCTTGGCTCCTCTCCAGACTCCCTCAGAGACTACAGACATGATATGGTCAGAGGTTGCGGACATGATACAAGAGATGGTTAGAGGCTGCGGGCATAGTACAGGAGATGTCAGAGGCTATGGGCATGATGCAGGGGATGTCAGAGGCTATGGGCATGGTCCAGAAGATGCCAGAGAGTGCGGGCATGGTACAGGAGATGTCAGAGGCTGCAGGCATGGTAAAGGAGATGGTCAGAGACTTAGGACATGATACTAAAGATGTTAAGAGAATGTAGACATGATACAGGAGATGGTCAGAGACTGCAGAAATTATACAAGAGATGGTCAGAGACTACGGACATGATACAAGAGATCAATGCCTTACTGTGCCCATCATTGCTGCCTTACCATGCCCTATTTGCAGCCTCACCATTATTGCCGCCTTACTGTGCCCTCATTGCAGCCTTACTATCATTGCAGCCTTACTGTGCCCATCATTGCCAACTTACTGTGCCCCTCATTGCCGCCTCACCGTGCCCATCATTGCAGCCTTACCATGCCCTCATTGCAGCTTCACTATCATTGCCGCCTTACTATGCCCTCATTGCAGCTTCCCTCACCATCATTGCAGCCTTGCTGTGCCCTCATTGCAGCCTCCCTCACCATCATTGCAGCCTTACTGTGCCCTCATTGCAGCCTCACCATCATTGCCGCCTCACTGTGCCCATCATTGCAGCCTCACTGTGCGTATCATTGCCACCTTACTGTGCCCATCAT
This sequence comes from Rana temporaria, assembly GCF_905171775.1. Classification (NCBI taxonomy): domain Eukaryota; kingdom Metazoa; phylum Chordata; class Amphibia; order Anura; family Ranidae; genus Rana; species Rana temporaria. The sequence continues at coordinate 81,107,106 of NC_053496.1, read as the reverse complement.
TGCCACCTTACCGTGCCCTTATTGCAGCCTTACTGTGCCCATCATTGCCGCCTCACTTTGCCCATCATTGCAGCCTTACCGTCACTGTGCCCTCATTGCAGCCTCCCTCACCATCATTGCAGCCTTACCGTGCCCTCATTGCAGCCTCCCACACCACCATTGCAGCCTTACAGTGCCCTTATTGCAGCCTCACTCACCACTGTTGCAGCCTTACTTACTGTGCCCTCATTGCAGCCTCAAAAGTCAGTGTGTGCATTAGGCACAGCGGGCATCTCCTGCTCCTGCTGTGTCATGGAGCTGAGTGTGAAAAGTTTGGCCGCGCTATGATAAAAGTCCCGCCCTCCTCCTCCTAGACCAGCTTGTGTGATAGACAGAACACTGCATCTATCACACGAGCTGGCCTAGGAGGAGGAGGGACTTTTATCACAGCGTGGCCGAACTTGTCACAAGTAAGCAGGAGGAGGGGGAAGAGGAGGGAGGAGAGCGCGCTGCAGCCCCAGGGCAGGCAGTCTACCGAGAAATGTCCCAGTATCCGGTAGGCCAGTCCGGCCCTGCCCCTCTGTGCCTGCAGCAGCTGCTGGAGAGAGAGGAGAGGAAGGAATCTGGGAAAGGGGCACACAGGTAGGCCCAGACAACAGATGGACGGGCGCTAGTGCTAGAACTCTCCCTGCAGTGCAGACGGAGGGATAAAGAGGAGGAGAAGCTGGCAGTGCTGCAGGGGGTGGCAGAAGAGGATCAGTGCAATAAGACATTACATCTGGTCCTCCAGCTTGGCAGGTGCCTGGGCCCCCCTTCTAAACTAAAGGGGCACGGCCCCAGTACAGGGCTGGCTGTACCACCTTATCAGCGGCCCTGGATTCATGCCCAGGAAAGCAGACAGTAGGAGTTGCATTGGAGCCATGCACCCAGTCCGCATTGATGTCAGATTGGGAGCAGCATTAATTTCTGTGCAGTCTATGCATGCCATTGACATGAATGGGATTGCCTGCACATGGATGCAGGGAACAACTGTGGATAAACATGGCCTCCACCGGTGCATTCTTTAGTATGCCCTGCGTAAATGAGACCTTTAACTTTCCTATCGTAGTCTCAGTACGCCCCGTGTGAACAAGGCCCTAAACTCACCCATTGATGTCTTAGTACGTCCTCTGTGAACGAGGCCTTAAAGTAGCCCATTGAAGTCTTAGTACGCCCCGTGTAAACAAGGCCTTAAACTCACCCATTGATGTCTTAGTACGTCCTCTGTGAACGAGGCCTTAAAGTAGCCCATTGAAGTCTTAGTACTCCCCGTGTAAACAAGGCCTTAAACTCACCCATTGAAGTCTTAGTACGCTCCGTGTGAACGAGCCTTAAACTCATCCATGAAAGTCTTAGTATGCCCCATGTAAATGTAGCACTACCCCCGTCTGCCCCTTAAGTATCCCTCCCGGCATGCACAGCGGGGCACCACTCCCACTGGGCTATTACCGAGGAAAGACACTCAATGACCTATGACTTGCCCTTGTTCCAACACTGGCCTGTGGGGGTATCGCCACCTACAGGCACCAGTGGGGAAATGCTCTCAGGCACAGCCACTGCCAGGACAGAGGCTAATTTAGAATAAATCGTACAGCCTGAGCCACATTATTGGCTCAGACACCCACTAAATTTAACATAGTGCCCAGTCATTTGGGAGCAGGGCGCTACATAAACAATGCCTTCAACTCACCTATTGAAGTCTTAGTACGCTCCGTGTGGACGAGCCTTAAACTTACCCATGGAAGTCTTAGTATGCCCCGTGTGAATGAATGGCCTTAAAGTGGATGTAAACCCAATTTTTTTTTTTTTTTTTATGTCACAATGTAGAGAATACGATTTTCTATAATCTGTGCCCAGTCTTGCCACACAGAGTTAATCCAGCTCTGAGCAATCCTCTTTTTATTGTTCAGGGAAATAAAACAGACTTCCAGTTAAAAACCAAAGTCCTTGCTTGAGTGACAGGTTATTTACATATCTCGTGCACTGCTTGCAGACATACACAGCTTCTGTAAAAAGTGCTCAATTCACATCCCCCTTCCCTCTTCCCTCCAGCTCTATGTATATTCTGATGGCTGTTGCATTTTCTCATGGCACTGAACTGTGACTCACCCCATATTTTGAAAACATTTAATCAAAACACAGGGGAGGGGATGTGAATTGCGCACTTTTTTTCAGAAGCAAGGACTTTGGTTTTTATCTGGAAGTCTGTTGTATTTCACTGAACAATAACAGATGATTGCTCAGAGCTGGATTAACTCTGTGTGGCAAGACTGGGCACAGATAATAGGAAACCTTATACTGTACATTGTGACATAAAAAAAAAATGTTTTGGGGGTTAAATCCACTTTAAACTCGCCCATCGAAGTCTTAGTATGCTCTGTGTGAATGAGCCTTAAACTCACCCATGAAAGTCTTAGTACGCCCCGTGTGAAAAGGCCTTAAACTCACCCATTGAAGTCTTAGGCCCAGATTCACGTAGATTGGCGCAAAAATGTGCGGGCGTAACGTATCTCATTTACGTTACGCCGCCGCAAGTTTTTCAGGCAAGTGCTTTAGCGTAAAACACCCGGCGGAATTCAAATTTGGCGGGTAGGGGGCGTGTTTCATTTAAGTGAAGCGCGTCCCCGCGCCGAACGAACTGCGCATGCGCCGTCCCTAAAATTTCCCAGTGTGCATTGCTCCAAATGACGTCGCAAGGACGTCATTGGTTTTCGACCTGAACGTAAATGACGTCCAGTCCCGTTCACAGACGACTTACGCAAACGACGTAACTTTTGAAATTTTTGACGCGGGAACGACGACCAAACTTAACATTGGCTGCGCCTCATATAGCAGGGGCAACTTTACGCTGGGAAAAGCCTAACGTAAACGTCGTAACTTTACTGCGTCGGCCGCATGTACGTTCAGGAATTCGCGTATCTAGCTAATTTGCATACTTGACGCGGAAATCGACGGAAGCGCCACCTAGCGGGGAAAAAAAAATTGCAGTTACGATCCGACGGTGTAAGAGACTTACGCCTGTCGGATCTAATGGATATCTATGCGTAACTGATTCTAAGAATCAGTCGCATAGATACGACGGCCCAGATTAGGACTTACGAAGGCGTACATGGCGCTGCGCCGTCATAAGTCCTTTGAGAATCTGGGCCACTGTACTCTCCGTGTGAACGAGATAAAAAGTTACAATGACCGTCATTTTATTCCCTCAGGTGTCTGCTAAAAAAAAACATATAATATTTGGGGGTTCTGGGTAATTTTCTAGCAAAAAAAATTGATTTTTACATGAAGGAGAGAAGTGCCAGAATAGGCCCGGTATGGAAGTGGTCAAACTCACCCATCGAAGTCTTAGTACGCTCCTTGTGAACAAGGCCTTAAACTCACCCATCAAAGTCTTTTTACACCCCGTTTGAACAAGGCCTTTAAGGCCCCGTACACACGAGAGGATCCATCCGCTGAAAAATCTCAGCGGATCGGTTTCAGCGGATAGATCCCCTGGTGTGTACGTTCCAGCGGATATTTATCTGCGGATATTTCCGAATTCCAGCAGATAAAAATTTGTAGACATGCTTACAAATCTATCCGCTGGACTCGGCACCAGCGGATCGATCCGGTGGTCTGTACAGACTCACCGGATCGATCCGTCCGAACCCATCCCTCGCATGCGTCGTAATGATTCGACGCATGCGTGGATATCCTTATATGACAGCGTCGCGCACGTCGCCGCGTCATCATCGCGGCGACGGCGCGACACGTCACCGCGATGGGAATTCGGCGCGGATTTCAATCCGATGGTGTGTACACTCCATCGGATTAAAATCCGCAGAGGATTTATCCGCGGATACGATCCGGCGGACCGTATCCGCGGATCAATCCTATCGTGTGTACCAGGCCTAAGGGGTCATAAAGCTTCAGGTTTTTTTACCTTAAAGTGGAAGTTTACCCGAAAAAATAATTTTAAGATTAGATTCATGCTCATTTTGTCTAGGGGAATCGGGTGTTTTTTTTAAAAACAAAGCAGTACTTACCGTTTTAGAGAGCGATCTTCTCCGCCGCTTCCGGGTATGGTCTTCGGGTCTGGGCGTTCCTTCTTGATTGACAGTCTTCCGACGGTTGCATCTATCGCGTCACGATTTTCCGAAAGTAGCCGAACGTCGGTGCGCAGGCGCCGTATAGAGCCGCACTGACGTTCGGCTTCTTTCGACTATTCGTGACGCGATAGATGCGACCGTCGGAAGCCTGTCAATCAAGAAGGAACGCCCAGACCCGAAGACCATACCCGGAAGCGGCGGAGAAGATCGTTCTCTAAAACGGTAAGTACTGCTTTGTTTTTAAAAAAAAACTAGCCGATTCCCCTAGACAAAATTAGCATGAATCTAATCTTAAAAAACAATTTTCGGGTGAACTCCCGCTTTAATGCATCCTATGCATTAAAGCTTGGGTTCACCCTAAAAACAATTTTCTAACATTACATTGAGCTCACTCTCGACATTGACAGTATGACGATTTTTTTTTTTTTTGTTGCTGTACATACCTCGTATAGCTATTTTCTTACCCGGCTTCAGGGTAGTGAATCCAGTGGGAGAGTGCGTTCCTATGCAGCAGTTAGTTATTGACGTGATGACAAAAACTACCACCCCCGTCGCATAAGGAGCATCACGAGTTGCCAAAAGAAGCCGAACATCGGTGCGCAGGCGCCATATAGCGCCGACTCCACGTTCGGCTTCTTTCGGCAACTCGTGACGCTCCTTATGCGACGGGGGGGGGGTAGTTTTTGTCATCAAGTCAATCACTAACTGCGGCATAGGAACACCCACTCCTGCGGGATTCACTACCCGGAAGCCGGGTAAGAAAATAGCTATATGAGGTATGTACAGCAAAAAAAAAAAAACTTGGCATACTGTCAATGTCTCAGCCTCCTGAATGCCTGGAAGCCGCTGCTCCATGGGCAGGCACATTTCAGAGACTGACGCTATGTGAGCTTAGGGGGAAATACTACAAACTTTATTTATTTTACTAAATAGATGACATGGATGTTGTCAGGGTATGGGGGGGGGCTGTGTGCCCCATAGAACAAGCTCCTAGCTTATGTTTGAATTCTTACAGGCATGTCAATGGCGCAGGGTGATTTTACAGGCCTGAGGTGAGTGGCCATGTGGGGAGTGTGTCATATGACTAGCTCCCTCCTGTATCCAGTCAGGTAAGCAGTACATTCACCTGAGTTGTAGCCTGGTAACTGACCCAGCTCACCCTCCCCTCCATCTCACACACACACACACACACAGCACTGACACCACCTCAGCAAACACCGCCAAGCCCATTGCTGTGATTTGCATGGCAGACACTCCCACTTAGCGACGTCCCGTTCGATACCACGCCCCCTCTGAAGCTCTCTGAACGGGGATTGAGGCTCGTCTACAGTGTGCGAAAGCGCACCCGTGACGTCTACAGGCAAGAAGTAGGCGGGCTCGGGCTGCCAGAAAAGTAACGCGGTGACGCAGGAGGCTTGGAGGCTGTCAGCTGCGCCCTGTCGTGCTGTCGGCGGCCGCGTGTGTGTGAGCCGGGGGAAGGGACAGCGAGTGTCGGCATGCTGGGGGTGAGGAGGATGGGCAGCGGACGGTGAGGGAGGTGACGCCGCTCCTGTTACCTGGACGCACACTATCTCCCCCCCCACCCCCCATCTGCTGCAGGATGGCAACCCAACACCAGCACAGGGGCGCTGAACCCCCGGACTCCCGACAGCGCACCCCCGGGGACAAGGAACTGCACAGGAACGACAAGTTACTCAATGGCTGCGTCCCCCTCTCGCATCAGGTGGCTGGCCATATGTATGGCAAGGATAAAGTTGGTGTGTATTGCTGAGCTCAGCATCCTCCTCCTAATAGGTGTGTGTGTGTGGTGGGGGGGGCTCATCCAGGTGTGTGTGCCAGTTGGTTGTGCCACCCAGTTGGTCAGGTGTGCCAGCCAGGTGTGTGTGCCAGTTGGTCAGGTGTGCCAGCCAGGTGTGTGTGCCAGTTGGTCAGGTGTGATAGTGTGCGCCACCCAGCCAGGTGTGAGTGCCAGTTGGTCAGGTGTGTGTGTGTGCCAGTTGGTCAGGTGTGAGAGTGTGCGCCACCCAGCCAGGTGTGAGTGCCAGTTGGTCAGGTGTGTGTGCCAGTTAGTCAGGTGTGAGTGTGTGCCACCCAGCCAGGTGTGAGTGCCAGTTGGTCAGGTGTGCCAGGTGTGTGTGTGTGTGTGTGTGCGCCAGTTTGTCAGATGTGAGAGAGTGCGCCACCCAGCCAGTTGGTGGTGTGTGCGCCAGTTGGTCAGGTGAGCATAGGCTTGACCCAGCCAGATGTGTGTCTGACAGTAGGTCAAATGAGCACTGACTTGATCCAGCCAGGTGTGTGGGTGCCACCCTGCCAGTTGGTTGTGTGTGTGTGTATGCGTGCGCCAGCCAGGTGAGTTTGTGCTCACTTGAGTACCACCCGGCCAGGGGTGTGTGCACCAGTGGGTCAGTTAGCCATAGGCTTGACCCAGCCAGATGTGCGTGCCAGTTGGTCAAGTTTGCATGCCACCCAGCCAGGTGTGTGTACCACCCGGCCAGGTGTGTGCCAGTTGGTCAGGTGAGCGCAGGCTTGGTGCACCCAGCCAGGTGTATGTAGTCTTGTAGCTCACACAGGTTGGGTCAGGATGTTGCTGGAAATGAGCCATGGCTGGTAAGGCGCCCATTTCTTGTAGATGATCCCTGAGTTGTATGGAAAGAACAGGACATGACATTGGCTTTATATGATGTGTCCTCTGATTTGTGCTCCTTTTTAGTTACTGTTGTTTGGATGGATTTGTCCTTATCAATTCTACATGTATATTATTTGAAGACTGCTAATTGTATTTTCTGAACAACACAATATAGCCAAAACAGGTTTACCTTTTGAACAGGGTAGGAAAAAGTTTAAACCTCTCACGGGTGCAATGCCAGGCTCTTGCGCACACACTGCTTGTAATTCTGTGCGGGCTTTCTGGCTCTGTTCTGAGAACTACAAGACGTTTGCCACGGTGGTAGATGGGACTTGTAGTTTTCTTCAGATTCCTATGAATGATGCAGCTGTGCAGGTTCTGTTGTCAAAATGTGACCGTGGGTCAGGGGAGGGTGTCTGCTGTCACATGGAGGGGAGAAATTGTAGATGAAGGAGAATGTTGCACATTACACCCTAAATATGTGTAAAAGTTTAACCTGTTCCAAAAAGTATACTTGGATTTTTTATTTATTTTTCCTGCCTGTATGCCATTTGGGGTATTCTTTGGGTCAGGTGTCCTACTAGGAGAGTTGCCCTCGCCTCTTGTTCTGGTCACACCTGTAAAATTTTGACTTCCCGTCAATGGGTGCAGGACAAATGGAGGGTGAGTCTACATAATGGGGATAGATGGCAACCCAGACCAGACAGTGGCGCTGTTCCTTCTCTACCTAAAATATAAGAAGTTTACCTATACTTCACCAATGTATACAAAGTCACGTATACGTATTGCACGTTGGTCACTTTCTACTCACATCTCCCACCTTTCTTCTCCCCCACTTTCTTTTTTTTTTTTTTTTTTTTGTCACGTTTTTGTCTTTTTTTTGTTTGGTGCTTGCACTTTATGTGTGGCGAGTAGGGTGCTGATCCTCGGGCCTGCTCCGGAAGTCGGTGGACATGGCCTTCTGGCTTAGTTCGCTGGCTCATATGGGGTCTCCCTTCGGGGGAGCCTCACCGAGGAGGGTTCTGTTTCGGCAGTCTGTCTGAGGATGTTGGGTCCTTGTGGCTTCGGCTGCTTGGGCCAAGATGGGTCCATATGGCTTCGACTGTATGGGCCACAGTTAAATAATAAAAAAAAAAAAAAAAAAAAAATGTATACAAAGTCAGATGTGTGATCCATTGTTATGATGAATGTCATTGAAATAAGTACCTCCTGAGCCTGTCATAAGTGTTGTGCTGGCTGAGACGCACTCTTCACCTGACTTGTCCTGAGATTATCTTTCTCGCTGTTTAGTCGGCAGATTTTATAGCTGAGTGTAGGTGGGAAGGAGCCATGTACTGAGCCCTGAGTAAAGTACAGGATCTTGTTGATATTAGGTTTTAATTTTATATAAAAATTTTACGTGTGAACAATCTTGTGAAATGGAATTTTATGCTTAAAGTGACACTAAACTCTGAATTAACCACTTGACCTCCAGAAGATTTACCTCTCCCTTCCTGACCAGGCTATTTTTTTTCTATACGGCACTGCGTTACTTTTAACTGACAATTGCGCAGTCATGCAATGCTGTACGTAAATTACATTTTATATATATATTTTTTTTCAACAAATGACTTTCTTTTGGTGGTATTTGATCAAGTGTGTGTGTGTGTGTGTGTGTGTGTGTTATTTTATTTTTTATATATAAACAAGAGTGACAATTTTGCAAACAAAACAATAGTTTACTTTCTGCTATAAAACCTATCCAATAATGTAAAATCTACTGCTACATATTTTTGGTAAAAAAAGTGTATGTATGTTTTGCACAAAAATTATAGCTTTTACAAACGTGTGTGTGTGGATAGATAGATAGATAGATATCCCCATCTTATCTATTTTCTAATTTTTAAACTAGTAATGGGAGTGACTTATAGCGGGAATGCGATATTGCGGCAAATGATCACACACTAACTGACACTTTGTGGGAACCAGTGACACTAATACAGTGATCAGTGCTAATAAAAATAAAAATATACACTGTACTAATGACTGCCTGGGGATCACTGTTGCCAACCATCAGTATTTTTACTGGCAGCCAGTAAAAAACGGTCACTTTTGTCCTGGCAGTAAGTGGAAAAGGTTGCCAGTATAAAATATGGCTTGTCTGGAGCCAGCCAGGACCATCCAAGTGCCTGCTACAGTGTGTTTGGGTGGTCCCGACGGGAAAGGATTTGGCAGAGATGGTGCCTGAGCGTGTTGTGTGGTGCCTGAGCGTGTTGTGTGGTGTCATTGGGGAAGGGAGCAGAGCGGTCCGGCCAGAGCCTAGTGTGTGGGTCTGTGGGATGGGAGGAAGTCCCTGAGCCACTTACTATATTGAAGATAAAATAAGAAATGTGCTTTTTACCCTAATATCGTCCTTAAATCACATTGCTTATCGCATATTGTACCTGTTTGTAGCCTGAAATTTGCACTTACAACTGTAATTTGGCAACTTTTGGAAATGCCAGTAAAAACATAGCGGTGCCAGTAAATTTTGGGTGTTGTGTCAGTAAATTTCAATCTGGTAGGTTGGCAACACTGCTGGGAATGGGTTAACATCTAGTGCAATCACAGGGTTAAATGTGTGCCTAACCAGTGTTTGTACTAAGGGATGTGCTGGATTTTATTCCCTGCTTTGCAGGGAAATGAGATCCGACACATCCCTGCTGACAGGACAGAGTTCTGCCTTGTTTACATAGGCAGAATTTCATCCTTTTGCGGTCCTCTATTGGCCAGCACCCGCTGATTGGCTTCTGCTGTGACTAATCGCACTAGAAGCAGCACACGCACTGCCACCCCATGCGGAACTGCAGAATCGCGCGCATATATATACGCAATTTTGCACAGATTGGCTGCCCTGTAGCATTAAATCTGCTATAGTGCGGCTGTGAACTGGTTAAAATACGCTTTCTATTCAGCTATGGACTCCAAAAGCACTTTATAAGATTTGTAGTGTACACAGAGAAGTGCACGTGTGTGTGTGTGTGTGTGTTGTTTGGGAGGATCTTAAGAGGGAAAAAACTACAAGATGAAACCATTTCATGAAAAATAGATTACAGGACCATTAAGTAGTGGATGCATTTGGATGTGTATTTTTGGAGACCAGGGATATTGTTTACTGTCGCTTTGCAGCAGGCGATACATCTTACACTCTGGTTGTATAGATCTCTATTGACTCTGTTTTTGGGTATTCCAAAGTGTGTTTTGGGTTTTATTTTATTTATTTTCTGGAAGGGAAGGCCAGCTGTGTGAGCCAGTCAGTTTGTTGTCATTCTTGCTGTAGGTGGATTGATGAGTGAGCCCCCTCATCAGTGCTCCTCTCTTCACTCTTTTCCAGCTCAGTTGAAGTCCCTGCCTTGGGTTTTACAAATCTTTTTTGGCTGGAAAAAAAATACATAAAAGTATACAAACTGTGTGGGTTTAAGCCTCCTCGCAGCTACACTTGAGCTGCCTAGTGCAAATCAATGCATGTAAATAGTACTTGTTCAGCGTCGCTTTTGTATGCCGCATGCACAGAGCTGGGAGGCCTTGGCGATAAGCTTGTTGACACTTGGAAACTCCCCAAGTACTCATGTCTGACAGTACTGGCTGTTCATAGTATGACGACGTTTGAGCATCACTTGCTGTACGGGCCAACATACACATTACAATCTGACTGTACAATCGACTACCAGATCATTTACCAGAACTATGCAATGTGAGCACCTGACTAACCACTAATGACCAGTTCTTTTCTGGCACTTTTTATTTACATGTAACCATCAGTATGTTTTGATAGAAAATTTCTTAGAACCTCAAAACATTGTTTTTTAAAGCAGAGGCCCCGGGGAAAAAAAAATGGATGTTGCAATTTTTTTTTTTTTGTTACACTGTATTTACACAGAGGTTTTTCAAACACAATTTTGTTTAGCAGAAATGCACTTTTTTTTTATCTTTTGCGCTATAAACAAAAACAGAACGACAATTTTGAAAAAAAAAAAATGCAATATTTTTTGCTATAATAAATATCCCCCCCAAAAAAAAAAGAAAAAAAAAAATATATATATATTATATATATCAATTTTTTCCTCAGTTTAGGCCAAATTCTTCTTCATAGTTTTGGTAAAAAAAAAATCGCAATAAGCGTTTATTGATTTGTGCAAAAGTTATAGCGTTTACAAAATAGGGGATCGTTTTATGGCATTTTTATTAATAATTTTTTTTTTTTTTACTAGTAATGGCGGCGTGACTGCGACGTTATGGCGGACATTTTTGACACCTTTTTTGGACCATTGTCACAGCGAATAGTGCTATAAAAATGCACTGATTACTGTGAAAAGGACACGGGCAGTGAAGGGGTTAACCAGGAGGGGGCGCTGTAGGGGTTGTGTACCCTAAGGGAGTGTTCTTACTGCGTGGTTGTGAGTGTGATGTCGCTGGTCGTCGTACCCTTACACAGGGAACAGACTATTGGTGACAGCCACACTAGGAAGGCTTGTTTACACTCACCTCTCCCTGTTCTTCCTCTCTGTGACCCAATTGCGGGACACCGGCAGTGATTGGGTCCCGTGGGCGTGGTCACGGAGACCTGGACCAGGTCACAGGCGCGCTCGCGACCCACGGCTGGGCTCTTAAAGGTGTCGTACAGGTACGTGCCCAGCCATGCCCTTCTGTCGACTTATATCGGCGTGAAGGGTTCATTAACTGGTTAAACTCAGTGGAGACGCACGCAAATGTGAATATATTATATCTTTTAAAAATGAAAGGTTTGAAGCTTCCTTTCTTCCCTTTTTTTTTTCTCTTCATGTGATTGTGGCATATACAAAATTGAGATCGGGTGATGCTTTTGGAGCGGAAGTGATGCGCATTAGCTGGTTTATTTTACCAGCATAGAGTTCTGGTGAGTCCAACTAGTAGTTACATAAGTGAAGTTAAAAAATGACACAAGTACATCAAGGGGATCGTTCAATTCTATATACATAATCCTATACCCACAGTTGATCAGGAGGAAGGCAAACAACCCCAGCAAAGCATAATCCAATTTGCTCCAGCAAGGGAAATTCCTTCCTGATCCCCCGAGAGGCAATCGGATGTTCTCTGGGTCAACTTTACCTATAAATGTTAATATAACTGGGTACTTTGTACATTTAGGAAAGTATCCAGGCCTTTCTTAAAGCAATCTACTGAGTTGGTCAGAACCACCTCCAGAGGGAGTCTATTTCACAGCTCTTACTGTGAAGAAACCTTTCTGTTTTTAGAGATAAAATCTCTTTTCCTTCAGACATAGAGTGCCCCCCCCCCCTCTGTGATGAGCTTAAAGCAGGGGTCTCAAACTGGCGGCTCTCCAGCTGTTGCAAAACTACAAGTCCCATCATGCCTCTGCTTGTGGGAGTCATGCTTGTATTGGTCAGTCTTGTAATGCCTCATGGGACTTGTAGTTTCGCAACAGCTGTAGGGTCACCAGTTTTAGACCCCTGCCTTAGTGAACTTTTTCATTATACACTTTATGTATTCACCCTTATATATTTCTTCCTGTTGATCATATCCCCATGAAAGGTGCCCAATGTGACACCGTATTGGGGGAGGAACTGGATCAGTGGAAGTTTCATTTCTGGGTGGACCTCCCACTTTTCATGAGAATAAATTCAGCTCCTCTAAACTTTCCTCATAGCTGAGCTCCTCTATGCCTCCTATCAGTTTGGTTGCCCTTCTTTGTACTTTCTCCAGTTCCCCGATATCCTTTTTAAGAACTGGTTCTCAAAACCGAACTGCATATTCCAGTACTTGTGGATTGGACTGGCTGTTTGGTGTATACCTAAAGGTTTTATATTTATTTTTTGTGAAGAAGCTTTATTATTTCACTACTTTTGGGACTTTCTTTTAATTTGTATGAACTTCGGCATGTCTTGCGCGTGTGTATCTATTTATTTTTTTGAATGTCCCATATTGCACTTGTATACTAGTTTATATATATATATATATATATATATATATATATATATATATATATATATATATATATATATATATAATCAATCAATCAATTTTGAGAAGTGGTAGAGGGTGTTGGCACATTAACGGATAGTGCTGTCAATTTTAGAGATTTGATTATAGTTCAAAAGAGGATAGTGGCTTTCTTTTTTTTTTTTTTTACATTTTGGTTAATTTCTTGGTGCAATTCTGTTAAAATTCCCCTGAAATGCTTTAGTGAGAATGCAGCCTAATTGAGAAACATGTTTATTGTGCGGTCTAATAAAAAAAAATGTATCATTGGTTACATACTCCTCCCAAGTATGCTAGTCTGTCTCTAATTTTGTTTATGCACAGTGTGGAGGGGGAGGGGTGGTAAATGAAATAAAAAAATTCACTCTTTTGTTGTCTTTCACCATTCAGGGTAATAAGTTTGCTGCATAGCATTCATCCCTGGGTTTATGTTCTCATCTTTCAAATGCTCCCCTACCTCCATGTGACCTTACTATCTGTTTTTCACAACAGTGATGAGTTGACAGATTTTTTTTTTTTTTCCAGCATTCACTTATGCAGTTCTGGTGATGCTGTTCAAACCGTATCCTCCTGTAACCCGTGGTTCAACCTTTGCTGTGTACAGGGCTCTTCATTGTTGTAGTGTGTTTTTTGTTTTTTTTTTGTTTTTCCTCTTAGATTTATACTTGCTTAAGTGGCTGCATCAGTCCCCCAGCGCCTCTGCACTGAGAACCGAGGTTTGAACACTGCCAATCGTTCGGTTCTCACAGCTCCCCCAGCAGAAAGCTTGTGACTGTCGATCACAAGCTCGGTCCCCTCCTCAAGCGCTGGCTGACAAGGGGGTGAGAGTGGCCGGCTCAGGCTCTCAGCAGCTCATTAAGCCGGTTGTTGGTCCAGGGATCTGCCAGGTCTGGGTGGATCACGACTCCATGGTCGTGATCATGCTGGGCATGGGCTGACTCAGCAGAGAGGGGACTTTAGCTCGCTCTCTGCTGATAATGGGTCAAAACTAACTGCACTCCTATCTATGGGTGCAACGGATCAAAAAACTCACGGATCGGATCGATCCTCTGATCAGAGTCACAGATCGGATCCTTTTTCGGATCAGCAAAAGACTAATCTTGTTGCACCCACTGGAGTTTTAGATTTCATAGTTATTTTCAACACAAAACGAAGCTTGTATGCTTAAATACAGTATATGTAAATCTGACAGACTGTTACATGTTAAGACTTTATTTCCATAGACAGTTTTACAGCCACTTTTCTGAGCGTTTTTTTGCAGCTTAAAAACGGCTCTCCATGTTAGTCTATGGCCTCATGCCCACCATGACGTTTTTGAGCTGTAGATGGCTGAGCCATTTTTAAGCTGCAAAAAAAACAGGACCTGAAGCTCCAGCTCCACCTTTAGCCTAGGTTCACACTGCTGAGAATTTAAAATCGCGGTAAAATCGGTAAAACCGCGATTTCGGCCGCAATTTAATGTAAATCGCGGCGCGAAATCGCAAAAAGTAGTACAGGAACTACTTTTTGAAATCGCAGATGCGGCGTCGCACTGATTAGGACAGTGCCATTGCCGACAATTGCCGCCGATTTGAGATGCGATTTGACATGTCAAATCGCATCTCAAATCGTTCCAAATCGTACCCAGTGTGAACCAGGGCTTAATCCTTTTTCATATGTAAAAAGGCAGATTGTCGTTTTGTTAGTATGCCTTGAAATCTCATTAGTGTGAACCTAGCCTAAATAAACAAGTGTGAATAGGCCTCTAAAGACAAGTACAGTATAGGCATTTGGGCCTTTACTTTTACCTTTTTTCTACTGATGATTGTTCTATTCACTTTAGCAGACCTAGCAGGTTCAATTGATTTGGACTTGTTAACTACTGTTTTTTTACTGGTGTGCGGTAATGAAATGTGTTTGTGCTGCGTTTTCCCATTCAAGGTCCTTCACAACCAATAAAGCAAGTGTGATGTACATCAAAATGCTTTTATCCAGTACAAAATGAGAGGAACTTTTGTGTTTTTTTTTCTTTTTTGTTCATATTTCCTCTTCAGGAAGCGTAACCACTTGCTTACTGGGCACTTTTACACCCTTTCTGCCCAGGCCAATTTTCAGCGCTTTCACACTTTGACAATTGCAACGCGGTACCCATATGAATTTTGTATTTAATTTTTTCACGCAAATGGATCTTTCTATTGGCACTAAATCACCAGTGGGTTATTTTTTTTTTAATTTTTTTTATTTTCTTCTAAACAAATGTAAAAAGACAATTTTGAAGATATTTTTTTTTTTTTCTCATAGTTTTGGTATACAATTTTGCAAACCAGTAAATGTTTTATTTATTTTTTTCTCCTGCACTGATTTAATGCCCTGGTTATCATTGCCTATGTCACTTTAACACAAGCCGGTTATCGGCTCTCGTCTTCTCTCCACACGCTGTCGGCATAAGGAAAGAAACGCCAGCTTAAGTTTTACATCCGTGATCAGCTGTCATTGGACCCAGCTGAGCACGTGTGATAAAGGGCAACTGTAATTGGCCCTTTATTTGATCACGGGAGAACGTCCATGTGCGCACTCCCTAAAAGGTACTCCCGCGCTGTAGCTGTCTTCCAGCTGTAACACGGGCAGTAAGTGGTTAACGCTGAACGCCAGATATATATTTTTTATTCAGCCTTGCTTGATATCCAGAGGGCTCCTGGGGTCAGGTTCCCTGTGTGCAGAGGGGGAACCAAGAAGATCACAGCTGTCCATATATGTGTGTAGTGTCGCTGATTCATATGATTCCCCCCCAACATCCCCAGTGATCCTCCAGATATCCAACATGGACACTTACCTTGAGCGAAGCTGGACCAAGCTGAGTTTGCAAAAAAGATCTACTGAAATTAAATGGGTGCGCTTATCTCTTTATAAATCAATATTTCATGTGTGTGAACTTGAAACCATTTCAGATTTTTGGACACTTCTTTTTTTTTTTTTTTTTTTCCCAAAGATCTTTTGATCATTATATTTTGTGGCATGTAGTATTAAAGATCAGTTTGCACGTTTATGTATACATTTTTAGTTGATGCATCAGTTATTCTGATTATTTTAAAGAGACCAGCACACCCGCTTTTATGAATTTGGTTTTGCGTTCACACAAATTTAAGAGTAGTGCACATGTCTTGAGGGGGGAGGGGGCAAGCAGGAGGGTCAGGACACTCTACTTTGCAGAAAAAGCTGTGTTAGTGGGCAGCCTGACTAGAGGTAGACCGATATATCGGTCGGCCGATATATCGGTCGGCCGATATATCGGTCGGCCGATATATCGGTCGGCCGATATATCGGTCGGCCGATATATCGGTCGGCCGATATATCGGTCGGCCGATATATCGGTCGGCCGATATATCGGTCGGCCGATATATCGGTCGGCCGATATTTGGCCGTTTTTGTGAAATCGGCATCGGCCGATTAGCGGCTAAAGTGTCCGGCCCGCATGGCCGCCTGCCCTGCAGTACTGACCCCACTCCCATGTATCCGATTCCTCCATCTGCACGGCCACCACAGAAGGGACATAGATTTCACTGGCATCGCGCCGCCAGCCGTGCCCCGCCCCCTCCCTCGGCTTGCTGTATTAGGGACAGGGAAAAAACAAACAATCATTGGCTTACAACTGCTGCCTGACTAATGTAACTCCCCCCAGCAGGAATGTCTTCCTTCCCTGCTGGCATTACACCAAGTTCTAAACAATGATTGGCTGATCAGCTCATCAGCATGCACCTAGCCTATTAGGTGCATGCAGATAGATTTGGATTATGATACCAGCATGTATGGAGGGTAAGTTGCCCAAATTATGTGCTACTGTGCCCCCCTGCAGAATTTATTAAAACTCCTTTTAAAAGGGAAACCTGGCTGAGGCTGGCATTGAGAAAATGGATGAGGATGACTTTGGGTGGAAATGAGTTACATTGTGGAGATCCTTCTCACAATGTAACTCTCATTCCCACACAGTCATCCTCATCCATCTTCACAATGCAACACAATCATCTTCATCCCCACCCAGCACCATCCACCCCACTCCAACGCATCCCCTGCACCATCCATCCCTTTCCACAACACATCCCCACCCACGCCTAGCACCATCCATCCCTCTCCACAACGCATTCCCATCCACCCCTCTCCACAATGCATCACCACAACGCATCCCCACCCACGCCCAGCACCATCCATCCCACTCCACAATGCATCCCCACCCCTCTCCACAATGCATCCCCACCCATGCCCAGCACCACCCACCCCTCTCCACAACGCATCCCCACGCCCAGCACCATTCATCCCTCTCCACAACACATCCCCACCCACGCCCAGCACCATCCATCCCTCTCCACAAAGCATTCCCACCCCTCTCCACAACGCATCACCGCAACGCATCCCCACCCACGCCCAGCACCATCCATCCCACTCCACAATGCATCCCCACCCACCCCTCTCCACAATGCATCCCCACCCATGCCCAGCACCACCCACCCCTCTCCACAACACATGGCTGTGAAGGAGGCGGGTACAGAGAGGTGGCTGTGGAGGAGGCGGGTACAGAGAGGTGGCTGTGGAGGAGGCGGGTACAGAGAGGTGGCTGTGGAGGAGGCGGGTACAGAGAGGTGGCTGTGGAGGAGGCGGGTACAGAGAGGTGGCTGTAGAGGGGGTACAGAGAGGTGGCTGTAGAGGGGGTACAGAGAGGTGGCTGTAGAGGAGGGGGGTACAGAGGTGGCTGTAGAGGAGGGGGTACAGAGAGGTAGCTTTACAACCACCTCTCTGTACCCCCCTCCTCCACAACCACCTCTCTGTACCCCCCTCCTCCACAACCACCTCTCTGTACCCCCCTCCTCCACAACCACCTCTCTGTACCCCCCTCCTCCACAACCACCTCTCTGTACCCCCCTCCTCCACAACCACCTCTCTGTACCCCCCTCCTCCACAACCACCTCTCTGTACCCCCTCCTTAAAATGACTAAGATTGTATTTTTTTTCTTTTTTTAATAATTATGAGGTGGCACTGATGGACACTGATAGGCTAAACTGGTGAGCTGCATTGGTGGGCACTGATAGGCTGCACTCCACCTCTCCACCCTAAACAATAACCTCCTCCCCAACCTAGATTTTCTGAGATAATAAAAAAGAAAAGAAAATCGGCCTAAAATATCGGCCGCAAATATCGGCCTAAAATATCGGCCATCGGCCGCCCCAATTTTGAAATATCGGCATCGGTATCGGCCAGAGAAAAACCCATATTGGTCGACCTCTAATCCTGACACTCCTGCTCGCCCCCTCAAGAGGCTTTCTCCACACCAGGGAGAAAGTGTTGCATTACTGTGTGGAGTTAGACAGAAGAACAGGAAGTGAGGATTTCTCAGAAGAAATAAGGACATTTAAAAACAAAATGGAAGGATGAGGTAAGTGAAGGAGGACTACACTAAAGAAGCTATTTAGGGAAATAAAAAAATACTTTTACAACCCCTTTAAGTTGTAGTAAACCGCACCAAAACAAATTGCTTCCATCTTTACCCGTCTTCCTTCTGGGTTTGCAAGCTTCGGCTATATGAATGGCCGACCCACGATGACGTCTCTTCTGTGCATGCGGGAGCCGTGGCACTGATTGGATAGCACAGTCCATTCAGAGCCCAGTGCACATGCGCTGGTGACATCACCGGCTGCTGCCGTAAAGACGCACCATTTAGGAGCCATATACTGTACCTTTGTGATTGTGTTAGGAAATGTTAGGAAATGTTCTCTTCCTGTTTAACACAGTGTGTGATGTCTGGGCATACAGCCAAGATAGCTAAAGTTGCTGATTGGAGGAAAGACACACACACACCCCCTCTCCACATAAGCAGAGACTCTGAGGTGTTTTGTAACAGGGCCAGCTCCCTCCTAATTTGTTTATAGCAACCTCCCCTGACAGAAATGTCAGGCTGCTTTTATCTGACATGTCTGAGAATTTGTTAGGGGTTACAGGCTGATAACAGAGGAATGGTGCAGGAGAGAGCTACAGGACTTGGCTATTTGAAGAGAGATAACAAAATACTGCAGATATATGTGCCCAGCTCAAATTTCATGAATTGGATTTACATCCACTTTTTTACATCCACTTTTTTTTTCAGCAAGAACTCGTCTATGTGGTCTTTTATTGAACTTGCTGGTATCTTCCCAACTATAGAAGTTGAACTAACTGGTCTAATAGTTGCTTGGAAAATACTTTAATACCTTTTTAAATTTAGGAACCACATTGGCCCTACGCCAATCCAGTGGTACTATTCCAGTCATTGAGTCTCTAAAAAATCAGATGCAATGGCTTTGAAATGAGAGCTCAGTTCTTTTAGGATCCGTGGGTGGACTCATCTGGTCCAGGTGCTTTATCCACCTTTATTCTGTCAAAATATTTCTGACCCGTATCCCTTTGAGTCACTGTGGATCATTTGGGGCTGTGCCAATACCACCCCCATTTGAGCTCCCCCATGCTCCTTTGTATACACAGAGCTGAAGAAAGTATATAATGCATTCACCTTCTTTGTACCCAGTCGCCCCCTCTAGATTGTTTTGTAAAGGGCTTACACCTGACGTCCTAGGATAAAAAAAGTGATTGCTTGAGCTGGGAGCAGACAGATCACTGCTGCAGTACCAATAGGCCAAGATGAGGTTAATTAATGTGTTTTTTAATTTGTTTGTGCTAAATGCATAATTGTGCAAAATAATGCTGTATAATCATTCTGTAGAGGGCCCTTTCTTGTGCAAAGGTTTAGAGACAAGGTGCTGACATACAGGATATTAAGAAAACTTCCTTTCATGTGTGTTGCACATTTAAGTGTACTTTTTTTTTTCCTGTCGTGTCATCCGTGCTAGCTGATAGTTAGAAGTGGCTACATGCAAAAATAAGAGAATAGAGCCTCATTCACAGGGGTTCTATAGCAGTGTGAATAGGCCATTTGTTTATGTAGCTGAAACCACCTAGAACTGCGTGCGGGCAACTAGTAAAGCTGGCCATACAGTGTTTGTTTTGTTTTTTTGTTAATTTTTTTTTTTTTTCTCGCTCAGCCAGCATTACAAAAAAATTCCCCCATCTATCTACACAAACAAGATGGATGGCGGAATCTGCAGGTGAAAATGCAACACCTTTTCTTGATGCCGATAAGGCCCCTTTCACACTTGTGCGACTTGGGACTGCAAAGTCGCATGACAAGTCATAATCCACTAATCTGACGTTGCAGCGTGAGGTCCATAGACAGACATCGCTTCAAGTCGCAGAGCAAAATCATGTGAATTTCACTTCGCACAAGTGTGAAATCAGCCTAAGCAAGATGTATATTATACCAGGATAGCTTGGGCTCTACACACAGGTCTGTACCATCCACCCTTTCTCCCCTAGCCTGTTGCCTGATTGCTTTGTGTCTCTTTTTGTGTGTGTGTGTGTGTGTGTGTGTGTGTTACAATGAAGCATCATTGTTTTACAAAAGTATGGCCGTGTACAGCCATTCACTTGTAAGGCAAAGCTGTATGTGGCACCTTCATCTCATCTCCTTAGATGTGGGAAAGCACTAGAAATATAAAATGCTGTAAATGTCCATGGGCAGGACCCCTAACTGAACTTTTCTTATGCTCCCATGTGTTAAATAAAAGCAATTGGCTATGCAGTATGTGTTTTGAAAAGTGCAAAAGCATTCTAGTTGATCCTGCCAAAAGTCCAACTGGCTTGTAAGTTTGGGCCAGCTTGCCTCAAACTAATATGGATGGTTTTTTTGTTTTTATGTACCCCGTACATCTCTTCTGTAACCATCAGCTGGATTTTAATATAGGCATGGTTGACATATGAAAATTGGATGCATTTTGAACCGCACCCAACTCGCATAACATGTGAATGGCTTTCAGTAGAGTTCACATATGTTGGGGGCTGCTGTGGTCCGGAGTCATGTGTGTTTTTTTTACACTTGGTTTGGGTGCGATCTCAAGTAAAAATTGGCACCTGAACTGGTGAACAAAACCGCACCAGACTCCTTTTAAAAACCTCCACTGGAACCGTGGTCGGACATATGTGAACCGAGCCTTAAGGTTCATTTATTCAATAAAAAGTTATGTAGTTGACATTTGACCATGCACAGGGTTTGAGTAATCGGTTATACTGAGATGTTGTTGACATGGATTTTCTGCACTGTCTGCGAGGCTTATCACCATCTACAATATACCCGGCCCACATCTACTGATGGCATCAATTTGTAAAAATATTATGTCTAACCATATAACTCAGCTGACTTCTTCTTTCCTGTAGTGTAACTGCTTCACTTCATGTGAGCATATAGCCCGATTTGTAAAATGTTTCATGCATTGTGTGTTGTATCTTTTGTTTGCCTGATGGAAGTATAGAGTGAGTGTGGTATGTGTATATCTCCCCAACAATGTGGCTTTATACTTGTAAAGAGTGTGTGTGGTGGTGTCTAGGTGAAGGTGTAGTTTTTTTTTTCCTTTTCTGTTAAAGCCAGTAACAGAAGTACATTGCAGCCATATAGTGGGTATAGAAAATCACCCCCCCACCTAATTTTGTTGCTTTGCAGCCTAACATGAAAACCAACACAATTTTTGTTTTTATCCAGCTGTATTTACTCAAGGCATATTATAACATCCAAGTGAAAGATCCAATACCAACATGTTAGAAAAAAAACTGTATCGCTGGACCCCACTTCAGATGAGGCTGATAGCCTTAAATTATGCTTTAGGGCAGGGGTAGTGAATTTAAAATGCACGGGGGTCCGGTCGGAATTTTTCTTCTTCTAGCGGTGGTCAGAGTGTCATATTGGTGCTATGACTCCACATCATATCCTCCACAGCGCAGCCGCCTTTGCACGTCACAGGCCCCTAATCTCAGACCTCCATAACAGACTGGTCCCCTCCTTTCACATACCGGTCCCCCCTCACAGACCCCTGTGCTTATAACAGCACAGCACTCCCCCCCCCCCTTCCCACAGAACCCTACCTTATTCACACAAGACGTGCAAAGCAGCGTGGCCGCTCTGGACAACAGGCGGGACTTTTCAAGTTAAAGGTTAGTGATTGATTACTGGGACCGCCCCGCTGAGTAGCAATTAATCACCTGCTTTTTAACTTAAAAAGTCCTGCCCTTTGTCTAGAGTGGCCATGCTGCATGCCTTGTGTAAAAAGGAGATGGGGGGCAGTGAGGTGATACGATACCAAAGGGACAGACAAACCCGTGCACATCGCTCCTGACATGCTGTGAACATAGCAGCAGGCAGACGAGCCAGCGGCGGGTAGAGGAGTGGAACACACAGGCAACTATTTGGCGAGGCTGCGGTCCGGGAAGTATGGCTGCTGGGGCCAGAACCGGACAGCGGTCTGCCATTTAGTGATGCCTGCTCTAGGGCAATGGATCAGTTACATTATTAAAAGTCCAGGCGTAAACATTTTTAAGACAAGTCGTTTGAACATGGGGAGAGGGCTGGGAAGTTGTTGGCCTACCTGGAGCATTGCGAGAAGAGACCTCCAGTGGTGATTTCACTCGGCTCCCCTGGTGATGTACTTATGATGGAGCCTACTCAGGTATTGACACTTTTCCTGGACTTCTTTGCCGCTCTATATGCCACCACAGCTCAGAGTGACACCACCTTGATGGAATCATTCCTTGCTGAGCTGCCAATCCCTCAGTTAACCGAGGAACAGACTAGGGAGCTAGAGGGGCCCTATTGACAAAAGATGAAATCTGCAGAGCAATAGCTGAATTCCCCAGGTCCAAATCTCCAGGCTCAGATGGTCTGCCTGTGGAGTTTCTCTATTTACTCGGACTTACTGGTCCCCAGGCTACTCGCATTATAAAACTCCCTATTTGAAAACTCTGAACTCCCAGCCTCCATGAGTGAGGCTACAATAGTGCTGATTCCCAAGCCTTGTAAGGACCCGGATCTCCCAGAATTGTATCGCCCCCATCTCTCTGCTTCAGGTGGATGTCAAGATACTTGCAAAGGTGCTTGCCATCCGCCTCAATACAATTATCTTGTCACTAGTACATGGGGATCAGGCTAGCTTTATGCTGGGCAGGAACACTTATTTTAACCCTGGGAGACTGTTTATCAATCTACATGCGACGCATGACAACCCGGGGTCCAGGGTGATCGTAGCCTTGGATGCTGCCAAGGCATTCAACTTGGTTGAGTGGAGATACTTTGGGACCTGCCTGGACAAGTTTTTGGTTTAGGTCCCAAATTCATAAAATAGGTCCAGCTTCTTCAAAATCCAGTGGCAAGAGTTCTGGATAATGGGTGGCCCTCGGAACAATTTCCCCTTTTCTAGTGATACGAGACAGGGGTGTCCTCTGTTGCTGTACGCACTGGCGCCAGTATAGCAGTTGCTATACATACCCGGGGATAGTGGGACTACAACGGGTGGGAGGTAACGGAAAAAATCAGCACTTATGCAGGTGACACTGTATTGTACCTCGATGACTCGGGCAACTTTTTACCACTAGCTTTTGCCTTGATAGTACGCTTTGAAGCATTCCCTGGTCTTCAGATCAATTGGGACAAATCCCAGATACTTCCCCCCCTAGACAACTTCCCACCACCCAGAGATAGGGCCATGCTTCCATTGCAGAGGGTAGACACCATCAAATACTTGGAAATACTGACTACCTGTGACCCAGCAGATTACATCTTGTTTAATATAACACCACTATATGAAATGCTTAAGCAGAAGATGAAGGTATGGGCTCGTCTCCAACTGGGAGTGATGGGCCGTATAATACTTGTAAAAATGGTTTTGCTGCCAAAAAATGTATACATGATCTGGCACTCACCGGTGTACTTGGCGCTCAGGCATTTCAAAATACTGGAAACCTTCCTTAAAACCTTTTGTCTGGGGCAACAATAGGCACAATCTCCCATGGCGTAAGTTAAAAAACCTGACTGACCTTGCTGGAATGGCACTGCCTGATTTTAATCCACACTATCTCACAGCCCAATTGTTGGAAATCTATCATATGGATAAGGTAGACCGAGAGATTTCCTTAGTGGCGATGGTGGGATGAGGGATAAATGACTGACTGACGTTCTCTATTGTACCAGTATAGAAAAGTGTGGAGTATGGCCTCTGCCAGGTTGCACATCATATCACCACATAGCTATACCTCTCTATGACATAACGCATCCCTCTCTCTATGACATAACGCATCCCTATCTGAACTGAGTGTGGAGCTCTAGGGGAATATTTTTTTTTTTTTTTTGAAAAATATTTTTATTGAAAAAATTTTCAAACACAGTACATAGTA
Source organism: Rana temporaria (assembly GCF_905171775.1). Lineage (NCBI taxonomy): Eukaryota > Metazoa > Chordata > Amphibia > Anura > Ranidae > Rana > Rana temporaria. Next base: position 81,083,102 of record NC_053496.1, on the reverse strand, counting down.
CAATTAGACAGAACTAGACAGAAAACAGCTCAACGTCCTAAACACTTCAGGAGAAAAAGCTGATACATCAAGGATAGCAACTTCTGCAATGCAAATACGAGGTCTGGTTAATATCTGCGGTGACTGACATATACAAGCAGAGTGGGGGGGAGGGAGACCGGAAGATATGGGGAGGTGTCACCTCCGAGACCGTGTTTTAACCAGCGGTTTCTGGTTCCTCCACCCAGACCCGCCAAACCTTTTCATATTTTTGCGGACACCCACGGTTGGCGTATGTGTCTTTATATAGGGGAAGACTGGTATTCACCAGGCGTCGCCACTGCACCAGGGATGGGGGCGAGGGTTTTTTCCAATGCATGGCCACGTTCTTGCGGGCGTAGAAGAGTAATAGGCTAACTAAAGTGCGTTTTGCTGAGGTCCGAACCAGGTTTTCAATTATGCCCAAAAGGCATATCTCCATAGTTAGAGGCAAGTGAGTCCCCGCAATTCTGTTAGTCAGTTCTAGGACCGCCTCCCAGTAGTGTATCACCTCAGGGCATAGCCAGAAAATGTGCGGAAAGTCCCCCGGGGAGTCGCCACATCGCCAACACTCCTGTGAATGTGAGGGGTTCATTTTGTGTAACCTGTAGGGGGTGAAGTATGCCCTGTGTACTATTTTGTATTGCACCAGTCTGTCACGAACCGACACAAGCGTAGTGAAGGGTAGGTCCCAAACGTCATCCCAATCGTCTGCGTCTAGTGTGGGAATGTCAATTTGCCACCTGGCCCGCAGCCCGTCAAGGGGAGGGAGGGACACAAAGAGTAGGTAAGAGTATAAGTGCGAAGTGGGTTTCACATCACAGTGGAATCTGAGTGTCCTCTCCAACTCCGACTGGGCCACAATACAGGAGGACAAAGGAAACTGCGCCGAGAATGCATGGGACAGTTGGTGGTACCTGAAATGATAGTGAACGGGCAGATTAAAGTCGGACGATAGCTCAGTAAAGGGCCTCAGCGCATTTTGCGAAACTATATGGGAGATTAATTTCACGCCGTACTTTGTCCACGCAAGGGGATCCGTCAGTTTGTATATTTGATCTAAGGTAGGGTTATTCCAGATCGGGGCATTTGGTGAGATTTCGGTGGGCTTACATTTTTCAATGGCCAGGCCAGTCCGCCACGCCCGCAGGGTGGTGAGCATAGAGGGGGTCAGAGGGTAAGGCGCGCGGGGGCCTCGAAACAGCAGACACCTAAGGGCCTCTAACGAGCCCACCACCGACGCCTCAAGGGCAGTGGAGGTGTTCGTACCATCCAGCCGCAGCCACCAAGCTGCCGTGACCAGCTGGGCGGCGAGATAATATTTGTAACAGTCCGGAAATGCCATCCCACCCTGCGTTCGGGGTCTCATTAGGGTAGATAGCTTATACCTCGGTGGGGAGTGCCCCCAGATAAAGGAGGAGAAAAGTCTATTTAGTTTAACAAAAAAGGACTTAGGTATCCACTGCGGCGAGTGGCGGAAGAGATAAAGGAGTTTGGGGACTATTTTCATTTTGAGAAGATTCACCCTCCCCCATACCGACAGAGGGAGGTTACCCCATGCCTTAAATTTTGATTGGGCGTCTGCCAAAACCGGGGAGAGATTCAGGGGAATAAAGTCAGAGGCCGAAGTTGAGACAAGCACCCCCAAATATTTGAAAGTATCCACCCAGCAGAGGGGGCTATCTGGGGGGGAGGTAGATTTGGCCGCCTGGTCTATCGGGAACAGGAGAGATTTGGACCAGTTCACTCTGAGTCCAGTGACCGGAGCAAATGTGTCTAGCACCAACAAGGCACCCTGCAGGGAGGGGCCGGCATCATTCAGAAAAAGCAGCATATCGTCGGCGTATAGGGCCACCCTCTCCTCCAGCAGACCCACTCTGAGCCCCTTGACGTGACGAGATGTACGCAGCGCCTCCGCCACTGGCTCAATGGCGAGGGCGAAGAGGGCCGGGGAAAGGGGACAGCCCTGCCTAGTGCCTCGAGAAAGTTGAAAGGGGGCCGAAACCGTACCGCCCAAGCGCACCGACGAGGTGGGGGCCTTGTATATGACCTGCAGCCACTTTATGAATAGTAAGGGAAATCCCATTCGTCTCAAAGTCTCCCATAGGAAAGGCCACTCGACTGTGTCAAAGGCCTTTTCTACATCCAGTGAGGCCACAGTCCTTGTTCCTGCATTTACGTGTCGGGTATGAATGTTGGTAAAGAGTCGCCTGAGATTAACATCTGTAGACCTCCTGGGCATAAACCCTGTCTGGTCGGAGTCTATTACAGTAGGTAACATGGGGTACAGTCGCAGAGCGAGTAGTTTGGTAAGTACCTTAAAGTCGGTGTTTAGCAGTGCAATAGGGCGGTAGGAGGCACAGGAAGTAGGGTCCTTGGGAGGTTTATATATTAGTGTCAAGTGGGCATGATACATAGAGGCAGGGAGGCCGCCCTCAGCCAAACACGTAGTGTAAAGCTGAGCCAACATGGGGGCCAGGAGGCCCACATGGGCTTTGTAGAAATCGAGTGGGAGTCCATCAGGTCCTGGCGCCTTGCCAGGTGGGAAGGACTGGATGGCAACCTGAACTTCAAGGGCCGTAAATGGTTTTACTAGGGCCTCCCTCTCCTGGTCAGAGAGCCAACCCAGCACCAGGGGGTCAAGCAGGTCGTCAAGTGTCTCAGGCCGGAAGCCCGCGGGTAACCCAGAGGAGTAGAGGGTCCTGTAGAAGTCGTTAAAGGTCTGCAGTATGTCTTGAGGAGAGGACACAGTCCCCCCTTCCGGGGTCTGGAGGAGAGATATGGTTGTGAGAGGTTGGTCGTGTTGGGCCATCATGGCCAGGAACCGGCCATTTCGGTCACCCTGTTCAAATGCCCTCTGTTTTCCCTTATGCATTTCCAGGCGTGTCGCTTCCGTTATGTGCAAGTGTAAGTCGCGCTGGGCCGCCATCATCAGATCAAAACGATCTGAGGAAGGGTCAGTATTATATGAGTCAGTGCGGTCCGCGACCCGCTGCTCCAAGTCCACCAACTGCGCCGAGTGTTGTTTTTTTACACTAGCTATAGCTGAGATGTACTGTCCCCTTGTATACGCCTTGAAAGTGTCCCAAACTACGTCCGGGGAGGCCGTACCAGCATTACGCTCCCAAAAGTCAGTCAGCAGGGGGGATACAACTTCAGCTATGTCTGGATGATTCACCCATTGGGCGCCCAGCCTCCAGAGTGCGGCACAACGTGAGGCCGGAGAGCGAAGCACTACTAGTAACGGGCTATGATCCGACAGACCGCTGGGGAGATAGTCCGCCTCCAACACATCCGCTAACAGTGCAGGGTTGGAGAAGGCCAGATCTATCCGGGACGCGGTCTTGTAGGAAGCAGAGTAGCAGGAATATGCACGCACATCCGGGTGCTTCCACCTCCAGACCTCCTCCAGGCCCACCGCCTGAGCCCAGGCCAGTAGGTCGGAGGACCGGGATTTTGGCGGAGTGGGTCTATCTAGTTCTTGGGACAGGATGGCATTAAAGTCTCCCATCATTATGACCTTCCCCGGGCAGAACGGTGCAATCTTATCTAAAACATCATACAATAGGGCAGAGGAGAAGGGGGGGGGGAATGTACAAATTGACAACAATGTACCTCTGCGACCATAATGTAAAAACGAGGACCACATATTTACCTAGGGGGTCTGTACGGACTTCTTCAATTACACAGGGAAAATTCTTATGGATAAGGACCGTCACCCCCCTAGCATACGTGGAATATGTAGCATGTATCGCTCGCTGAACCCAGGGTTTTTTAAGGGTCAGGATCTTGCTGCCCATGAGGTGAGTCTCTTGGAGTAAGATAAGTTGTACAGGGCGGGACTTCAAATACTGGAATAGGGTGGCCCGTTTAAACTTGGAATTAAGACCCCTGACATTCCAAGAGAGAATGGAGAAGGAGTCAGGCGGGCGGTCAGCCATCTGGCAGGGGGGGTGGAGGGAGGGCAGGGTACCAAATTAGGAGCATCTCGAGACACCCCAGGAGCAGCAGGACCTCGAGCACAGTACAAATCATGACAGCAAAACTTGCGCAGAGCACCATCCTTACAGAGCAAAAGACATTGAGCTTAACATAAACAGTGAACACATAGATTAACAAACTTCCCAGGCACCGGGTGCCTATCCGACTATGTCCCACCTCTCCAGCAACTGCTGGAGGGGTGGGAATAGTTTTTCCCCAAACAGGAACAGTCAAAAACATAGGGTGTAGATTAGCCCTTAAACTGGGGCTCTACACGACATCCGCGAGGCTGCTCTCATACAGCAGAGGCCTGCGGTCAATGTTCATGGACACAAAGCCCAAGTAAAATTGGGCGCAAAAATAGAGCAAAAAATTTCAAAACAACAAAAAAAAGAAAAAAAAGATATAGATCTTGGACAGAACACAAGTACAGGTGGGGGGGGGGGGGGAGTTGGCGGCTTCGCGTGTCTCAGTCCTTGGAGTCCTGAGTAATGCGCCTTCATGTCGGCGCGCTGAGCAACCAAACTCCATGCAGTAGTATGTGCAGATTCCCGGCCTGAACAGGGTATAAGGGCCAGAGCTCGGGGGGTAGTGGCACCCGGAAAGAAAAGCCGCGGTAAGGGAGCAAAGGCAGCACCGTAGGATGAAAAAAAAAAAGGAAAAATAAAAAAATAAGATGCAAAATGTAAATAAAATGTATGTCTTCTCCCCGCAGCGACAGGATCAGGGATCAAGGGGAGTATCATCCAGCAGACATCAGATATTTGTGACACAGTGGAACACAGGAGGGACACATATCAGTTCATGAGGACGATGGAGGGGAGGAAAACAATCTCCATCGAGATCCATGAGACCACATTCTGCTACCCCAAAAAAAACAGTGATAGATCCCCACCACTTCGGGGGGGGGGGAAGGGGTTGCCCGGGGGAGAGAAGAAACTGGTCGCCATACTTGCCACGAGGTATGCGTCATCCGCGGGCCTCCAGCCACGACATAGCCGCCTCCGGATCTGTGAAAAAGCGCGTGCGATCCCCATCTATCACCCGCAACTTGCTAGGGTAAAGCAGGCTGAATTTGAGGCCTTGGTCTCTCAGACTTCTGCGCACCTCGGTGAAAGAGCGACGCTGGCGTTGCACCTCTGGAGAGTAGTCCGGGAACAGCATGATCCTGGCTCCCTCAAACATCAGATCCCTCTTTTCCCTGGCAGCCGCCAGGATGCGATCCCTGTCCCGGTAGTTAAGTAGGCGAAGCAGGAAAGGCCGCGGAGGGGCCCCTGGGATTGGAGGTTTAGGAGGGACCCTGTGTGCCCGCTCGACCACAAACGTGGGTGGCATAGCTGGTAGGCCCAGCAGGGAGATGAGGAAGGTTTCAGTGAACTCCGCAGGCTTAGGGCCCTCCGCCCGCTCCGGGAGGCCCAGGATCCTGATGTTCCTCCTGAGCCTATTCTCCGTGTCTATGGATTTCTCCTGCAGGGCTCTGACCTGCATCTGTAGGGCATGGAGATCCCTGGAGTCGGCCCTGGTAGAATCCTCAAGCTGAGAGATGCGGCCCTCCGCCTCAGCGAACCGGGCCCTGAATTTGTCCATATCATGCCTAATAAGGCTTACATCCGCCACTAGATGGTCGATCTTCACCATCACTGAGTCCCTTCCCTCCTTGATCGCTGCCAGGAGTTCAGCATGAGAGGCGGCTTGGGATGCCGACGGATTAGGCAGGGGTGGAAAATCAACGGACATCTCCAGGGCTGAGAGCCTCGTGGGCAAGATGGCCGTCGCGGCCCGGGCTCCAGGCGTCGAGGACGAACGGAGCTTGCCCGGCGACAGCGGAGGGGCTCTCGGGGTACCGGGTGTCTTCTTCCGCCCCAGGGTGCCTGCGGAACGGGTGCTGGGTGTAGGAATCTGCGCTGAAAGTTAGTCAGGATAAGGGTAAGAGCGGAGCTCAGCTAACGCACGTCTGCTCCCTTTCACATCCCGGCCACGCCCCCTCTAGGGGAATATTTTACTTGTCCCACATTACTCATAATGGGAAAACTGAAGTCTTTTGACAGTCTAAAATCTGAATTTACACTACCGAATCAAATGTTCTTCAGGTATATACAGCTCCGCCATGCCTTCCACTCACGGTTCCCCTTTAGATGACCTCTCCTTAAATAATAACCCCTTAATGGCAGCTATAAAATGTCCTGATCCTAAGAAGTTGATATCTCAATTTTACACTATGTAACACTCCTGCAGGCAACTACGTCAGCATATGCCCTGAAGTCCAGGTGGGAGGGGGAGGTGGGCTCTATAGAGGATGACGAATGGAGTGATGCCCTAGACACGTGCAAATTAGTGTCTCCTAAATTGTCGGATCGTCTAACCCAAATCTTTATAACGCACAGAGCATATCTCGCACCGCTCAGAATATCTATATAAGAGCAGTCAATCTGCCACTTGCCCAATGTGTAGCCAAGCTGTGGGTACATTCTTCCATTTATTGTGGCAATGCCCCAAAATTCAGACATTCTGGGCGCAGGTGGTATGGTTCTTGCATGACACAATGGGCTCTCCTATAACTCTTCAGCCAATGCCGTGTCTCCTGGCAATTTTTCAGGACCCAGAGTTCAATAAATTCGCCAACATATTCCTGCATGAAACTCTTTTCTGCACAAAAGGTCATGGATGAGACCCAATCCACCAGAGATTTCACATTGGATAGCGGAAGTCAATAATGTTTTGCGTTACAAGAAACTTGTATACTCTCATACAGGGTGCCCCTCCAAGTATGATACGATATGGGATGGATGGCTCAAAGCATCTGAAACCTGCATTTGACCGGACTTGGACACGTATGATCTCCTGGGCCTTTTTTGGTCTCCCCACCGAATGTGTACACTAGTTGGAGCCTATCACAACATAACGTATATATTGCATGGATAAGACCAACTGTAAATGGTACTGGTAATGTTTTGTATTAATACATACAATAAGTGATGTCACTGTATACTTCTTATAAGGAATACTGTTTATTTTTGACGGTTGTCACGATGGCCTACTGTATGTATCCCCTTTTTTTTTTTTTTTTTAATATATTCAATAAAAGATTTTGTTTTAGGGGGAAAAAAAAAAAAATCAAACGGAATAACTGAGTTGGAAAAGATCACCCCCCCGCCCTTATTTCAGTATTTTGTTTTAAAAAACTTTTGCTTTAAAGTGATTTTAAAGTCTCTCGTGTTAATATTTTTATGGAAAAAAAAAACAAAAAACATGTACTTACCTGCTCTGTGCAGGAGATTTGCACAGAGCAGCTCAGATCCTCCATTTCTCGAGTCCTCCTCCTGTGCTCCTGGCCCACCCCCCCACAATGGGTGCACCAGAGCCCAGTCACAGCTCCCTGTGTCCATCCAGACACAGAGCTCCAGCCCCACCCCTCTCTCTCCTGACTGACTTTGACAGCAGCGGGAGCCAATGGCGCCGCTGCTGTCTCAGCCAATCAGGGGGGAGAGTCTCGGACGGATTAGACACTAGTGGACATTGCTGGACAGAGATGGGGCTCAGGGAAGTATTGGGGTGGCTGAGAGGGGTGCTGCACACAGGAGGCTTTTTATTTTCATGCATAGAATGTATTAAGATTAAAAGGAGTTGCAAAGTTAGCATTTTTTTTTATTGCAGCCTTTAGTCTGTTAAGATATGGCTCTATTAACTTGTCAATATTTGCCCACTCTTCTTTGTGGAACTGCTCAAGTTTAAACAGTAACTCCACTTGCGTGGAGGGGGGAAAAAATAATTGTATGTGTATTTTACACATGCACACCTGTGAAAGTATTTTTTTGCACATTTCTCACACTTGCCGTATTTATCGCAGTATAACGCGCTCCCGCGTATACCGCGCACCCCTAAAGTTGCCCCCGAAATTCCTGTAAAAAAAAAATGTTATGATTTTATTACTTACAGTTTTGGTGTCTTCCCATCGTCCGGCATCCGTCTGCAGCCTCGGTGTTGTCCTCCCGGCTTCTCCAGCGCACGCCTCAAGTCGAGTCCCCGCGCTCAGTTCGAACCCCTCCGCCGACATATACCGAGTGCAGTACACTCGGGTACATTCGGCAAGGCTCGGCTTCGCTCGCGCTCACGCTCTGACGTTTATGCGTGAGCACGAGCGAAGCCGAGCCTAGCCGAATGTACCCGAGTGTGCTGCACTCGGTATATGTAGGCGCAGGAATTCAAACTGAGCGCGGGAAGCGGCTATCGGCGTATATCACGCACCCACGATTTCCCCCTTATTTTAAGGGAAAAATAGTGCGCGATAAATATGGTAATTGCCCCCTCCCATGCTGAATCATGAATGAACTGCGATTAACCAATTTTTTTGGAAAGCTGAGTTGAATTTTACTTGCCACACCCAGGCCTGATTACTACCAGACCTGTGAATCAAGAAATCACATAAATAGAAGCTGTCTGACAAAGTGAAGCATGTTAGCAGATCACAAAAAGCCACACATCATGCCACAATAAAAAAAATAATAATTCAAGATTGGAAGCACAGTAGTGTACATATATTGGTCTAGGAATGGTTTCAAAGCCATTTCTAAGGCTTTGGAACTCCAGTGAACCACGGGGAAGAGACATTCTTCCACAAATGGAGATAACTTGGAACAGTGGTGAACCGTCCCAGGAGTGGCCGGCCTACAAAAATTACTCCAAGAGCATGATGACCTCTCATCCAGGAGGTCGCAAAAGAACCCAGAACAACATCTAAAGAACTGCAGGCCTCGGGTAAGATCGGTGTTCATGATTCACCAATAAGAAAGAGGTTCATCTCACACTTGGCAGAAAACATCTCAATTATCCCGAAGACTTTTAGGCTAATATTCTGTGGACTGATTTCACTTTTTGGAAGGTGTGTGTCCTGTTACATCTGGCATAAAACAAATACAGCTTTTCATAACAAGAACATCATACCAGCAGTCAGACATGGTGGTAGCATGATGGTCTGGGGCTGCTCTGTAGCTTCAGGACTTGGACGATGTGTCCTAATTGATGGAACCATGACTTCTGACCTCTACCAGAAAATCCTAAATGAAAATGTCCAGCCATCAATTCGTGACCTCAAGTGCACTTGGGTTATGCAGCAGGACAATGATCCAAAACACAACAGCAAGTCCACCTCCAAATGGTTCAAACAAATCAAAATTTAGGTTTGAGTGGCGTAGTCAAAGCCTGAACTTAAATCCAATTGAGATGCTGTATCGTGACTTGTTCATGCTGGGAAAACCCTCCCATGTGTCTGACTGACTTAAAACAATTCTGCAAAGAAGAGTGGGACAAAATTGCTCCACAGCAATGTGAAAGACTCATTGCCAGTTAAAGCAAACACTTGATTGCAGATATTGCCGCCAAGGGTGGCACAACCAGTTATTAGGTTTAGGGGGAAATTACTTTTTCACATAAAGCCAGGCAGGTTTGGACAGCTTTTTTGCCTTTGATTAAGGTGTAAAAATACATTTTTGTTTGGTCTGAGTCATTTAAGTGTGACAAATATGCAAAAAACAAAGGGGGCAAATACTCTCTCGCAGGTGTGTGTGTATAATTATTTATCTGCGACTGTGACATTATGGTGGACACATTGACACTATTTTGGGACCATTGTCATTTTCACAGTAATCCGTGCATTTTTGTAGAACCGATTACTGTGAAAATGACACTGGCAGTGATGGGTCAACTTGTAGGGGATGCTGAAAAGGGGTTAAGTGTTTCCTAGGGAGTAATTACTACTGTGTGGGGACGTGGCTTGGTGTGTGACATCACTGATAGTCTGTTCCCTGTCATAGGGAATGACGATCAGTGACACTCACACTAGGAAGAATGGGGAAAGGTTTGTTTACACTTACCTCTCCCCGTTCTTCAGCTTTGTGACCCGATCGTGGGACACCGGTGGTGATCAGGTCTGTGGTCACGGAGCTCAGGACCGGGTCGTGAGCGTACCGCGTGCGCGACCCACGGCTGGGCTCTTAAAGGGCAACATACCTGTATGTGATTGTGCCATTCTGCCAACGTAAATCGGCGTGAGGCGGTCCTTAAGAGGTTAAAGCAACACATCTCCGTATCGTAAAAGATGGCCTGGTCAGGAAGTGGGTAAATACTTTCCGGGGCTCAAGTGGTTAACTCATTCCACAGCTTTTCGGTAGGGTTTAAGTCTGGACTCTGACTAAGCCATGCAAAGGCATTCATTTGTCTCCGTCAACCACTGTGTGGTCATTTTCGCTGTGTGCTATGGGTCATTTTCATGTTGGAAGGTATATCTTCTTCCCATTGACAACTTTCTGACAGAGCGTCAAATTTTTTTTTTTTTCAAGAATTTGATGGTATTTTGCGGCTTCTATCTTGACAAGTGGCCAGTTTCTGCTGCAGAGAAACTCCCCCATAACAGTATATTACCACCTCCATGCATTACTGTAGGAATGGTGTTATTTTTGACTTCTGTCAAGCACAATTAAACAGTTACCTTTTTATGACCTTCGACTGGCATGTAAGATGATTTGTTACTCTTCCTATTCTTTCTTGATTGACTTGGCGAACAAAAAGGAAAATCTGTTTCTGAAACAATGGGAAGATTTGGAACTAAATTTTTTCTCGGCTCAAAAGATAGTCTTGGACACTTTTTTTTTATTTTATTTTTTTTATTTTTTATTTTATTTTGTTCCCTTACAATTGCCGAATCTGGACACTAGGCTGGCTGTGCAGTCTTCATCTGCCTTAACACAAAATCCTTTTATTTGCTTCTGGAGCAGACGTACTGTATTTTAGTTTTTTTTTAATGTCCAAGCTGCATTGATGGCAAGTTTTGTCCAATATTACACAGTTAAGGTATGGAAGTCAACTTTCCAGTTCTGGAGGAGCATTGTTTGCTTCAATATTGGATTTGTAACTTTTTATACATATATAGATTGTATCTCTTGCATTACAGGAAATATAATTATATATTCTCTTTTAGGCATATTGCAGCATCCTGATGGGACTGTCCTGAAGCAACTGCAGCCTCCACCACGTGGACCAAGAGAACTGGACTTCTACAACATGGTAATTTCATGCCTTGCCTAAATGACTTTGTAGATTAAGTACAGTGATTACAGCTAGGTTACAGAATGTTAAAGTATATTGCTTTCGACTGTTTGTGTCGTAGTTTTTAAATTTAGCATACAGTATAAAGTGGAAGTAAGCAAGGTATAATGACCTGTATAGTGCAATTTGTAACGAACATTACCAAAGCAGTTTTGTAAGTCTCCCCTTCCTAGTTTTATTACCCTTTTAATCCATTACTTTTCCACTTTTTAACACATTTTAACGTACAGCAGTGGAGCACAGTAATGTGAAGGGTGGCCTAAATTTTAGTGATAAGTCTAACTGCAGCTTAACACCTTCTTGCCTGGCCTATATTAAAATGACTGCCTGGCAGGAGCACAGCTGTTCTGGTATGTCATATAACATTGTCCCAGAATGCACCTCTTACAGGGCCGCTCGGCAGCGCCATTTATCACTGGCTGTGTCCACCAGAAGTCGACTGATCACTGCACTGGTCTGCTGCCAGTGTCATCTGATTGCTGTGACCAATCGTAGCACATCACATGACCAATGTAAACAATGGATGGCTTCCTTTCATGCCTCCATTGTATACAATTGTGTTGCTAGCTGTGATTTGTCAGTGATCACATAGTACAGACGGGCCAATCACAGCCCATCTGTACCATGTGATTATCTTTGTCTAATCGCAAAAAATCCACTGAATGGGGGAAAAAAAAAATCCTGATCCCTTTCCAAGAGTTAGTACAGTGTTACTATGGTAATTGAGAAAAAGGGAAGAGTGTCGCCTCTTTTAGAATAAAGATGCAAAAAGTAACAAGGTGCCTACATCCCATTTAATATGAAGAATACTGTGACAGAAATAATTTGACAACATTTGGCTGCTTGGGGCCAGTGTATGTCAATATTTAGGTCGGGGGGAGGGGGGGAAAAATGGATTTTGGGAGGGACTTTTCGCGGCACTGATAAAGACAAACTGATAAAAAAATATCACAATTTATTAAACAAAAAAGAAAATAAGTATAATACAAGGACAGTTTAAGAACAAACCCCACATTTCACAACAGAAAGCAAAAAACAGACTGTGTCTTAATGTAAGGAATTGATGACCTCGACCGGTTTCGCAGTGATTTACCGCTTCTTCAGGAGGAAATTCTTTTCTTTTCTAAAAGGTATGCATAGACATATAAATAAACAAGCAGAATATACAATATGAGTATACATTTGTACAATTCAATACAATGCGTTATATAGTGGAGCCGAGCACTCACCCAGGTTGGTCATATGATCAGACGTGGAGCCTGGTATAAGCCTTCCGTGGCGCGTGGAGGGGGATATTTTATATTTAGACGGGCTCTATTGAGGTGAGGAGTAGAGTAAATCATGTATACAAGGAATGATCAATTAATTATTGGGGTATGGGTCACCAGTAAGTGAAAGGAAGTGTGTGTGAGTGGCAGACAAAAAGGGGGGAAAAAAAAAAAAAGAAAGAGAAAATGAGGGGGAGGGAGAAAGGGAAAAAAGAGGAAGGGGAGGGAAGGGGGGGTAAGTAGGTAAAAAGGGGGGGGAGGGGGGAGAGGAGGGGGAAAAGGGAATGAAGAAGGAAGAGGTTGTTTAAGGGAGAGAGGAAGGGGGGCAGGGGGGAGGGAAAAGAAAGGGACAATAGGGGGAGGGTGAGGTTGGGATTTAGAATGGTTGGGGTTAGGGTTAACATGAAGGGGGAGAAAGGGGGGGGGGAAAGGGGATAAGGAAGGGTAGAAAGGGGGGAGGGGTGGGGGAGAGAAAGAATGGGGGAAGAGGAAAAGAAAGAATGGGGGAGGAGGAAGGGAGGTAAGGAAAAAAGGGGGGGGGAAGGGGAAAAGGGGGGACGGATCAGTGAAGTGGTGCATAAAGTGTCTGGACATGGGAAAAAAATGGAAGGAAAAAACAGACGGGGGTGTAAAGGAAAAAAGGGGGGGGGAAGGTTGGAAGTTGGAAAGAATGGAAGGGAAAGGCAAACGGGGGTGTAAAGGAAAAAAGGGGAGGGGGGAGGTTGATGTGGAGGACGGGTATGGATGAATTGTGTGGGATACAGGAGGGACAAGGGAAGTAAGGGGAGGAGAGGGGATGGGGGGGGGGGTGGAGGAGGGAGATTGGGGAAGTGGGGGTTGGTTTGAAAGGGGGGAAGAAGGGGGGAAGGGAAGGTGTGGGGGGAGGGGGGTTACTATGGTAACACTGTATTGCTCTGGTCTCGGTGTGTTTTAAAAAGTGTTTTTTACATACTGTCACCAGGCAGTGTCCCTGATCACTTCCACACCAGTTATATACAAGAGCTGAACTGCACTAGTGACCATATGTAAATTTTCTTAATTTTCCAAATGGTGACATAAAATTACAACTTCAAAAAACTCACATTGACTCTTACTAAATGCCTTGGACTGTCTACTTTCCAAAAAGGATCATTTTGGGGGTATTTAGCATTTTCGGGCCTCAAGAAATAAGGTGCCAGTATATCGGTTTTCTATAACTTTCCTACAGACTAAATAAATAATAATACACTAATTTGGGTTATTTTCACCAAAGAAATGTAGCAGAATAAAAATGTAACCTCTGTAGTCTAAACATGTGGTAGGGCACTGCACCAGTTAATCCACGATCTTTGTCTGTAGTCTGAGAACTGAAAATTCCAGTGAAGAACAATCCCCCAGATCTTTCAGTCTAGTTCTCTGCAGGTTAAAGCTAGTAATTTGATCTGACACGGGCAGAGTAATTAGAAAAAAGAACAATGGGGGTTATTTACAAAAGGCAAATCCAAGTTGCACTGAAAGTGCACTTGGAAGTGCAGTCGCTGTAAACCTGAGGGGTAGATCTGAAATGACCGCAAGCAGCAACACACAGGGAGTCGGGAACAGCGTGACTGGCTGGTACGGCTCTCATCTGCTTCCCTCAGGATTCTCTGCTCTCCAACTTCTTTAGGGGAGACCCATATGACCCGACCTAGCCAATCCGCGTCGAGCTCCGAGGAGAGGTGTGGTGGAAGCGAGGACTAACAACCGGTGGGAGGGCCAAGCTACTCCTGGAGAGCATTACAGACAGGCGAGCGAAGGGAGCAGGGCGATGTATATAACCTGACCCTGCCCATTGTGGGTGGGCAGGGACAGGTAATTTACATCGCCCACCAACTCCAAGGCACAGGCCTTGCAGTCTACCGTAGGACCAGGACGAGTCAACTCGAGAAAGGTAGCACAAAGCAACATCCTACAGACCGCCAATCATAGACCACCAAATGAAGCCAAATTGAATAGTTGGAGTGCAGAGCAATGTGCCTCGAGGATACTCCTAAAGCTTCTTGGCCGCAATCGTGTGATGTTAAAAACTGCCCGGTGCCCTGCACACACTTAAAGGAACAAATGTATTTATTTTGACTAGCTTTGGGGGGGCAGAGCCCCTGCACTCTCTATTGACGGACCACCACTGATATGTTGTATACATATTTATATATGCGATGTATACAAT